>NC_069711.1:2310000-2647500 GCF_027358585.1 Pangasianodon hypophthalmus | reverse complement strand
TAATTTCATTCAAATTTTGCACCATCCTTTAATGATCAGAGCCTTATCTCTAACTACAATAGGATGTTCTTCCTTGCCACAATAGTAAGTATATTGTACAAATTTTAAATTATTTGGTGACTTTACTGTTCTGTTAAGGATTCCCAAAATCAAAGTCAAAGGCTAATCCACCTTAACTCCCAAGATGTTGCTCATTGCATCGTAGTTATTATTAGCATAAATTAGCATCTTAGTCCAGTACATTTGAAATTTATGTTGACTAAGATATATATTTTTTTATTTTGAACACAAAGTGATAACTGCTATATACATACAGCTGTTTCTTCTTCTTATTCTTCTTCTTCTAAAATGTCTATTTGGAGTGATCAATATCTCAGCATTTTCAAATTTAAAAAATAACATCACAAAAATTTCTCATTTTACTTATACATATTACCTTGCTTAGAGTTTTTGTATGTAAAAATATGTAAAATGTAAAAATATAGGGCCTGAGTGTATAACTGTGAATAACTCAGTTCTGTGCTTCTTCTGCAGTTTACTTTAAATAATTTAATCTGCGAAATAGAGACATGTTAATGAAGAAATGACACAATTCAAACGTTTCTTGCATAAAAGTTTAACAATTCATCATCGACACACTGATGAATTGACATCCAGCCCATGTCGTGTGGAAACAGATGAGTGTTCTTGTCTTTTTTGTCCTCCATCACACCAAGAGGGAGGGAGGGAGGGAGAGAGGGAGCGTGCTGGAGGACATTATCAGAGCGATGATGATGTTGTCTGATGATGTCTGATGTAAACCAGAGGAATGGAGTCCACAGACACGGATGAGTGGGTGCGCAGGACGCGTCGGTGGCCGTGACACTGACAGATGAAATCTTTTTGGAGGATTTAATCACTGGAAATGAACTTCCTGTCTGCAGGTGACACGCCGCAAAGAGGCAAAACGAATTGACTGGCCCGCTCATTGTGTTTCTCCTCCTTCTGCTCACGTCTGCAATTCTTCTCGTATTCCTCTCTCTGTATTCAGAGCCAAGAGACGAACAGTTTCATTAACTTTTCATTTACTTTTGTTTGCTTCAACTTGAATGTCCTTCATTTTAAACATGAAAACTGTCATATACACACTTATACCACAGCGCTGTTGAATTCTCATATCTGATTGGTCAGAAGGTATTAATTCATTTCCTAGAACAGCAGCTCTGACACCATGACAAGCTTCGTTTTTGTCTTGAAGCTCAGATTATCAGACGGATTACAGTTCATTTATGTAAAGAAGGTTAATGGGCCAAGGACTGCTCCTTGAGGGACACCTCACTTCCCAGTGTAAAAAAAAAAAAAGGAAAAGAAAGAAAGAAAGAAGGACATGGAGGAAGGAGGAAAGGAAGGAACGAAGGAAGGAAGGAGGGGGAAAAGAGAGAAGAGGACAAAAGAAAAAACCAAGAAAAGAAAGAGACAGTGGTAAAAGCAAAAGAGAAAGAAAGACATGAAGGAAGGAAGGAAGGAAGGAAGCAGGGGAAAAGAGAGAAAAGAGGACAAAAGAAAAAAACAAAAAAGGAAAGAGAGTGGTAAAAGCAAAAGAGAAAGAATGGAAAAAAGGTGAGAAAGAAAGAAAAACAACAGAATAAAGAGACAGTGGTAAAAGCAAAAGAGAAAGAAAGACATGTAGGAAGGAAGGAAGAAAGGAAGGAAGGAAGGAAGGAAGGAGGGGGGAAAAGAGAGAAAAGAGGACAAAAGAAAAAAAACAACAAAGGAAAGAGAGTGGTAAAAGCAAAAGAGAAAGAAAGACATGTAGGAAGGAAGGAAGGAAGGAAGGGGAAAATAGAGAAAAGTGGACAAAAGAAAAAACAAACAACAAAGGAAAGAGACAGTGGTAAAAACAAAAGAGAAAGAATGGAAAAAAGGTGAGAAAGAAAGAAAAAGCAACAGAAGAAAGAGACAGTGATAAAAACAAGAGAGAAAGAAAGACATGGAGGAAGGAAGGAAGGAGCAGGGGAAAAGAGAGAAAAGTGGATAAAAGAAAATAAAACAAAAAGGAAAGAGACAGTAGTAAAAGCAAAAGAGAAAGAATGGGAAAAGGTGAGAAAGAAAGAAAGAAAGAAAGAAGGGAATAAAAGAGGACAAAAAGAGAAAAGAAACGTAGATGTGTTGAGATCAGGACAGAGAGTTAACATGGTGTCAGATGGTGAAAGTGTCAGAAGCTGAGCTTTTGTGTGATTGTACATTTTTATTGATGTGTAATGTGGAATGGTGTGACTGACACACACACACACACACACACACACACTACTGTCACAGAAGTGTATAAACCCTGCTCACTTGAACACACACTCAGATACTCAGAGATTTATGGAGGAGGTCATTAGTGTAGTGAAGAAGCAGCCTGAGGGCAACAGCATTGAAGAGTGTGTGTGTGTGTGTGTGTGTGTGTGTGTGTGTGTGCGTTTGTGTGTCACAGTCCTGTAACACACACTGTACAAATACACACTATAGACTGAGAGCACCGTCTCTCACACAGGTCCAACCTGCATTACAGTCAGGAGCTACAGTTGAAGAAACGATCCCAGAGCTGCTCTACATCACACACACACACACACACACACAGAGAGAGAGAGAGAGAATGAAAGAGAATGTGTAAAAGAAGAAAAAGAAAGTAGAAGAGAGCAATGAGAGAGAATGAGAGGGATCTAAGAGAGAGGGAGAGAGGAAGGAGAAAGAAGAAAGAGAAAGAAAGAGTACATAAAGTAAAAAAAACAAAGAAATAAAGTGGAAAGGAAAGAGAAATAGGGATGTGGAGAGAGGAATGGTAAGTAGGATAAAATATAGGAAAGGAAAAGTGGAAAGAAAGAAAGAAAGAAAGAAAGAAAAAATTAGGGAATAGAGAAAATAGAGAAAAGAGGACAATAGAAATAAATCAAAAAAAGATAGAGTGGCAAAAACAAAATATAGATTTAATGACAATAAAAGAAAGAAAGAAAGAAAGAAAAGAGAATGAGGGAAAATAGAGAAAAGAGGACAATAGAAATAAATCAATAATAGAGAGAGAGGTAAAAGCAGAATAAACATTTAATGACAAAGAAAGAAAGAAAGAAAGAGGGAAAATAGAGAAATGAAGACAAAAAAACTATAGAACAAATAAATGAAACAAAAACAACAGAAATAAATCAACAAAAGAGAGAGGGGTAAAAGCAAAATAAAGATTTAATAACAAAGAAAGAAAGAAAGAAAGAAAGAAAGAGAAAATGAGGAGGGAAAATAGAGAAAAGAGGACAATAGAAATAAATCAATAATAGAGAGAGAGAGGTAAAAGCAGAATAAACATTTAATGACAAAGAAAGAAGGAAAGAAAGAAAGAAAGAAAGAGGGAAAATAGAGAAATGAAGACAAAAAACAATAGAACAAATAAATAAAACAAAAACAACAGAAATAAATCAACAAAAGAGAGAGGGGTACAAGCAAAACATAGATTTAATGACAAAAAAGAAAGAAAGAAAGAAAGAAAGAGGGAGGGAGTCACAGCTCTGAGTTCACCACAGCACTGTTGATGTTTGCTAACTTGGCGGAACTCAGCTGGTGGTAGCTCAGTTAGCGGTCAATGCTAAATACGTGTAAATGTACCTAATGGTAGTATTTTCTCATTAATTGATTAACACCTCTGAGGGAAATGTTGATGTTTTTGATTGGTTTGTGTAGTTTGTGCTCTCACTGTGCTTTTACATTGTCTGTATAAAAGATTTTAAAGGCTAATTGCTAGCTAAATCATTAGCTCAGTCATTAGCTAGCGTATATTTGTCTTAGCTGTTTGGGTTATCAGAGTATGAAGGCTGCATGTTCCATAATTCACACTCTCACCCATTTCAAACAGTAAAAGGACTTTGTAGGGCTTGGTGTGTGTGTGTGTGTGAGAGAGACATCCCACAAGAAAGCACTAATTCACAAACACCATTTGAACACATCAGCAACCCTTAGTGTTAGTTATTAGTATTAGAGTATGAAGGGTCACATGTTCCATAATTCACACTGTGAAAGCCCTTTGCAAGGCTTTGTGTGTGTGTTTGCCATTATTTTTCTCTGTGGTTTTTTTTCTGTGTGCAGTTTCTCACCACACACACACACACACACACACACACACACATCAATTTTATGCTGATCCTCAGTGTAGGACTTGTAAGACTCATCTCTACTCAGATTCCTTGCAGCTACTTAACTGACAATGCATGTTTTTTTCTTGAGGTTGTGTGTGTGTTTGTGTGTGTGTGTGTGTGTGTTAAATCCAGTAACACCTGCAACTGTACAGGAAACTTTTAGAGAATCAATTATCTCTCTCCTCTTCCCAGGAGCGAGGACGATTCTGCTCGACTTGAGCTGCAAACACCTTCTATCAGGAGTCACTCTGCCTCTCTAACACCCGACTCCTCCGTCCTGAACTTGGATCGCTCTGACTCTAAGCCTCTAAAACGTTGACAACCCGAAAAAGCGCTTTTCTCCTGGCCTGTCTCCGCTTTCAGCCTTCTGCTAACCGCTAAAGAAGGCCGGATTTGTTTTCCTTGTGCTGCCGATAGCAGCGCCGCGTTATGCCTTTTCATCCCCAATTAAATAAACAGTCTTTCTGTAAAAGAGGAGCGCGAGGGGAGGGGAGGGGAAGGGACGAGACACTCAGTGTTCCCTTTTGTCCTAGGGAAAATGAGCGACCGGAGAGAATTCATTGTTTTTATTTAAAAAAAAAAAAAACACAAAAGGGAAAGGAAACCTGGCTAAAGTGGGACTTCAGCGGGAACAAACGCCTCATTCAGGGGTCAAATTTAATCCGTCCCCTCCTTCGGCTTTTGTATTCAGATTAGAGACTAAGGAGGATTTGCAGGAGCCTGAAGCCTCTTGTTAAAAGCCGGTGTTCTCCACTTAACTTGTAATTTACCTGTCACTTAAGCCCAAAGCGCCGATGGCACTCACCTTTCCCCCTTTTTTTTTTCTTATTGAGGCCTTGCTGAACAGCCTACTGTAAACAGATTAAGGTGCCAATCTGATGCTTCACACCATCAAAAAGGCATCGGAATGAAGGAAGAGGTCAAAGTAAATCAATGTGGGCTTTGTTGGTAATGTTTAACATTAAAGTTCCCCTGACTAACGTTAGTTAACATTACCAAACCTAATAAACCTAAAGAAAGACAGCTATCAGCTGATCATTTATACCACAGCGTTGATTCTGATTGGTCAGAAGGTGTTGATTAATTAATAACAGCAGCTCTTATATTAGTGTAGCTAATGTACAAATCACAGGTTTATATATTTATATATAATGCTTGTTCTAATATGTTATCATTTCTATAGTAACAGCTCATTCACAGGAACTTGTATGGCAGATGTTATGTTCCACATAATCTAAATAACGATTGTTGACATGGTGAAGTTGTTCTGTTTTGAGATGTTTATTTACCATTTACAGAAAGATGTCACACACACACACACACACACATACACATGTGAGCAGAAAGATACCTGAAAAATGACAGGTTGTGATCAATTATTCCATATATTTACCACCCATCCTATAATCTACAGTTGATAGGTGCTGATTCTCATCTGACGAAGAAGGAAGAAGTAGAACGTGACCAAAATGACCGAATTGCTCCATCAGCCCGAAGTATTTAGCGTAAAAATGGATTACTGTGGAGGAGCTCAACATGTTTCCTTTGCCCTGGTTAGCAGACCCCTGTGAGTGTGTGTGTCATAGCGACATAACTCCTGGCCCTCATGAGGGAAACATTTATAACAGAGACTGTAATTAGAAGCCTTACGTCCATTTTGGCCGGAGGCCATGAGGAACAATTTGGTATGTGTAGCTTTTTTGGTGTGAGGTGCAAAGACGGAAATCGGTTCTCCTGCTTTCTGCGAAATGTAGTATGTAATTCCAGTACAATAGCCTGAATTGAAAAATGGCAGAAAATTTAAACATACCTTTAGATATAGGTCATGTTCAAGTGCAAATCTTATTAGTGTTACATTTAGCAATAGTAAATTGTAGCTATACAGCTATGAGTTTATGAACAAATTAGATAGCTGATGCTAGCTAGGATACAGATCGGTAACAGTCGCATCTCACTCGCTCACTTTCAGTAAGCAGTTTATCCTGGTCAGGGATCCGGAGCCTATCCTGGGAACACTGGGCATGAATACATCATCTTAGAGCACATGCACACACACACATTCACACCTTTATTTATTTATCTTAGCGACTCTACCTAGTGATGTTTTTTGGGAGGTAGGAGGAAACCCGGAGAACCCAGCAGAAAGCCACATGGACATAGACATGGAACATGTGGAACTCTACACAGACAGTAACCCAAGCTCAGGATCGAACCCGGGACCCTGAACAGTCACCTCTGTACGTCCTAAGTATAAAAGGCAACCGGAAATCAATCACTTTTTCCTTGTTAGCTCACATCCTTGGTCGGATTTGCATGCTTAATATATAAAAGCGCTTAATACATAAAAGGCAAAATATTTTTTTGTATGTAATTTACCCTCTTTTTTTTTTTTTTTTTTTTGCTATGTCCCCATAATAGATGTCATAAGCCAGTCAAATTCTGATGAATAAATATACTGTCTGTGGGTGTCGATGGAGGTCGATGGGGGTCACTGTGGCTTAGTGGTTGGGGGTTCGAATCCCACCTATGCCCTGTGTGTGTGGAGTTCTCCCTGTGCTTCAGGGGTTTCCTCTGGTTACTCCAGTTTCCTCCCCCAGTCCAATGACATACATTGTAGGCTGATTGGCATTTCCAAAATTGTCCATTGTGTGTGAATGTGAGTGCAATTGTGCCCTGCAATGGGCCTGGATGGGTGTCCCCAGCCTTGTGCCCCAAGTCCCCTGGGATAGGCTCCAGGCTCCCCCCAACACTCTGTAGGATAAGTGGTACAGAAAAAGGATGGATGGATGGATAAATCCACATTCCCACCCACAAGAACCAATTGTCTTGTTGGTTAAGGCATTAGCATAAACGTCTGGCTTGTCAGATTCTTACACTGATGTAAAAAAAATAAATTATGTCATTTGAGCCAAAGACCTCACATTATTTAAATAATTTTTGTCAGATGTTAAGACTGATTTGAAATTCATGCTTGGAAGACGAAATCCACCTTGTCAATCCATCTATTTCTTGATAATGGTACGGTTTGTCCTATAGCAAACGAAGTAACGAGAGCTGGCTAGCTGTTTACCATCAGCTCTGCGTGCAGCCTGACTTTCTAAGATTGGAGTGTGATGATGTATTGCGTATTTGAGCTAGCGTATGACGTTTGCAAACACTGATACACGACAATGCAAGCACTGCAGTCACTAGTAGTGTAAGGTTACTGACAGTGTGGAGTTTCACACGGCAATGTGGGTTTCCTCCGGGTTCTCCGGTTTCCTCTAACATCCCAAAAAATGCCAGTAAGTGGAATGATGCTAAAAATTAAAGCAGATACTTCATACAGAGAAAATGAATGAATGCTCGGCAACAAAAGAATAACTGTGAGTAGTCGAATATCTAATGAAGAGTAGTGATGTATCCATTCAAACATGATGCTAAAGTCCCAAAGCTCCCCAATAAGACAGGGGATTTCGAAGAATGCAGCTACTAAGGCATTTGATCCGGCTTAACTGTTTCGATTTTCTCATGAGCACCCACTCCTTCTTTTCGAGAGTGAAATTAGGATTACGGTGAAAAAACAAAAGTGG
The DNA here is from genome assembly GCF_027358585.1 of Pangasianodon hypophthalmus. Lineage (NCBI taxonomy): Eukaryota > Metazoa > Chordata > Actinopteri > Siluriformes > Pangasiidae > Pangasianodon > Pangasianodon hypophthalmus. The sequence goes on along the minus strand of NC_069711.1, from coordinate 2,639,783 downwards.
CTTTTGTTATTCCGACACACTTGTCCCTACTTCCACATCATTTCCGATGCAGCGTCTCAGCACAAAGCTCTTGTTTGAGCCTGGATTTGCCATCCCGTCTGCAACGGAGGCTAAAAGGAAGAACAAAACACTGGAGAAAAACCACATTGTGTTCGTCTACAAAGTCTGTGCGTCTTATTCAGATTATAGGCCTGCTAAAAACAATGCAGACGGTTTCACGCTAATTGCTGCAGCACTACAGCTACTTGAAAATGCTGCTTTGTAAAAAGAGGACGTTTGTACACTTCTTCTCACACACACACACCACACTCAATGCAAGTTAAAGCTAAATTAAGAGCTTCTATATGTGTTAAATGCTCACTAGAAGCTGTGGAGTGTACGGCTTGGTCGTTCGAATCATCTCCAGGTGATTAAATGGAGAGTTAGTTTATCTCAACCTGATCTCAGGAGTCATTTAAAACCGTGCAGTCGCTCAGTTCTGGTACTGAGGTCTATTTTTACAGAAGTGTGTGAACACACCAGCGTTTTCAGACATATAAGTAAGAAAATCAGATTTTAGTCTCAACGGGGTTGAATGTGATCTGCAGGCGAAGCTTCTGATTGAATGAAATTATGAACAAATTTGAATTGAATATTTCTGTTAAAATAAAATAATTTAGTTTTTTTGTTTTGTTTGTTTTATCTTTTATCAAACGTATGCTGTGTAATCATTTGCTTATTAAATATTTATTAACGTCAGGAAAGTGAAAAGAAGGGATGGTGAGAGAACGATAAAAGAAAATAAATAAATTAAAGCTTAACTTAAACGTAACTATAAAACTATAAAAAAATTGTTGTTCTTTGATTAATAAAAAATGTAATCAGTGACAATAATAATAAACACTTCAGGACTTGTTATTATAGGAAAATAATCAAGTTTGGTGTGGTAACAATAACTCTGCTTTATTTTCATTGTTTTTTAAAAATGTTTTTATTTAAATTTTGAATTTTTTTTTACATTTATTTTCATTATTTTCCCATAACAGCACGACACTGAGTATAGAGCCTATGCGCCTTTAGGACATGCTGAATCATCGTGAATGTGTTGCCTGATACGTGTGTTAATGTAAACTGTAGAAATGTAAAAATGATGATTAATCTATTGATCGTGGTCTTTAAACTCTCCTTTAAAACTCAGGTCTTCACTCAATAGCATCATTGTACCTAAAGCATGGTACAAGAAGCCTAAAATGCTTGTATTTAATGCAGAATAAGGAAGCAAACCCCCTGCTACATGGTGTGTTCCTCCATCTAGTGGTGATATTCGAACATTCCCTCTTCTGGTCCGAATTGGTGATTACATCTGCAGTGTTCTCAGGGAAAAAAAGAGCCCAAAATATCAAAATTATTAAGCTTTTAATGCTCTTAACAACAAATCATTGGTCAGGAAATTAGCAGGAATTACACAAATAGATAAAGGAAGTTAGTATAGGAAACTTTTCTTTTTGATTTCTTTAAATGTTTAAGCCTTGTGGCTCTTGATGGGCTGCATCAGATGTTTCAGATAAACCAAATAATGACTACTCTTGAAAAAAAAAAAACACCCCAGAAGATGTTTTTGGAAAATTTTGTACCCCCTGACATGTATTAGTTTGAATTTTACATCAATCATTATCATGATTTTACCTTTGCATATAAGAGGACTATAGCTTTTCCCCAAACAGTTCACTGCAGCAAAAGGAAATGAACAAATGGTGGCACAGAAGGTCTCAGGAGTGCATTTGTTTCATTCTTGCTAATTTTCTAACCAATGATTTGGTGTTAAGACCATTAAAAGCTTAATATTAGCCATTTTAGGCTTGGCTGTAGGATACATATGTATGTAAAGTGCTATGTTTATACATTTCCAGGCTGCTATTGAGAGTGTAAAAAGTGTAAAAAATTTAATTGAGGAATATCAATACATACAGTATGTACAATAAGTGTATATTAATATGCAATAAGTACATAGGGATCAAGAATCAGCATTAGATTGAATTCAGGAATCTGCTCAACACAATAACACAATACTTTCCTAATAAAAACAGTTGCTGTTTTTATTCTTACGGCACAATAGTGTATACACTGTACATGTGTAACACTGAATCGTCCTGAATTCATGATAACAAAAGAACCCATATATATATTTATAGTGAATATTTGATGAAAGTATGAGATTAACCTAATTTTAAATAAGCACATACATTTGTTAATATCTTATAAATTTTTGTATCGCACAATATATTGATGATATTAGATGTGAGGTTAAAATCTAATACCTATCAACAGTTCAACATTAAAACTACTATAGTAGTAATTAGTATAGAAAAATGTAGTAAATAGTATCATGCTCTACTGGGTTCATGTGTAATTTATACTTTAATTGGATACCCTCAAAGGCATTTTGGAGGAAAACAGGATGATAAAGTAAATAATCCACCTTGTTTGTTTCACCCGCGACTGTATTTTACATGCAATTTCTCAATCACTGCTGAAGACAGATGTGTTACAGATGTGTGTGAAAAATATCAGCTGAAATGGAAATCAAATCAAGGGGGTGTGTCATGTGATTGTCAGTGATAAGCTGCATGAATTTACAGTCTGGGCTAGAAAGAAATCAGCCCTAGCCTTATATAGTCATACCATTTGGTGTATTTTTCTTCATAGCATATTCCTCTTGGAGAATGTTGCTGTTCCTAGCTTTGGGTTCTCCCTGTACTTTTTTTTTTTTCCAGTTATTGTTCTGTTCAGATGTACTCACTTCATCAGTGTTTGCTTTGTGAATAATGTGCCTTTTTATATCCTCTGTGTGTCATGATTCTCTGCAAAAGTCTGGTCAGGTGTATTGTCCATATCCTGACAATGATTCCTGCTTTGCTCTCAATAAAATCCACACACATTTTACACATCTGCATTAATGTCACCTCAACTATAATTAAAGATATTATCTTATGCGCTTCAGTAAACATATGTATCGTATATCTGTGATCTGTGTGACCAGCAACTGAATTACAATTACAGGAAATGATGCAAACACAACTGAACATGCTGATGGTTAAATCTTGCAAAACAGCCCTGCTTCCTGTGATATTGTGTAAATGTGGAAGTTGTGCTCAGACTGTTGGAACCATGTGCACTGCAAACTTTAGAAAATACTTAGGCCTTTACTAAGGCATGAGGTAAAACACAGGCATTTCAGAACTATACATTTTAGACTACAACCCCTGGCAAAAATGATGGAATCACCACACTTAGAGGATGTTCACCCAGCTTTTTTACTTGATAGCAAACAAACAAATCACAGATATGACACAAAAAAGGTTTTGTTCAATAGCTTAACATTCTGGTTTGTGAAATATACATAAAAAAAATTCAAGGACATTTTTTTTTTTTATTAATGGCATGTCTTTTTCCAAATCAAGTAGAGGAAAAAATTATGGAATGACTCAATGTTGAGGAAAAAATTATGGAATCAATTTTTAATTTCCATTTCTAAAACAAATACTGGGACAAGTCTAAAAATGCTAATAAGTCAGCAGTTAAAAGGGAGTGCTTACACACTTTAATGGGCTGTTGGACTTGGCTAATTGAAGGGAAACATGGCTCCAATGAGAGAGTTGTCAGTTGAAACAATGGAAAGGATTATAAAACTCCTTCAACAAGGAATTTCAACATGGAGTGTGGCCAAGGAGGTTGGTCGCTCCCAGTCAGCTGTGTCTAAAATTTGTTGCAAGTATAAACTTAATGGGAAGGTTATGATAGGTAGATATACAGGCAGACTAAGGAAGATGTCAAAGCATCAGGATAGAAAACTCGAAGCACTATGCCTTGAAAATAGAAAATGCACAACAAAACAAATGAAAAACAAATGGGCGGAAACAGGAGTCAATGTTTGTGACAGAACTGTAAGAAACCGGCTGAATGAAATGAGATTTATATATAGAAAAGCCAAAAGAAAACCAGCACTAACACCAAAACGGAAGAAAACAAGGTTACAGTGGGCTAAGGAGAAGCAGTCATGGAGAGTGGATGATTGGATGAAAGTGAAATTCAGTGATGAATCATGAATCTGCATTGGCCAAGGAGAAGATGCTGGAACTTTTGTCTGGTGCCATTCTAACAAAACATATAAAGATGACTGCCTGAACCAATCAAATTTTCCAACTCATTTATGATATTGGGTTGCATGTCAGGTAAAGGCCCAGGGGAGATGGCAGTCATTACCTCAGCAGTCAATGCACAGTTGTACAGTGAAATTTTGGACATTTTCTCATTCCATCCATAGAAAATAGGTTTGGTGATGATGAAATAATTTTTCAGGATGACAATGCATCTTGCCACGGAGCAAACAGTTTTAAAGCTTTTTTTCAGGAAAGGCATATCAACTCAATGACATGGCCAGCAAACAGTCCGGATCTCAATCCGATTGAAAATTTATGGTGGAAAGTAAAAAAAACTGGTCCATGTTAAGGCTCCACCCTGCAAAGCTGATCTGTCAACTGCTATTCGAGAAAGTTGGAACCAGATTGATGGGGAATATTGTTTTTCATTAGTGAGGTCTATGCCTCAAAGAATAAAAGCCAGAGGAGGAGCAACAAAGTATTAATTGTGTTTTTTTTGTTGATGATTCCATAATTTTTTCCTCAACATTGAGTGATTCCATAATTTTTTCTACTTGATTTGGAAAAAGACATGCCATTAATAAAAAAAAATGTCAGTCATTTTTTTTTATGTATGTTCCACAAAGCCAGAATGTTAAGCTATTGAACAAAACCTTTTTTGTGTCATATCTGTGATTTGTTTGTTTGCTATCAAGTAAAAAAGCTGGGTGAACATCCTCTAAGTGTGGTGATTCCATCATTTTTGCCAGGGGTTGTATACATGACTTAATGATGTTTTTTTTTTTTTTTTTTAATTTTAAAACAATTACATAGCATTGTTGAAATCCTTGGAATAAGATGTTAAACAGATTCTAACCACAGAGATACAAATACAATATATACATAACATCAGTGTAACATACTGCCTGGAGATTTCCCCTCCAGTCCAGCAGAGAGCGCCCTCATTTATTGACTTATTTCTTTTTTTCTGGAATAAAAAGCACATGGACTTTTCAGTCAACAGAACACTACATCTAACAGCTGAAACACTGGCCAGCAACTCCCTGATGTTATGTTGAGGGCACATCATTATACTCGTAGTCAGTATTAATAATGCACTAAACTAGCTAAGTAGCTTACTGTATGTTTACATATGTTTATATTACATTAACTGGCAATTTTTAATTTTGTGAATTAGGATTCTGGGCAACCAAATTTGAAAACGAGCGTTTACGCAAGAAAATTTGGTAATTAATCAAAATCCGGTAAAACGTTCGTATCCTACTCGTGCTCCTGATTGTGTATAAATTTACGCATAATAAGACAAACTAATGATCGACTTCAAATCATATAATGTGCACGGATTACTGCACTTTTAAATCTGGAATATACTGCCAAGTTTAAATTACTTATTTTGTATTATGATTACAGCATTTAGCAGACACAAAACCATAAATTAAGACAAATAAACCTAATCGTTCAGTTATGACAAAATAAATGGTGCTGTATAAGCAGAGGACAGGATGGAAGATGTAGCGCGTGCTTATTATTATTCATTCTTATATATTTTTTTAAATCTTTGACGTTTGACGTAGTAGTGAGTCAAAAAATCATTTCCACTCCTGTTTTTCAGGCTGAACGATCATTTCGTGCTCACGGCTTTCTGTGCACTTGACCATTTATGGCATTTGTGGGCGTCACTATATGCGAATCAGTTGTAGGTGATTGGCATTCATCGACATACACGCAAGGACAAATAAAATCCGATTTTCTGAAACTTTTGTAAATCCGACAGAACGTTTTAGTTTGGTTTGGTTCACACAAACATTTACAAACAAGTTTACTAATAGAGTGATCAATGAGACCCACTGTGTGCCTTATGAACACATCATATCATAAATATGTTAGAAATATCGTTATAATTCATTGAAGAAATGGCCTTGATAGAAAGTGTTACCACAAACTCATTCAGTTCCACAAAAGTATTATTTTTCAGTCTACGAGCTGATGAAATGAGCAAAGGAAGGTGCAGAGAGCCATAAGTAACACAGATGCCCTGTTAGACTAACCTGTTTTTTTTTTTTTTTTTTTTTTGATTTATTAGCTTCATAGATAATGTGTTTCCTGTTTTTCTCCACTTGGTTCCATTTATCAGATTGGAAGCTGACACATACATTCCCTGTCTCCATGCTCTTTATTTCTTTTTCCAGTAATGAATGATTGTTTTTGTGGCCTTTTTGTAATAGTTCACAGTCTCCACGTGAGAACAGTGTAGAAAAGCTGTGTGCTTTGGAGGGGATATTATGTACAGAGCCTTGTCTTAAATTCCCTGTCATGATTCAGAAGTGTGTATCTCCCCGTCATCATCATGAGATAGCGTACAGCACTAACACACCCCTGCCAGGAAGAACAATGGATCACATCATGCCATAATTTCCATAATTCCTTCATTCTAACTAGCCTGGAATGTACAGAACCAAAGCTGAATCAGTTGTCAGATAGAGATTTATTTTTCGGTGGCATAAAACCCAATTTTATGACAGAAAATTGTATTAAAATATTATTTTCTATGAAACAAAGCACTGTTGCCACCCCAAAGTTAATTATTTTCCTACTGCAGCAAAGTCTACAAGTGTTTTATTCCTCTTATACCACAGCAGTTTGCCAACAATAACAATTCTTTATTTATTAATGGAAGTCATGTCATTCTTATCATCATTTATACTAGTTAGTTAGTTAGTTAGTTAGTTAGTTCGTGTTATCCTTTACCTTATTAAAGCAAGAAACAGTCATTCAATCACCAGCTTCACTCTTTTTCTCACACTTAAAGTTAATAACACACACACACAAAAAAACACACACACACACCTTGTCATGATCCCGAGAAACCACAAAGTGTAAACTCCTCTGTCCTGATGACTCTCCCATGTTGGAAACCTTAAAGTTACAGCTTTACCCCTGACTTTTTTTACAAAGCGCTGACACTGGAGACTCCTTCCATAAATGCTAAATAAACATTTTCTTACAATTTCTTTAAAATTTGCCATAACGATGATTGCACACATGTATTTTAATCCATTTATGTGCAGTTTAAAGCATGAAAGCCCGTGTGAATGAACCGTTACTATAGAAACAATGTATGAGAGAGTGCAAATTAATATAATCTTGTTATTTACATCTGCGCTACTGTCAGAGCTGCTGCTATAGAAAACTAATCAACACCTTTTGACAAATCAGAGTCCAGAATTCATCAGCACAGTGGTTACTATGAAACTGTACGCCATTCTATTATAATTTAATGAGGTTTTACAGAAGAATTTAAATTTAGATTATGTTTAATTTTAGCATTTTTCCGGAATGACATCCAGCCAGTGAAAGTTTGCCATTTATCTGCTCCGAAAGTTTTAAACAACCCTTCATGTTTGTGTGATAAGACGATAATGAACTTCTCGAACATCTCTCACATCTCTTGGTTTCCTCAGCCTCGGCCCTGAGGTCTATTTTCAAAAGCAAAGAGGAAACTGGAGTCCGGCTTTACCACTTAAATTTCTCAGAAGTGATTACGTACCACATCTGCATAATTACAAACGTCTTATTTTAGCCTGCATAACTGTAAAAACCGTAACCATCCTACGTCTTCAAATCCCTGTGAGAGGGAGAGACTCAAACCAGGATTTTCCCCCGTGAGTCATTTCATAATAATGTGGGTGGGTCTGCGAGAGGTTTTTAAAGAGCCTGGCACTGATGATACACAGATGTGGGAATGACTGAGGGAGTGTATGGATGCTAACTGGAATCTGGAGAACACATTTCAACTGTTTCAGGAAAAGATAAGAATAGAGAAGGGGTTAAACAGAAGAAAAGAAGACTGCTGAAAAAGGTAAGGCTCTGTATAGTGTAAATGAAGAAAATTTAGAAGCATTAAATTATATTTAACCACATAAAATTCAAATGTGACGTGATACTGATTTAAAATATAAAATAAGCTGAATATGTCACTATTTTACAAAATGTTTGATATTAATAGGTAACAAAGAATTAATAGAATTAATTTTCTACTAAAATTGAAATGTTTACGCAAGAAAAAAAAAAATCCAGGTCTGTTGTATTAGATTACAGTTATTATAATTAGCATTTTTTCATCACTGTTTCTCTAAAAATGAATGCGTTTATATCCACAACTGAAATCCTTTTTAAAAACTAAAGGCAGAATAAAGATGTGTGATGTGAACACAGTTGGCTCTGTTACAACAAAATGGAAGTAATCTGTCCAGCTTCTTGATTGCAATCAAGATATCTTTAGTTTAGTTTCCTGTTTGCTCTACTTACCATGCCGGATGATCAGACTTCTAATAACAACCCCAAACATTTACCGTGCTAGTTAGTTAGTTAGTAGATTAGCAGAAGAAAGCTGTGGATTAGAAAATAAAACTGGTTGAATTGTGGTGGAAATTCACCTATAAAATGAGAAATTGCTAAAGTAAATATTTTATTCAATTAGCAATTGATCACAAGCCCGGGCAATTGATCAACCATACCTTATCTCAGAGTACTACAAGGGTTGAGAAAGAAAACTGGAGTATATACTGTATAGTTCCATTCATGAATTATTCATTTCGTAAAAGACACAGAAATCAATCAGCACTCCTTATCGTATTTTTAACATAATGCCACCTCCTATCTTCCTCCCCATCTTCTTCCCATCATGTATCCCCATGATTCTTGGTGTATGTTCTCATGGCCATAAAACTGCATACTACAGCACTTTTACAACCCCACGCCCCAGACCACCTAGGCTGATACACCAAAGAGGGAAGTAGACCTCTGAACATTCTGTACTTTCTTCCAAAAATATATAGCACCCTGAGATCATAAATTTCCTCATTTCTTATTGCAGTCTGTTCTTTTTCACATTTGAACTGCTATGTGCACAGAACAGTTAGTATGTTAGTAATCGTAATTTTCTCCATATTGTGTTGCATTTTTACACTTTCTGGCTGCTTTCTGTTTACCGCACTGATACTACTCATATTATTGCACTGTACAACTTATTGTGGATGCACCGATGATCATACTTACTTTGCTGCTTGTTCCACACACACACACACACACACACACAAGTCCTCAGAGTGAATGTAACCTCAGGGAAGATGCATGCTAAATAAGTGTAATTAATGTGTGTATATATATATATATATATATATATATATATATATATATATATATATATATATGTATATATATATATATATATATATATATATATATATATATATATATATATATATATATATATATATATATACGGTACTGTGCAAAAGTCTTAGGCACCCTTTTTTTTAGTACAAACTTTGTTATAGATTTTTATTTTATGACTTCTACATTATTGATTCAGCACAAAAGCATTTTAGATTCCAAACATTAGTCTTCCAGCACAAAATTAAATGTTTGTATTTCAGTAAAGAAAGCAGCATATTACAGAAGAGACACTTTAATGAAGGCTGCTGGTTTTTGCTGCAAAAATAGGAAGCAAGTGTGACAGTCGAAGTCTTCAGAAGAACTGTGGCTGCTTCTGCAAGACGCTCAGTAACACTTACAGCTCATTTCCTTATAAAACTGCTATTTTTTTTTTAAATCGAAGGATCGTCACACCAAATATTGACTTTGTTTCATTTATTACTGTTTACTGCTCTTTATAATATTTTTTAAAATGTAGAAACATTGAATTTCGTTATTTCTGAAGGCATCTTTGCTCTACAGCATTTCTTTGCATGTGCCTAAGACTTTTGTACAGTACTGTATATGGTTATATTTACTTTAGATTCTATACTTAATATCTATCTATCTATCTATCTAGTATGTAATTATATTGTAAAATATCCACCTGAATATATAGAACAGGCAAAACGAATTTATGTGAGTAAAACAGACAGTAAGGAAAGCTGTTACGACACTTATTAATCTCTTGTTAGGTCCCTTCCTGCATAAAAATTCAATGTATTCTGTTCTCTAAAATTCTGTTCTCAGTTACAGAATCCTTAAAAATAGTAGTGGACTGATTGATTGGCCTGTAAGTAAGGCCAATTGATAAAAGCGCTTGAGCTCTTCTGGGATATTTAGTGCAGCAGAAATGATCACATGTTAAGCAAATGTATGGAATCCCTACTGAGTCATGAATGGACACAGATGCTATTCTTAATGCTTTGTCTACAGAAACAACCAGGTTTGAGATGTAATCTGCAAATTCCTAAAGACGTTTGGATTCAGAATATGGATTTAATATATATTTAAACCCCAAATCATAAATTTCAGCCATAATGACATATTCTGGTTATATCAAATTGTCAAATGGTAGCACTGGACTTAATACTGCTCCTTGCTCAATTCGATATTTTGCGAAAAAAGAATGAGTTTCCAAATCCAATTAAAGAACTGTGCGTAATGAGACACGCCTCTGTTTTTGGGAAAACTCAACCCTGTGTGTGTGACTCTTGCGCAATCGTAGCGCTTAAGCCTATAGCTACTTCTGAGATCTGAAAAAAAAAAAATACGCACACAATTTCGGTATTAAAATTAATTCTCACTAGGTTCACTTAACTCAACTATGAGTATGGCCTTTGTACTGGTCATGAAAATACCAAGAATATAGTAGGTTAAATAATGGGGTATATACAATATATATTTTTAAGACTAAACAGTTTACTTTATATTAGAGTTTATGGTTTATAGTCCAAATACCTCCTTATGTGTGCAAAAAATTCAATATATATTTGCAACAACACAGACAGCCAGTAGTGCCTTTCCTGGCATATGGTGAAAAACAAAGAAAAATGAACAAAAACACATAATGTGCATGCAACTTTTAGTGTAAATATATATCATATATATGGGAACAAATCACTAAAAACTGTTCCTCTTTCCCTTTCAGGACTCGATGGATCTAGGACAGTATATAATTCTCTGCATTTGTGCTGTAAATGCAGTTGTCTGGGGATGTCCACGGCAATGCCGGTGCAACGACACGCAGATTTCATGCAGTGGATATGAAATTAAAGATTTTCCTTCCCCCATTCCCTTAAAAACAATCTCTCTAGGAATTGCCCATACTAACATCACCTCACTGAAACCAGCTAATTTTGAAGCATTCTCTGAGACTCTTAGAGTGTTGACAGTAATAGATTCAAGGGTAAGGGAGGTGCAACCTCACACCTTTGACAAGACTCACCATCTAATCAGCTTAACGCTTTCAATAACTGAGCTATCTTCTCTACCAGAGGACCTGTTTCAGAAATTGCAGTCACTCGAGAAGCTGATTCTGAGAGACAACAAACTAAATACACTCCCTTCATCCCTGCTTGCTCCTCTTAAAGCCCTGAAATTATTAGACCTGAGGAAAAACACGCTGACGTCTATTCCAGAGGAGGCGTTTCAGGGTCTGACTCACCTGGAGAACCTTGTGTTGGAGGAAAACAACATCAGGAAACTGCACCCAGGAACCTTCTTTGGACTTCACAAGCTCAAGACCTTGTCCCTTAAACAGAACAAGCTGGAGGTGATCCCAAGCAATGTCTTTGAGGACCTGGTGAACCTTGAGTCCTTGCATCTGCAGAACAACGTCATCGCACACTTACCTGCAGAACTTTTCACACATCAACAGAAGCTGCAAAAGCTCTACCTCTCTAACAATTGGCTATCTTCCCTTCCTAAAGGTATCTTCTTGAACATGCCCAATCTACAGCATCTCTCACTTTACAATAACCAGCTGCAGACACTGTCTCCCAACATCTTCGGCCCTATGCCAAGGCTCGAGGAGCTGTGGCTGTATGACAATAAGTTAACTCGTCTTGATGAAAACGTGTTCAGCAATTTAACTCATATAAAACTTCTAGTGCTTAGCAGGAACCAGATATCGTACATCTCTCCTGGTGCATTCAATGGATTGACTGAGCTGAAAGAAATTTCTTTACAGACCAACCACCTGCAGAACCTCGATGAAGGAGTGTTCAGGGGTCTTCCTAATTTGGTTAACATATCGCTGAGATACAACCAGATTCAGCAACTTCCTGGGAAGCTTCTCAGTGGTCTCTCTTACTTAAAGCAGCTGGAGCTTCAAAATAATTCTCTACTCTGTTTATCAGAGGAGCTTTTACACTCACTAACCAATGCTACCAAAGTAGTACTATCTGAAAATCCCTGGAGGTGCGACCATAACATTGTACCACTTCGAGACTGGCTGTTGAAGTACCAAGATAAAGTAAATAATAGCAAATCCCTCAAGTGCTTTAGTCCCTCCTGGTTGAAGAACAACAGTATTATAAACCTTGAAGATGCCCACTTTCAAACATCTACTAGATCTGCTACTTCCAGTGAACCAGTTACTTCTACGGATAAAACGAAAATTCCTCCCACTCCTCTACCTAATAGTAGCACAACCGTACCTGCAGCTAACACCACATCACTCTCCGAGAACAAAGACCACACCAATGATCGATGGAACACACACATGATCATTATTGCTGTGGTTTTAGCTGCAGTTATTATGACTATCAGCATCTGTGTTGTCTGCTGGAGGAGGAGCAAACGACGCGGCAGTCAAAATATAGACCACTGACCTTTTGAAGATTTAACCTTTAAATGGGGGAATTTCAGTGAACATTTTGTCAAAATTTAATCAACTTTATTACAACATCCAGGCCTTGATTCACTAAGATCCCAAATAACGAGCATCAATCTACGTGTACAATGGGATAAAAGAGTATTCTTGTTTTCTACAATTAAAATGGCACATGTGAATATGGAATGATTGACAGTTGACAGCATTGGTGTTTTGATATTACTCTCCGATATTACATGACCATCTGGAAGCCCTGCCGCCTTTTCCCTCGCTTCACATTAGTAATCTTTCTTCTCGTCTCAATTTTCTTGCTTGAAAGATGCTGCATTCTTGCTTTCTGTCAAGGTAGAGGGAGAAAATCATGAGTTTTGAGTTCATTAATGTAAAATAAAATCTTTTAATAGACAAGTATATAGATCAGTTAACTATATTTATTAGGGATGCCACCAAAATAACCAAAAATGGTCAAAAACTAACAAAAAGAGAATAAATGCGCCAAAAACGAATGACGTAAAACACCTTACAAATAATTTTAATGAAAGTGATAATTACAAAATGACTAAAAACCAGCTTGTCATGGTAGAAACTAGAGAGTGTGTATATATGTATGGGGTTTTACAGTAACCTACTACCTGTAATATAATCTAAAAACTATTTGCAACATTCTTTTTGTGTTTTTTCTATCAGTAGTGGTTGTAAATTATTTTTTGAAAGTCATCACAAATGGACTGGGAAAAGGATTCCCATATCTTACAAAACCAAGCAATACACCATTATACATATTACACCATTATGTAATTTTATTATAAAAAGATTCTTTTAATGAGCAGCCGAAATTTCCAGCTTCCTTAAATGACTTTTACTGTCTCGATTTCAATATTTTAGTTTTTGCTCAAAAAACAATAAACCTAATTAAAATAAATTGATTGGAGTGTTTGGATGAATGTAGGTAATGGATTATGTTGTGTACTTCCTGTTTGCTTTGTGTTATTTGTAAAAAGGAACGCAAAGCAAACTTTGTTGGTAACACATCAGTGTATTGTGAGAGTGTATATACTGTATAGGCACTGTATAACTAGCGTATACAGCAGTTATTTGGCAACGTTAATCAACGCGTCAATGCTAATTAAGTGTTATAATGTCATGTTCCTATTTATATACGTTTGTAGTTTGGAACTCTTTTTGACACACAACCAAGAGATGTCATTTATGAGTACCGCATTACTATTTGATTGTATGTGATTATGTAATTTTTTATTTCTGTTCAGTTCATTTATATATTTATTTTCACTAATTCTGGGAGGAGTTTTTCTCTCAATGAGTTTTTATCCTGGTTAAATAAAGGTTACATACATACATACATACATACATACATATATACTTTCCTGCCAAAAGTCGATAATAAAAATAAACAAAAATAAAACAAAAAATGATTTCATCTCTTGTGCAGATTTATTTTGCTGTCCATTCTCATCTATCTTCACTCCCCGGATCCTACAATCTTTTGCGCTCGACTGCAGTTCACTTTCCCTGACCAATGACAAGGCATGTAAGTAGGAACAACTTCACTGGACAAAGTCTGAAATGAATTCTGATTGGTTTAGTGTTTTCGGTAGTGTTGCTCCTGAACGCAAGGAAAAACGTGCCCTTTAGGATGTCTCTATAGTGTGTTATTACCGGGAGCCTAGGAGCTGTGAGCCAGAGAAAGATGGAGCTGGTCAAGTTGATACAAATACAACACAACACAACGCAACACAACACACTTGCCTTGAACTTGAACTTGAACCTGAACCTGAAGGAGCTGTGGAAGTGGCGCCACCTCAACAGGTGAAATAAAGAACAGGAGAATAAAAGAAGCACAAAGCTTGGTCACACACACACACACACACACACACACATACCCAGAGGAACAGTGACACTCAGTGACACTTCCAGGGCCCAGGTCCTCTCTATTTTTTCTCCTCTGTTTTCATGTCACACATTTTCTTGTCACCTTACGTAACTCACCTCTTCTGTAATTCGTCTCTAGATTTGGACTTGTCAGGTGCTATGCTATGTTGTGCTACTAAATATTTTATTTTTATTGGCATTGAAATGAAAATACCTTCCACTTCTGCCTTTGTGCCTTCTCTTTCACCCTTTAGTACTCATTTCATTTTTCCAGCCCTCCATGCACTTGACCTTTTATAGAGTTTTGTGGGCGTCGCTACATTCGAATTCAATTTTATTTCTATAACAATGGACATTGTCACAAAGAAGCTTTACAGAAATCTGGATGTAGGTTTACATTTATCCATAATGAGCAAGCCAGAGGTGACTGTGGCAAGGAAAAACCTCCTGAGACGACATCAGGAAGAAACCTTGAGAGGAACCAGACTCATCTGGGCGAACAGGATAGTGCGATTATTAGCCATTTCTCATCCACAGGTGTATACATTTTTGGATTTCATTAGAGTTTTAACTACAAGTCTATAGTATTCTAATGAATTTATTGACTGTTCAGTGACTGGGACTTGAGTGTAAACTGTTTACATACAGTAAGTGTGAAGCTAAAATGTCTCTGAGGCCCTCTACTGGCTAGGTGCAGTACGATTTTTAAAAAAAATCATTTTTACATGTATAGTTGACCTTGTAATCTCTTCCAATTCTTCCTTATGATAAATGCGTTTTATAGGAGTTATTTGATGTTAAATAAAAGGGCGTGGCTGATGAGGTGATTGACAGTTTTGGGCATGACAGTCGAGCCTCATGAACGCGCACACACTTTCCAACATGGACCTGAAGCTCTTGAGAGTTCTGTAACAAACCCAAGTCCTGTTCTGCTGTAAACAGTAATAACAGACCCTCAGCTGGGAATTCTTTGCAGTTTTTCTGGGTATGTTGCTCATTTTGATATCCAAGCTAGCTTGCTGTACTGATATTATAACTAGCAAACAAAACGTGAGTGATCGAAGTGATAAAAACCAAGGCTTAAACCAAGGCAGCTAACACTAGCTAAATTTCCGAACAATTTACTTTTAAATAAATAAAAATGTATCTTATCTTATTATCTTATTATAAAATCCCAGTACAATACCAGTACATCTTTTGGTGTTATGTTATACTGTTTCATATATTTTCATACATAAGTTGAGACACATTTAAGGATTTTTGTTTACATCAGCCACTTGGTGTCAGTGTTGGTGTATTAATGCATTACTGACACGCTGCCAACTGTTTGTGAACTAGGAACTCAAACAAGCCGAGATGTCCAGCTACATGCGTGCGTAAGTAAATATCATCACTCTAATTAGCTGATATCTTTACGTTTTTGTACAAAATGCAACGATGAGATGTTCAGGGTTCAACTAGACACACTGGTGGTTAACACTTCAGTATATGGGGTCACATATTCATCATTAATTGTGTAAATAGGCCTTATTAGTGAATAACAGCAGTTATATGGCAACATTATCAGTGTATTAATGCATTATTTAGTGTTCTTACATTATTTATATAGTTCCTACCTTCATCTCTGTATTTCAGGAAGTGTACCTGAGCCTTAATGTAAAGCATTACTAATATTTCAATGGCTTGAGATATACTCATATGAAATAGAAATCATTTCATATTGCTATATATGAAATATGTATGTATTAATGTATGGTGTGTATTAATATTTCTATTATTAACAAAAACCTGTCATGCATTTTCAGTGTTTTTAGAATATTACTGTCCCAATAATTACTATCTTACTATTTACTATTTAATATTCTTTGCATATTTTACCAGACATACTGTAACTACAGTTTACTTTAGTGTTTACACTCTAAAATAAAACTGCATTCATAGATCACATACAATCAGGAACCATCATTTCTAGGTTTTTTAATCTCTTTATTCATTAAGTCTTGTGTTGTAACTTTGATTTTACTGTCATTTTACTAATCATTTAATAATTACCCATTTTTATGTAAATAGTGTATAATATACCAAATAATGAATACCTCAGTTCTACAATTTACAATAAGATTCAAGATTCAAGAACTTTATTGTCATATCTACATATCGTCATATCTTTATTGTCATATTTGCGTACACAATGAAATTCTTACTTTGTTTACACTCCTCTGCATGAAAATGCTGCCTGAAATGAATTAAACTAGAAAATCACAATATATACAAAATACAAAAAAGAAATCTATGTATGTGTCCGATGTTGCAATATAGAAATGAGCAATTCATGTGTTAGACGTTCAGCATTGTGATATATTAACTATAACACATTTCTCACTAAAATATCAATTCTGGTTACAAGAAACAGCACACTTTTAGAAACCTGGTTCTTTGTATAGGTAAGGTTCCTTAGCGTCCAAAAATGGCTCTACTTTGTCAACCTTGAACCTTAATGGCTCTAGATTTGACCTTTTTTTTTATCATCTAAAAACAGGTCGAGCAATATTATATTTGATTTACATAGTAATCATCTCATAATAAGAAATAGTAAGCATTTTGCCCATGTTTAAGACCTCTTATTTGCAGTAAGGAAGCAAAGGCAGTCAGGAAAAACCAAACTGTGAGAAGAAATGAAAATGCTGAGAGTTTACAGAAATTATATTATTACAGTTATGCAGATGTTTAAAGGAATATCAAAATGCATGAGGCGCAAATTTATCTAGAAACCCAGATTCAGATCTCTCAGTGTTCAAATATTGAGTCATAAAAGTGGTTTTAAATTCACTAGACTGGGTTAGACACACATACACACACACACACATATCAGTCGGCACAACTGTTAATATTATTACACTTTTTATACCTTTAAACCAACAAGTTATATATATATATATATATATATATATATATATATATATATATATATATGTTTTTTTTGTTTGTTTTTTCCCTACATGCGATTTATTCTACATTTATTATTTATTCTCACGTTAATTTTTATTTATTTTTTTTAACATGTAGGGCACATGGTTTTATTTTCATGATCAAATCCAGCATTATTCACATGATATCATGTGTTTTTTTTTTTAATTTACATGCGCAGTTTGTTTCAGAGCGTAACCTGGTGAAATGTGTGTTTCTCACATATAATCAAATATTATTCAAAAAATTACAATCACATCAAGTGTATGTGATTTTTCCATAAAAGTAATCAGAGGAGGAAAGCTGTATGAAGGGAATTTGAGCTGGAGATTTAATAAATCATCACCAGGAGGGGGCATAACAGTATTTTACAACACTGACTCACACATTATACGCAAGGATGACTGAAAAAAAAAAGTGGATAATATAAAATTCGACATTTTCCGAACAATCATCAGCAAACATGTTCACACCGCTGTTCAGCTCCCGAACTGCTACATGCGTTTACGTTTGAATATTATGTTTTTTTTGTTTTTTTTTTAAATATGTAGAATCTCCAAATCCTCTTTGTGCATGCCATTTGCATGGTTCAGATGGTTTGCTCAGTGATCTCCTGAACAATAAATGACACTTAACCCTTTCATGCATAAATTATAAACCATATCCAGATGGTTATGGTTATACTGCTTACTAATCTCATACAAATTCATTCTTAGGTTTTCAAAAAAATCACTCAAAGCAGCTGAAATAACAGACATGAAAGGATATCAGAGATGTAAAATGATGTAAAAACAACAACAACAACAACAAAAAAAAGACTTGAAATATTACAGTCTTTAACAAATACAGCAATTGTGCAGTTTCGGTTTGAAGTTATATGAAAGAAGGTAATATTTGTTTCAATCTTATATATACTATATATACATATATATATATTTTACTTAATTAGACCTTTTTGTATAGAAAGCTTAGCTACAAATGCATGAGCAAGACTTACAAATCAGAATAATGATTTATTTACATCTCATATTATTATCTATTTTCAAAACCAATATTTATAACATCAGTGTGTGACATTCTGGTTTATATAATATAAGATATCTTTCTTATTAATTCACTTATTTAATCCCTGCTTATAACATACTAATAATCAGTATCAGTGTCAATAGTTAGCATTGAGCACATCCTAAGGTCAGTTCAATATTAAATGGGTTGTTCCTTGGACGTGGTGCCTTTTGGGGAAACAAAAAAGAGAAAGAAACTAACCTTGATGTATATAATATTTTGGTTTTTGTTCAAAATATTGAGCTGTTTTAACATTTCAAAGGCCAGTTGTAAGTCAATTGTGTCCTCATTGAGACCATATCTTTCATCTGGAGCTTGGGGGAGGGGGCGAATACTTTTGCAAGCAGCATTTATTTGTAATGTATTTGCAGTGAAGATACTGACAGAAAGAAAATGTGTATTTATCATCTGTTATTCAGACAAATCTGATCAATTCCAAGGGGGTTGAATACTTTTGCAAGGTGTAGTATATACTGTATACACATGTATGTTTTCTATTCTTCCAAATAAATCACCGACGTGACTTTTACGTGTTATGTGTTTACAGGTTATACGTGTATGACAGAGTGGAAGATAACAGGGTGGAAATACTGATGCAAGATCAGCTCTGCTGTCAGCAAAAATCAGTAACGGTGACCGTGAAAAACAAAACAAAATTTAAAAAAAAGTGAAAAGGCTTTAAAGTATAGCTGGGTGATATTATAATATAGTATTGATATTGTGATAAATTACGTCACAATACACTTTTTTTATGAGATATTACATGTACTGCAATATCTTTTACATTGAATCTTTTATAAAATATAAAAAAATCCTTCTTTTCAGTGGTCATTTATTTACGTACAATACATAGTATCCATAAACACATTTATAAAAAATGTTATAATAAAATTCAACGCTGTTAGCAAACCTGAATATCGTCATACGTATGATGTAGCCTAAGAACCAGCCTTCAAATATTGAGATATAATATTTTAATCATATTGCTCAGGACTAGATTGTGGGCTAATTTCTTAAAAAAGCAAAAGTACAAAAACATATGAAATACAAATTAATAAAATATCAATCATTATAATGAAAAATCATAATAGAAGACAATTCTTATTTTATATATATATATATATATATATATATATATATATATATATATATATAATGTATATTATATGTGTATATAATATATATATATATATATATATATGTATACATATATCATTAAGTTTTAATATAAAATAACATAATTGCATTCAGTGAAATTGTATATTAATACATTTGTTTAAACGAACAATAAAAGTAGGAATAAATTTACAAATGTAAAAGCAGTCTAAACGATGTGTTACAGTAAATATGAGATGTTTTTCTCCAGCGACTGACCCAGCTAATGACCCAGATATTATGCACAGAGTTTATGTGATGGATTAAACAGACTCCGTAGGACTGATTTCGATGTTCTTGCTCCAAAGAGAGCCCATGAGCTCATATCCAGCAGTCACTGTGGTGATGAGTGCTGGTATTCAGTAGCCATGGGGAAGCCTACGCAATGCCTGCATATTTCATCCAGACTTGGCGAAATGAAAGGAATCGAAAGTTCTAGCGCCTCGGCTGCAACAGAACGCTTACATTTTGTGATGCAAATGACATGCACAAAGAGGCGTCGGGAGATTCAAAGCCGAAATTGATTAATTAAATTATTTCTGGCGTGTGAGGTAAAAGCATGCAGGGCTCCGAGGATCGAAAAACAGAATTCGGAGTGTCTGTGAATAAAAATGTCAAGAAATAAACCTAAAAAAATATAATGTCTGATTCAAGATGAACAAGATGAAATAGTAACAAAACATTGCGGGTGTTAATATTCACAGAAGTTCCATTATTATTCCACGTAACAAAATGTGTCAAAAAAGCCTAGATAAAATGACAAAACAATACCAGCTCAAAAGTTTGTGTCCCCTTTTGGAAATATTCTATAAATATTCTCGAATAACTTGTATGTCCATTCTCTCGTAGCTCTTCTCGTTGCAAGAATAAAAAATATATATTCTTAAGAATCCTATTCTTATTAGATAAATAGTTAAATAGAGGTACTTTTTCCTGTTTACCACTTTAACCACCTTTGGGTGTAAACATTGGCACACGATTATAATGAATCATAACAGTCGAACATCTTCATCGACAATAAGGATCTGACAGTTTTGTGATTTTATGATTTTGAACTCAGTAAGATCAAGGCAGATATGACCTTTACACTTTATATTTTCTTTCTTTAGTCTTATTATTATTATTATTGGCAAGAGCTCGATATGACAGTTAAAGTTCTATAATGACATTTCTTGAAACAGAAATGTCAGTGACGTTATTTTGCAGAAAAGAATGATTTCCTACATAAACAGAAATGCGATCAAGAGCTAAACTAGATGTATGAGGTGGCCATGACGTACACGAAGAGATCAGTTTCAGCAGGATGTAGAACTGTAGACAGAGACAGAGATTGAAGTGAGTCAGCATCCGTACATAGTGACAGGTCGATCTCTGTATTGAGTCTGTCCCGCTTCCATTGCTAAAGCTAGTTAATGTCTGCGCAATTAACCAATTTACAGTGCTAATTCTGATCCCCTGAGGAGAGGTTAAGGAGCAGGAGCAGGAGCAGGAGCAGAAGCAGGGCCTCCCTCTGGCTCTTTGCCACCCTGTCTCACAGCCTGCGGACTAATTGAGTTATCATATCAACAAATCTCTCATCAGGGGCCCGTGCCTGACACCAGCAAAAAGAGAGGCCAGCCAACGACTAATTTCCAGCAGCAGGACGCTGCAGCTCGCCTGCTAGGAGGCATGAGGTGTACCTGCAGTCTCCACTCGAGTTGTACTCCCTCTCGCTGTCTGTATGTGTCCCACTGAGAAAGATCTCATGCTGAGGAATCACAGAGTGGCGTGTTCCTACTGGAGGGGGGAAGGCTTGATGGCGTCCGTGATGAGTATTTTGAGAAACATGCACAAAGAGGCAGCAAACACAATGCAGTGGCCATGCTGGGTTCAGAGAGGAACAGAGGGACCCCCTGGAGTCCGGAGAGGGGACTCGGGGTCAGGGGTTTTAGGGCTGGAGTGGTGCATCTCTGAGAAGGTTAATGTACTGGTAATGTGGGGGTCAGAGGACAGGCTGCGCGCCTGTACATCATTCATGACAGCGGCTCACAACAAAACAATGATTGAGGAAATGGGCTCTCGTGGGGAAAGCAGCACACTTTGAAGTTGATTACATCACGTAAGGTTGGTGTTCATAGGGCTACATAAGCCCTTCATGACATAAACATTTACTAAATCTAATTTCAACCGGCCTCAGCTGTCATAAAGTCTCATCACTTCTAATGCGACATTGTCAACACCGGAGTCAAGTGACATAACATAAGATTGTGTTATAACACTATAACGAACTGACATTAGAATGTCATGATAACTAACTTCGTAGCTTGCACTGTGCAATTCTGGTACGTCCGAGGCACATTCTGGTCATAACATGACGTAAACCATTTAAGCCAAATCACTGGCTTGATAAAATATACACAACTCATCATTAGGGTGTCATGGCATTGTCATAACTATTCATAACTAAATATACACAACTGTGTCATAATGCTGTGGCATAATGCATTGCTATAATGATTATCATTACGTAATTCTGACATAACAACAGTATACAGAGCTATGCTAAGTCAGTTGTCATGATGTTTTAATGTCAGCCCAGAAAGTGCCAATATGTCTTATGTCAGCCTTATGTCAACATTTATGGTGGTTTATGTCAGGTATGTGGGGCTTATGTGTGGGTCATGTACTCACACAAACACCATTCTAAAAGTGATGTTCACTTCAGCCTCTATAGATGTTTATGGAGGTTCATTACATTTGTCAGAAATGTGCTTATGTAGGGGTTATGAAGCCCTATGAGCACTCTTAAGTCAGGTGTTACCTGAAACGCCCTATATACTTGTATGTTTATGTTTCGTAACGTTTATGATGGGGCTTATACAGGAGTCATGGAGCACTACAAACAACACGCTTAAGTGATGTTCACTTAAGCTTTGTTTAATGTTTATGTATGTTTATGTCACCTTATAGAAAGGGCTTATGTAGGAGTCATGCAACCCTATGAACACCATTCTCAAGTCATGTTCCTAAAACATTTATATCATGTTTAAACATTTATGTATGTTTATGTCAGTTGTCAGAAAGGCTTATGTAGGGGTTATGTAGCCCTATGAACAACGCTCTTAAGTCAGATTTTATCTGAAACACTTACTTTATAAATCTAATATTAGCTGTTTGTTTTATTGGCTGTAGGCCTGGAAGACCATTATTTGCCATAGCAGTGGGGGTGGTTTGTGGTTCAAAAGAGTTATAACCACTGCTGTGACTACTTAGGCTTTCCACTCATGAATGGTGTTCATAGGTCTCCAAGACCCCTACATAAGCCTTTTCTGACAACGAGGAGGAGTCATGTAGCCCTATGAACATCACACTTAAGTGGTGTTCAGTTAAGCCTATTTAAATGTCTATGTAGGTTTATGGCAGTTGTAAGAAAGGACTTATGTGGGGGTAATGTATCCCTATGAACTCCATTCTTAAGGCTTGTTCACTTAATCACTCTATATACATCATGCTTTTGTTTATGTAGGTTTATGTCCGTTGTCATTTAGGGCTTATGCAAGAGTCATGTAGCATTTAATTAAGCCTCTATAGATGTTTATGTATGTCAGAAAGGGCTTATGTAGGGGTTATGTAGCCCTATGAACACCATTGTTAAGTCATTTGTGTTATGTGAATCACTTATTTTTATAAGTACAATATTAGCTATCTGGTGCAGGCCTGGAAGTTTATTATTTAGCATGTCAGTGGGGCAGTTTGTGATTTAAAAGAGTTATAACCACTGTTATGACCACTGAGAATAATAACCTGAGCAACTAACTACCCCAGAGAGGTTATGTCCTCTGCTTTGTATGACTAATTCTGCAGATATTAATCAGTGACGCTCATCTTTCTCCTGCATGGAGACGAGTCGTGTTTATATTCCCCTGGCTGATGGTGCATGTGGGTATGCGGCTGTGAGTCCACTGAGTGCAAAGACAAGATAAGAAGATAGAGATGTGCCCTAGAGCATGTCCAAATGTTTGACACAGCTTTTCACTAGCTGCCCTGCTCTAGCAGTATACATCGCACTGGTACCCACAGGGCTCCATCTGACCTCCGGTTAGAAAAAAATGATAAATATCATTCCCCTTTTAGAACGATCCATCATTTGGATTAATGGTGTTGTGACATTATTACTGTAAATATTTTAATTTCAGCACATGTACACTAGCAGAAGAGGTGGTTATGTGAAAATTCAGGGTTGCCAGAATCGACCAGTTTAAAACTTTCACTTTTTTTCGATTTTAAAATGCTAGAACTTTACATGTGGTTGAGATACGTGCAAAAGAGAAACACATTTCAGTTCAGGAAAGTCTACTAACTAACGTCTTTTTTTTTTAAGAAGATCTTAAGTTTAACCCTTCTGTCTTATAGCCGTGTACTAACTTCTCCAAAACTATGATGTTCTTGCATAGCAGTGGGTTTCTCTTTTCTTGAACAGATGCATGGGAGTAAAAAGGGCACGTATATATGGTGAAAGCTCGGTGTTTGGGGGTGTGCAGAAACAGCGTGACCTTTAACCTTCTCACACACATTATTCCAGTTATATGGAGGTCAGTGGAGCAGCGATGGCTGCCTGCTGATTCCTACAATGCAGCGCTTTCCTTGAGCCACGTCTGGCAGAAAGACCCCCTGGAGCTCCGGTCACCATCCGAAGGCCTTTCAGCAGAGCGCTATCAAGCCATAGAGAAGGTCCACGACTGGGGGAAGGAGAGGAGAGACAGAGGGATGCTTAGCAATGAAGAAGATATCACAAGCAACAATGGACTCCATCTTAATTTACTACAACATCGCCGGCATTTTGGCACAAACAATGTTTTCATAACACTTCCTATGAATCAAATATTCATAAGTGCATTTATAATGTCTTATACAACATATATAATACTATAGGTACATAATATACATATACATGTATATAATGCATTATAATGCATCTAAAACACATAGATGCTAATGTTGTAATGCATTATAATGATCTTGGAACTTGTTTAATATATAGTACAGGAAGTTATAGAGCATCATGCATTATAATGATCTTGGAACTTGTTTAATATATAGTACAGGAAGTTATAGAACACCATAACCTGTACTTAACCCATAATAAAGCATTATGCCAGGTCATGTGAGGTTATGTGAAATTTTATTTTAATAAATACATACTATATGAAGCATTATAAGGTCTCTTTACATACTGTTAGAGAAATCATTCTCAATCACAATTTCTAAAGTGTTAGGAATGTAACTAAAGATATTTACGAACATTTATACAGATTATACCAGGTGTTATGTGTGGTATATTATAGTGAATTATGAATACTGGATTTATAAGGATTTGATTTGAAAGATATTGTCACTGCGGCTCAAAAGCAGACGCATCACACCATAATTTTTCCTAGTTTTAAAAACTCAGCAAGAGTGTATTAGTTGTGTTTTCAGTGCTCATTAGAATGAACAGATTCACCACATCTTTCTCTCTCTCTCTCCTCTTGACTGCTGTTACACCCTCCTCATGTTGCCCCATTCACTTGCCCCACCCCTAACCCCAACCATATCTTTTCATACAAATTGAGTCGTGTGAATTGTTACAAGTCTGCGAGTGTGAGCTGATGCTACTCTGATGATCATGTGATCCTGGGTG
The DNA here is from genome assembly GCF_027358585.1 of Pangasianodon hypophthalmus. NCBI lineage: Eukaryota > Metazoa > Chordata > Actinopteri > Siluriformes > Pangasiidae > Pangasianodon > Pangasianodon hypophthalmus. Next base: position 2,614,315 of record NC_069711.1, on the reverse strand, counting down.
GCCATCTTGTGAAACAACAAATGAGAAAAGACGAAAAGAAGAGTATATTGTACAGTGTATGCAGTTAGACAAATGTTGTCTATTGTACACAGACCTGGAATTATTCATAATATAAAACATAATGTTTATTTTCATAGTAATTCTATCAATGAGACAGATTTTACTCACAGCTAACATGGGCAACCTTACTTTTATTCGAAGGGTGTTCATAATATATTCGTAAGCATAAGCATAAATCTTTGATAAAGAAATATTGGAGCATTTAGGACAGATCTATGTCAAAACATTCAATGTGTTATGTAATTTATAACCTTTCTTTAGATAGAAGTGGCAATAATCTTTAGATAAAAGTGGTAATAATTTTATGAGTAGTTATTAACATTAACATATTTGCATCTTAAAAGTTATTCATTTTCTTTTACAAACAGAACATTCATGAAGCTTCATCATATCTATTTATCAAGTATCTATTGCATCCCTATTCATTCAGGTGACATATAGGCTTTTTAAGTAAGTGTAGTTGTAAAAAAAGCTGTACAAACGGCTTCATAATAGTGTTATAAAGTGAAAAAAATGATAAATTTCATTACTTTCATGGACGTATGAAAGTAATTTATTGATCTGTGATTATATACTATTCATAATAGTTTTTAATACAAATAAACCCCTACTTTAGTTCAATACCCAACTCCAGGCACTGATACAGTAAATATTCTTCCTAAATGGTAACATGACTTCTTAGAAGATGTCTCAAAGCTTTACGAACGTTCTGTTAGTGAAGACAAACAAATAACAAGCAGGATTACCTTATAAGTTTTGGTGTAAATCCTCCAGCAGTGCTTTATCAAAGTTTCATGCAATGTTTATGAAACTCCAGTGTAGGTACCACTTTACTTCTAATAAAGTGTTACCACCGTGGGTCCTGGGTAACGGTTTAACTTTTCAAATTCTTACGAATTTACAATTAGCTCTGGATGGAGCCGTCTGTTCCTCTAGAGACACGAATGCTTGTAAAAAAAACCCTGCTCAATAAAGCATTAGACCCCCTCTTCAAACCCCCTTGGTGGTCATTTCTTTAGCGTGCCACTGAACCAGGTAGTAATGTTCATTACCCAAAGCCGGAGAGAGAGAGAACCAGATTACCTCTGTCCACTCCAAAAGAAAACGAGAACTCTATTAGAGATGGCTGACCTGCAGTCTATGTTGGGTAGGTGAGCAGGGGAGCAGCTTGCCCTCTGAGACGGTAATCTCTCGGATTTCTCTCCCTATGGTGCTCTTCATGTCCATTTCTCTTTCGGGTGGATGACAAGAGCCGTAAGCTCCTTAACGCTGAATTACCCTTATTGCAGGGCAATCATATCCCTCTCTCTATTAGTGACCTCCTGTTCAGTCTCAGCCACTTCTGATGAAGTGCCTTTAATACGCATATAATCAATGTTTCATTGAGCCTCAATGGCTTTTCATTAAGGAGTTACTCACTGTGGGGATTTTTATTGCATTCCGGCTCACGAGGATAAGAAGCCGCTAATGCGTTTCTCTAAACAGCAGTGCTACAAGACAACTAAACCCCTGAAAGAAATTATAACGGGACATGATAAGGGCAAAGCAAAGGTATAAAAAATGCTTTAGTTTGGATATTAGGGCCGACAGAAGAAGAAGTAAGGCAAGTAAACTAACTAATGATGAGGATTAGCTGGTTTTTATGTAAGAAATAAAACACATGGGAGCACAGTGGTGTTGGGAAGCTGATTATTTTCCTATAACATCACATCCTCAAGTGTTTTAATGTAAAGAATACATAAAAAAAAAAAATTAAAATACTACACGTCATACGTTTTTACTTTTTATTCATTTATAATTACTTTTAATGTTGTGGAACATCTACAAAACAAGTTAGTTCCTATTTTCGCTTACGTTATAGCAGCTATAAGCAATCGCTCCCTCACCAGCCGGTCTTTTTTCTTTCTCTTGAAGTTAATAAGACAGAAAAACTGCAGATTGTCTTGTTACCAAGAAAGTGTAAACACTTCTGTCCCGGAGACTGTCTCATGTCAGAAAACCTACTGACACTGGAGACTCCTTCCATCATTGTTAAATAATCCATGTATTTTTAGGCTTCGATTATGTAAATCGTCCACCACACGTCCGTCTGAATGTGCTGTTACTATAGAAACGATAACGTATTAGAAGGAGCACATTAATGTAAACCCACTACTGTCAGAACTTCAATACCTACTGACCAATCAGAATCCAGAATTCACAAGCACTGTGGTATAATGGTATAAAAGACAAGTCTATTAAGTGAAGTTTTCACATATATATATATATATATATATATATATATATATATATATATATACACACACACACACACACACACATACACACTTGTTACTCATAAAGTTTATACTGCAACCACAAATCCCCTTTTTTCATGGAGAACTAAATGAAGGAAGCTGCATGTGGTGGCCACAAATAAGTTATTACCCGAGAAATCTGTGGAGCATCATTTCAGCTAGGGACACTTTGGACACGTCCTCATCTGAATTCATCCCAACTCTTATTAAATAAGTGTAGCAGTAGTTATATAATTTAATGCTTCACTTCAACAGCCATTCCCTTGCATGAAAAATGCACTTGTGCTAATACACTAATGCTAGTGTTTATGGTGTTGAAGCGGAAAGTGAAAGCCAAGAAAACCTACAAATACAAACAATGAAACAAACCAGGACAGAAAGTAGGACTTCTCTTGGTTGAGACCCATGTGATTGATAGATATTGGTGAGAAAAGCAAATGCTTTTATAATCATTATTATGCTTTTTCCTCATTAACTAAAATACACAGTTAATGCCAACTGCAGTGACTTTGGCATATTGATTGGGAGATTGGAGGTCTAAACATTCCCAACGTCAATTTAAGTAGCCTAATTATATATATTTTCGAAGTAAGGTTAGTGAACAGCACCGATCTGGTCACCATATTAGTAAGTCATATAGCTGCATCCCTCAGTAACTCATTACAATAGCCAGGCAATCAAGACGATTCCTTTACAAAAGCTTATTGTCTTTTAAATTAAATTCAAATTAAAACGAATTCACATGATTGCACAATGAAACAATTTCAGCAACCATTTAGGATTGTTTGTAAAAGTTGTCACATGTTTAGGACTTGCTTATACTGCTGAAATTCTTTCTGAATTGATCTTATACTTAAAAATTAAGTTCTAAAATTAGGAGAAACCTGCGTTTTTGAAAAGAGTTTTTTCTACGTTTGCAGTTATGAGCCATTTTAGGCCTTAAAGGAAAACTTCACCCTGAAAAAATTAAATATGTTTACATTGAAATCTTGCTACCGCAGTTACAATGGAGTTTATAAGGGAAAAAAAATCAACAATCTTAAGCAATCACAATCTCAATGGTCAGGTTTTTAATTCCTCTGAAATACTAATTACCTCCTTTGAGTGATCAATGATTAAAAAATATTGTTATTTGACAGATATAAGCTGAAGTTCCATTTTCAAGCCTTTCTAGATGTGGCGTAATTGTTGGGCAACGTATTCACTGCCCTATTTAGCTCCGTAGAGGTATTATTGCACCTAGTGGTTAAAAACTGGGAACTTAAACAAGCTCTAACAGAGGCCCATTGGGGCAGGAGTCACGCTGCCCCACGCTCACACTATGAAGAGTTTCAGGATGAGGAGCAGCGCACAGGACAGATAATGATAGGATTGCCAGGATTATGGATTTTTGACAAAACTAGGATAGTTTAAAAACACTCTGCAGCTTCACCAAACTTTGTTTTTATAGCAAATAGATTAGAAAAGGAAAAGATTACGAATGGGAAAGTAAAAGAGTCCTTAAAATATCCTTACATGAGGAGTGCATGTGCACCACAGTGACCTTGTTTCCACATGCAAAGGAGAAAAAGAAGATAAATGGGTCTCTTTTTTCCAATGCTGGAATTTTTTGGGCTAGTTTCATGATTTTTTGTGTGGTTTTGACCCTGGTTAATGATATTATTTCCTCTCTTTGAGTCTTGCCGGTGATGAGAAACACACCTGCTGTACTGTGTGTCTGAATTTGCTCCAAACAAGCTGCTAGACTATAGACTGGATGACTGTAAATAGTTGACTTTCACCTGTCTATTACAGGGTTACTCTAAAAATTCACTAGATAGCAGCCTATAGCATAAGTCAAGTATGACAGGGTCACGAATTCTGTGACTTCGACCAGAATCTGTGGTCATGAGCTGCTGCTGGGATTCTGTTAAGCATAAAAGCTTCTCACTCACCATTTTACAGTGATGTTCAATGTCAAATTGTCTGAAAGGTAAAGCATTGGAAGCTGATCTGTTTGAGCACAGAGAGTACAGACGAGGAGGTGAGAGAGCTGGACAGAGTAAAGGACTAAAGCTAGCACTGCTGCTAGTTTTAAACTGGTTTAATCATTTAAGGATAAGCTCCTAAAGTCATACCTACCTAGAAAGTATTGTTTCCTTCTCATTTTGCTGAGAATAAACTGTGGCATCCCTATAAAAAGTGCAACAGGGGCCTTTTAATGTGAACCAGCTCCTCCAGGCTGATCACATGGTAGATCATTAGATCCATCTGATCCAAAATTACCCAGATTAGAAAATCTGAATTTGATATATCCCATCCCTGGCATGTGACTTGTGCGACTCAGTGCGGTAAAAGAAATCAGCACTATACAACAAATCTATCACATTTTAAACAGAATGTTTATTTCTTTCTGTCCTGCCGCTTTTCTTTCTTAATTACAATATGTTCATTCACTAATAGGATTGTCACCCACCAACGACTGAAGGCTTTAAAGGAGTGCTTTCCAGCTGAAATGTGCCTTTGAGCCGTGATTTTCCAGGGCTTTCTTGCTTCACTTTTAAAGCTCGATCCAATTCTCCAGCCCTTTCAGTGTAACTGGGATACAAATCCATGTCATTGAAGCAATCAGAGGCCCACAAGGAGCATGAAAAAGCCACATTACATTGTTATATTTTTGGAGGAAGCACTTTGGCTTCATCTTAAGCGGGCAGCCTGTCCGTCAACCTGCCAAAAACCTCCGTTACTAGGATTCATCATAAAGAACATCGCTTCATACCAGCCAGGCTAGCTCTTAAGCTTGCTTCCACTAACTGCCAGAGAACCATCTCCAAGAAAAATCTCGGAAAAAACGAAGACCAGGGATGTACTTGAATCATTTTTCATTTCATATCCCTTCGTCTCTTTCTAATTGTGCATAGTAGCTCTCTTTTTTCATTTCATTGTGCCGTTGAATGCATGCGATAAGCATCCCAGCCAAAGGCTACTAGCGTGTTTTGGCTCTGTTGGATCCTGTACCATCCGCCCTTCACTGGCTTTCCACAAAAGACACATATTTGCCAGCCTCCGCAGCGATGCCGGGGAAAATCGCATTCCCACATTTCCTAGCTCAACCCTGAGGATCTTTAGTAATGCTTCAGAAATAGATAAGATGAAAAGCAAAAAGCAGAGACAGATGTGCAGCAAAGGGAGATCTGAGAACGCTGTGGTCTCCACTGATACTCGTTACTTTAATAAGCTTGGTGTGTATGTGGGGTGGCATTATAAACTGCAGCCCAAACACTCGCATGACTAGAACGGATTAAAGTGTAGGAGCAATGCTGAAGTCTCTGATAAAGATTTTTCAATTAATCAGTTCGGCTTACGTTATGTAGATAATCATGTGGTAAGTCATCCGAATGGCATGTGTTTTGCATTATGGACATTTGAGAGGGAGCTGAAGGATGGCGATTAAGTCTAAAAGTTTCAGCACTATGTATATGAGGAAAGTTACACATATTCAGAGTCGGGTTACGCACACGAGTATGGTGATTTTCTGGGCTTCACGCTCAGATAATGCAAATAACCTGCATGTAGTTCTCTGAGACTGCCTCTAAGTTTGTCTGCTCCAATGTCCTCCATGCAAAAAAAAGAAAAACGGACGATTTAATTAATTAATTTCAATTAGATTCAATAGTGTTATATGTTTAATATTGATCTCAAATAGAAATTCATGGTGTTTTTGAGTGTATTTACAGCCTGAATTTTAGCATGACATACTGTGGTTCAACCTGCCTTAATCCTGTTCCTGTCTCGAGCTGATATTGTGCGAGGAAAGCTCAGGATCGCATGCAACCGAGACATGCTTTTGTTTCAGTCAAACTTGCATGCGTAACTCCCAGTGACTTCTGAACAGAGCTTCGGTCTATAGTTACATCTGAGGTCTGAACTTATGTGTGGAATTTCGGCTTTAAATCCTCACTACGTGGTCTTAACTCAACTCTGAGTGAACAAGCTTGACAGCTCTGATATGCAACTGGAAAGGATAAGATGATCAAATTTTATGAGGGTCTCAACGGTCCAGCAAAAGGAGAAGCAATCATTTGAGGGACTGATAGAAAGCAGCCCGGCTTGCGGACGTGGCTGTTTTATGCATCACTTTCGTACATAGTATGAGGATGTATTTTTACAATGCAGAGTGAAGAAAGCTCCTGAAAGCTCTCTTGTCCATGAAACAGCAGAGTGCTGAAAATAAAATAAACGGCGTTCATACGCTTCACTCCGCAACCAACGAAATAAATGCATGAATGAGAAACAAAGATATGCCAACATCTAACAATTGAGATAGGAAGGAGAGAAGGATTTACTAAGATCACCAATAAACAGTGCTAAATTGTGTGTGTAGTTCATTTACATGATTCAAGTACTTTACAAAAAATACTTGCAAAATGTAGAAAAGTAAAATGTGTAATTGTGTGTCAAGTACTTGAGTGAAAAACTCATATTGTTTTGATCAAATGAACAACGCAGCCATCCATAGACTCCATTTTTTGCGCATCACATCATTTTTCACACACAAACCTTAAAAATTCACTGTAATATTTCAATCCCATCTGGGACACTTGCGTGAGTGTGTAGCACGTTTCTGACCTTTATACGACAGCATAGCTGATGAGTTCTGGATCAGGAAGGTGTTGATTAATTTTCCATAACAATAATCTCTGCCAATAGTGCAGGTTTATATTAATGCTCATGCACTGTGAACTCAGATATACAGCAGAAATGCGTTATTATTTCTCAGAACTCATGAATCCTCTGATGTACGAAACATGAGGTAGGATAGAAATGTGTTAAGCTTCACAATATTCACACGACCTCACAAACATTGTCTTAGAAAAGTACGATATATCGTTTGAACAACTTGACATGAATATAACATGGAACCTGATGACAGTAATGACGTAAAAGACTTTCTTAGCTTGGTTTATTTTTACAAATCCAAAAATGCACATACGGCACCGGGGTGAATTTTGTGAGCGATGGGCCGACATGAAACCTCCCTGCTTTTGAGGATCTCATTCTGCCCTATCACTTTGCTTACTTCTTTTACGTCATATCCGTCATGATACGTAAGCACACATGACGGGTGACTCGAGGACGTCCTTATTGCTAGTTACTTCCTGGAAATGAGTTGATTGCAGTTTTGGAAGGGAGGTGATGCATAAATGAATGATCAGTCATTAAAATAATTTTGTTCTTACTTGATCCTGTAGGATCCAACTCAGATGAAGCACTGGTATTAGCACAGACTGGTATTAGCACAGAGTGAGGAGAAGGTCAAAGAGAAGAGAAGAGAAGAGAAGAGGAGAAAGGATTCAGGTGAAACCCTGAACCCCAGACTGCAGACAGACGGCCCACACATGGACTTTCAATCCGAGGTCCTGTAAGACCTGTAAACGAGCCAGTAATCTCACTTACTCGCAGGCCACATGGGTGGAAGCAGGCTGCAGGCTTTGATGGGACACCTGCAGGGAAACACTATCTTTACTGCCACATGCTGAAACGTAAACCAACGTGAGAGCAAGAGGTAGAGTAGTGTGGGTGTGGGTGCAGGTCTGTGGGTGCATGTGTGTGTGTTTGCGTGTGTGTGCGTGTGGCGGCCAGCCAAACATGCCACCCGTTACCTTTGAAGATTATTATAGGATGTGTCCGTCGTCAAAGGGCTATTTTAACACTTACGTCACACTTTCCTCTCGCCGCACCACGCACTGACCGGTTTTAACCAGTCTCATACCTGAGACTGAAAATTGATTAAATGAATTTTGTTTTTTAGATTAACCAAAAAGTAAGGACACACCTTTTAGACCCTGCTGAAAACCTACGCTCGGACTTGTCCACGTGTACAAATCTAACTGTATAAAGCGGCTTAAAAGGTTTTGTATTAAGGAGAGTCCAAGATTCTCTACAAGGATCTTTTACTATTTCAATGAGAAACCAAAGAGAGGAGGGAGCGCAAACTTTTGAACTTGCTAATAAAGCCATTCGGCTTGAAAGCAGTTATTTCTATAGCTGATGGTTCTCGTGTTCCTAAAGGGGTTCTAGTTTGGAAATCTTTTTAAATGTTGCAGAAAAAAAAAACTTTTAAGACGTCCCTCAGAGGTACATATCTAAAAAAAAACGGCTCTAGATTAGTCCATTTTTTTCAAGGAGTTCCGGCTTTACAGACATTCCCTAATTTTTATATTAATCAAGCTTTAAAAAGTGGTCACAATGAAATATTAATAGTAACACATTCAAAATTATATTTCTAAATTTCACTCATTCTTGCGTTCATTTTCTGTAGGTGTTTTATCCTGGTGCTGGATCCGGAGTCAATCCCGGGAACGCTGGGCGCCGTGTCACGGATGGGACGTCAAGGCTCCGAACTCTTTAGTAGTCGCTTTGTGTCAGTATTTCTTCCTTCAATGTCAGAATTTCAGCTCTGTGAAATTATAAGTCATGTCAGAGCGCTTTTCCTGATTCCCACTGACTCTGTGTCTGGTTCAGAACTCGGTCAGGTTAAATAAGTTCAGTCGTGCATCTACATGTGTGTGTGTGTGTGTGTGTGTGTATGATAGTGTGTGTCACTGTTCAGCAGAGAATGGTCTCGGAGTGTAAATGGTTCCTTCTCAGACTGAGGCCTGTAATTACACAGAGCATAAACACAGGCTTTGGGATGAAACTCTGTAGGGAAAAGGCTCAATCCTGAACAGCTGCACTCGAGCTAATAGCTAATAGCGAACATTAACCTGGCTTCTTATGTTTACTGTGTGGGGAATGCTTGCGGCAGTGTTTACCAGCCACAGATTAATAAAACATACCTTCCATATAACGGACGTCTGTATAGAGACAGCTGTAGTCAGAAATATTAGGAAGATAACATGCAAAATAAATTATAAATACAAAATAGACATTATCATGGGGGATCTTGTGATGATTGATAGCATCATGAATTCTCCTAAGTACCAGAATATTTTAGCTCAAACTCTGGTTGCCTCTGCCATGAGGTTAAGACTCGACGTAGATGAATATTACAAGATAATTATGTACATTTTCCAGTCAAACAACAAGAGAAATTACTGACCTTGCTTCTGGAGACAATCAGTCTTTAAAGAACTGTTTAAAAATTGTTTTTTTAATAGTATTTTCATTCGTGGCAAAAAAAAATTTTGGCACCCCACGGATTAATTGAATGAAATGCAAACTGTCTCCATGATCACGCAGCAAGGTTGATGGTAAGAGAGGCAAAACTTTTTTTTTTTGCTCAGAGACCACAGATTCAGTGTTGTACAGTTTAGTTGATTCTTGTGGTTGTCAAGTTTTAAAGAAAACAAATAGACACCAATAACAATCAATAACAATATCTCACAATATGGAGCTCTTGAACTTCATTAGAGCTACACTTGGAATGTGTGTTTGTAGTCAAATGAGGCTAAAATCAAACTTTTTGGTCATGAAAGCATCAACGCGTCTGATAGCTATTTTAAAATATGGAGGTGAATAAACAAGATAAAAATTTCAAACATACAACCAATCTTTTTAGACTCCTAAAAAGAAAAACCTACAAGCTCGGACTTAAACACAATGTCCACGTGTGCGAATCTAACAGTATAAAGCAGCTTAAAAGGGTTTGTATTAAAAACAGTCCAAGATTCTCTCCAAGGATCTCCAGCCTTAGATATAACAGGAAGATATAACAGTGCTGTTATTTGTGCTAGAGAAGGCTTCAGAAATTATGAATGGTGGGGGTGCCAATAATTTTGAAAACAGATTCGTGAGAAATCTGATGTATTACAGCTTAAAAATATCACTAATTGGATGTGTTGATCATTTCATATATTAGTTTTTCTCATTTTCAAAGGGTGCCAATAATTCTGGAAGGCACCGTTAAGCTATCTATAATAACACACTTTCTTCATTTCATGAGAATAATATAATAATGTGATACTATTATTAAATAAAACAATAAAAAGGTATGAACACTAATGCAAACTGTAACAGCTTTTCATGGAAATTAAATAATCGGAATTGTGACATATTTGCACCCACCCACACACACACACACACACACACACACACACACACACAAAAAAAACTCCAAAAGTATTCATATTAGCTGCTGATTTATAGTGTTTCATCCTAAATGAATCCTTTGCTAGTATCTATTTCACATGTTAGCTGGAACGTCTCTCCAGATCGTACTTCAGGGACGCTCATGTGAAGGAACCTGACCCTGAATTAGATGTAAAAAAAACAATAATTACGAACTAAAGAGCTCAGAATGGGCTGCTTCATAGAAAACAATATAACGATAGGCGCTGTAATGAATTGAGTCCCATTATGAGAAGAGAGGCTCCTCTGGGAACTGCGTATTGAAGCTTTTCAATGCTGCGCTACTGAATACATGTCAGGCGACATAAAGGCCTCGGAAAGTATCACTGAAGATGTATCCTTGTTGATAAAAGAGCCGAGGTAAGATCATATTTACACAGCATTCATTCACATTATGAACCCTGTTGACCCACATCCTATTTGGATAAGGGAAAAGGTGAGTGTGTGTGTGTGGGGTGTGTGTGATATATACTGTATTCCCCTGAGCCGGTTCACAGAAAGGCTTGTCTCTGGCATGGGAAAGTAAATAAGTGGGATTATCTGCCATGACAGGTGCTGTGGAGTGAATGGAAGTGCATCGTGTTCACACAAAGCTGGAAAAGAGGGAAGCTGAAGGTTATGCTACAGTTAATGCAACAATACACACACCTACAGGGTTGAACAGTTAAAGAGAGCTCTGTAAATATATATGTGTGTATGTATATTTGTGTGTGTGTGTGTGTAGGGAAAGGTTGCTGCATGTTCTCACTTTTTCAGCTTATTCAGACACAATAACAATACACACGTTTCTTTGCAAAACAATTTCCAACACAATTCTCATAGAGGTTTAAGTAAAATTGTAGTTTTACTCTCACATTTCAGGTTCATGGACAGTAACTGGTGTAGAAATTATTGTTTTTTTGTCCCAGATTTTAAACAAACCACTATAAATTACATTCTAAATAACTATATAGTGTATGACCATTCTAGCTTTGCAATATTAATGAATACAAGCCTGCTACTCACAGAAAATACTCATCATTCATGCTAAAACATGTTGTTATGTTTAATGCTCAGATGATAAGGCGCTGATGTTGAGTGAGGAGGTCTGGGGTGTATTCAGTGTTCCAGTTTATCCCAAAGGTGTTCAGTGGGGTTGAGGTCAGGGATCTGTGCAGGACACTCGAGTTCTTCCACTCCAACCTTGTCTTCGAACCATGTCTTCACGGAGCTCGCTTTGTGCACGGGAGCATTGTCATACTGGAACAGTTTTAGGTCTCTTAGTTCCAGTGAAGGGAAATTGTACACTACACCTACAGCATACAAACACTTTCTATACAATTGTGTGTCCACAAACTTGTGGTCATGTGGTGTATCTAAAGGGTGTTTCAATTTTCAACAAGACATTCATTCATTCAAATAATAATAATAATAATAATATTAATAATAATTTTAAGGGCTCCTGAGTGGCACAGCAGAGGGACACACATCTGGGTGGGAGGAGCATACTCACTCTCTCCTGTCAATCACAGCGACACTAGCCAATCGTCTGTGAGCTCATGTATGTGGAAGAGGGCAGACAGCACTTTCCTCCGAAGTCTCGAAGGAGGAAATGAATACACTTTGATTATTTTGGTTTTTTTTTTTATTAAAAATTAACAACACTTTAGCAAAACCTATTTCATTTATACATAACATTATTTATTTATTTGTTTGTTTGTTTGTTTGTTTATATGAATGTGTGCAAAAATACATCTTCACATCTGACTTTTATTTTTTTTTTTTAATTAAGGAATATATAATGCATGTTTCAGCACAATAATTTATTAATTTGTTAAATAAAAGAATTATTAAATTAAAAAAAAGGAAAAAAAATCATAACATAAAAAATCATTTAAAAATAAGTAGAATTTAGTAAAATATAATAAAATTAATTCATGGATTATTTATTTGTTTGTTTGTTTGTTTGTTTGTTTATAGAAATGTGCAAAAATACATCTTCACATCTAACATTTTTTTTAAATTAAGGAACATATAATGCATGTTTCCACACAATAATAATTAATTTGTTAAGTAAAAGAATCATTAAATAAAAAAGGAAAAAAATCATGAAATTAAAAAAAAATTGAAAAAAAGTAGAATTTAGCAAAATATAATCCATTTATTTATTTATTTATTTATTTATTTAGCACAGTGTGTGAATTTGCTTAAAGAAAATCACAGAAGCAACTGGTCGAAATTATTGTTAAATGGAAGAAACATATTTAAACATATTAAACACATTAAATTAAGCACGATATTAAACATTTCCATATAACCTAATCTTAAACGATGGTGAAATGTTAGATGCTTTTAGAAAACGTGGAACCAGACCAGATCGCAAAAAAAAAAAAAAAAAAACCAAAAAAAAAAAAAAAACTTTTCCCATAAGTGTTGTATATTGACCTCCATATTATCCATGTTGTATTTCCATAACTGTTAATTGATCCTGTTATTTCTATAATTCTATAACTTATACTTTTACAACATGGTTGTAACTTAACAACTTTTATAGATACTTTATGTATCTTGTGGAATTATCCTTATGTATATTTCATGTGGGTGTGTGTGTTTCATAAATTTTTTTTATTTTGTTACATATTCCTGCAGTGCAGCAATATGTATAACCACACACACACACACACACACACACACACACACACACTTTTTCCGTCAGGGAGTCAGGGAGTCAGGGAGTAAAATGATACCGTGGCACACGGCATTTTGCACATGCCTTTCCGCAGAGTTCCCACACTCGCAGCCATCTTGGACTGTCTGACCTTTGCCAAGATCCCTCGTTCCAGCACTCGTTTCTCCTCCTCCCCTTCCTCAGGCCCTGCGGTTTGGACAGCTGCGGCTCGTGGAAAACATCCGCCACACATGGAGGCACATCCATCGGCCTCTGCCAGACTCTGGGAGAGGGAGATGATATGCATGCATGTGTGTGTGTGTGTGTGTGCGTGTGTGTGTGTATTTGATGTGTGTCTATGTGATGTGTGTGGGTAGCACTTTTTCCCAACCCCTCAGGACACATGTCTGCTTGCTTCCCTCCGTCCCACACCATCCAAACTCCTTAAACACTGACACACACACACACACACACACACACACACACACACACACACGTCCCAGGGTTCATAGGCCTAATCCCCTGCAGCATGGATCCAATTTAAGGCCTCCCCGCCGTCAGAATGTGGAACATAAACAGGGCCAAGGTTACACACTGCAACCCTGCCTCTCCCTGTGCCCCGTGCCTCAGTCTGGGCCTTCAGCCAACACTCTCCTTCTGAGACTCGTTCACTCCTGGAGCTGGATTCACTCCATCAGCTCTTTTTTCTCCTTTCGGTTAGGTAGCACAGCCCTGACTGTTTTTTTTTTTTCCACTCTTTTCTTTTACAGACTCTGACTGCTTTAGAAGATGACTTGGTGTCGTAAATCCCCCTCACGGCTTCTCTGTTTCAGTTCCTCACCTCTGCTTGTTCAATAAAAACATGGAGCTGAATAGAAAAGAAGGTTATTTAGAGGAAGAGAGTGAGAAATCAGGATTCGAACATTGTAACACAATCATGCTTTTATGGATGCAGTTAAATGATCTCGCACATGATCAATACACAATCTTAGAGCACATCCACATGCTGGACACAGATAAATAGAAACGTATATAATATGAATATATAATATATATAATATATAATATGAACATGTTCTTTGGTTGTCTCTTAAAGATGTCTCTATGTAGAACAATACAGCTGTTATTAGACAGTGTTGCAAAAGTAAGATTTTTTTGTCAAACAAACAAACAAACAAGCAAATGAATGAATGAATAAATAAATTTGGAAAGAATTTTAGAAAATGAAAAAAGGGGTTATAGTTTTCAAATGGTGCTCTTTTTAACCTTTTAAAAAGTTTTTGTCGTTTTTTTTATCTGTTTATTCTCAAAACATTGCCTGTTTGTGATCAGTCTTGAATCGGGAAAACATGGGGAACAATTAAGGAAAATTGGGAAAGAAATTGAGGAATAAATTGCGTTGAAGTGGCAACAATGAGGGAGGAAAAAATGGTTATATTTTTCAAATAGTGTTCTTCAAAGGAACATTTAAAAAAGGATTTGTAGGTTTTTATCTGTTTATTCTCAAAATTGGAAAAAAAGGAAAAAAATTTGGGAAAACTGGAGAAAGAAATTGGGGAAAATGGTAAAAAAAAAAATTGGGACAAATTTGGCAGAAATCTTTGGGGAAAATATTTGGAAGAAATTTGGGGAAAAACTACAAAAAAAAAAAGAAAAAAAAACAGGGGAATTGGAAAAAATAGTGGAAAATAAGTAAGGGGCTATAGGTTTCAAATGGTGCTCTTCTAGGAACCTTTTTTTGTAAGGGTTTGATAGATTTGTATCTGTTTATTCTCAAAATACATTTTGGATTTTTTGTTATTAAGCTTAAATTGGGAAAGTGTTGGAAACAATTGGGGAAAATTGCAGAAATTGTGGGAAAATTTGGAAAATTCAAAAAATGCATTTGACTAGGTTTATTATTCGCCTTAAATTGGAAAACAGTTGGGACGAATATTAGGGGGAAACACTGGGGAAAAAAATTCGGAAATAATTGGAACAATTAGGGGGAAGATAAGAAAATTTTTTTGAAAATGTTTTGTATTTTTGTTTCTTTGTGCATAAATTGCTTTGTTAATGGTAATCCATAGCACAAGATATTACATTATAATGCTAGGTATGTAATGCAACATGAGAGCGAGTTTTAGTGCCCAATTTATTTAAGACCATTTTCATTATTTACTATTCATTTCTTTGTATTGCAAATTTGCCTTTTTTGTTATACAAATGTGCTGAGAAATATAAAGGCTTTGATTCAGATTGCTTGAAGAGGAAAGAAGGAATGAAGGTCACTGCTTTTTGACACACCACCTCTTCCTATCCAGAGATCTGCCTTATTCTAAAGACTCGCTGAACATGAAACCGAAAGGTGATAAAGGCTTGTTAAAAAAAAAGCTGTCGAGAGGAGAAGGCAGCGCTGCGATTTGTTGATATAAAAAGATCAAACTGATGACTTGTGAGAGCGCTTCTCTCCTCCGCGTGGCCTCTCTGAAGTGCGGGTCATATCGCATCGAGGCTGCAGCAGTCCCGCTGGATCAGATACAAACTACTCGAACACAACCCCATCAAAAAGCAGCCTCATCCCTACCACTGTATTCCTGCACAGCCGCACCGGGAGCCTTCACCCCGGGGTGCTGAACTCCTAAACCTCGCCCGTCTCTCTGAGATTGCCTGGAAAAAAAAAAATGTTAAGTTGAAAAGCAGGCTGCAGCTTTTTCGCTCAGAGCTCTCGGCTTAAGCCTCCCCTGTGCCAAGCGCTTTCATCATTCAGAAGTCTGGCGCTTGGATCGTACCTCCTGGCCGTGGGCAGCTGAAACATCCCGCCTTTTCCACCACACAGTACTCTGCTTTCATGCAAAACAACCTCTGGAGTAAATCACGTCCAGGTTTTAAAGTTCTGTTCGCTTTTTTTGTCCAAGCGCTCGTCCTTAAAAATAATACTTTTATTATATAATCTCTAGTGTACTGTATAAAGGTGGTTGAAGTTTTCGTGTGTGAGTCTCGCATCACTGGTGATATCATCTCTGAGCAGAAGAAGACATATCTAAATATACTGATTTTAGCATTCATTTCTCAAATTCATTTATTATAAAGTAAGAAATAAACCACTCTGTGTCATGCTGTTATAGGAAAATAATCAACGACAGAGTGGTGTGATATAGCGGAGTTACTTTTATCAGCCGGAAGTTGATTATTTTCCTATAACAGCGCTCCGCATACCGTGATTGTGTGTCATAGGGTGACATCACGTTATTGCTAGCGCCGTTACAATGGAGTTTAACAAGAGAAAAAATTTCAACAATCGCAAACATGAGAAGTGAGAACAGTCGGGTTTTACTGTCAGCTCCTCAAAACAAAACAGCAAGAGCTTCTTTTCTCAGTCGCCATTTTCCAAAAGACGTTCAACATCATATTAATTAGAAATCCAACGTAGAAGTCGGAGAAAATGCTGGACTCAAAGTCCCAGAATGCAATGCAGCTATACGACGCTGAGTTACGGGAGATACTCGGCTAGTTAACGATCCACGAGATGATGAAAATGATGGCGATGATATGGTGTTAAACTGGGTGCAATATAAGCAACTCTAATAAACAACAAAACCTTCAGTTAATCTAAATGAACTCTCGTAGTGTTTATTGGTGTCCAGCTTGAGTGTGACCACAGAGGGTGAAGATGAAGATGAAGATGTTTAGTAAATGAAAACAGGGAAAGAGACATTATAAATGCAAGCAGGGTGAAGGCCAGAGTTGGCGTCAGCACTGAATTAACACATACGGTGTAGAATTTATTCTTATGTAGTGTGTTGGTGTGGACTGCTTTGACCTCTGTACATGTTGATTCAGCACTGGAGTTTTTGGGTCAACAAAAGGGCTGAAGTTTGACAGCAGATGCCTTTATAATGTATATCTGAAGCCGCAGGGCTCTAGAAAGGGTTAAGAGCATGCAGAAAGTTTAATAACATGGATCTGCAAGAGTGGCTGCGTGAAACCAGAAGGTCTACAACCTAGTAACACTTATGAGGTTCGCCAAAACTAGACAATTGAATACTAGAGAAACATCACCTGGGCTTTTTTCCAATTTTCAACTATCTAGTTTGGATTAGCCTGTGCCCTCTGTGGCCTCAGAATCTTCTTCTTGGCTGACAAGCTTGAAACCCAGTGTGGTCTGCTACCCCAGGATTCGACATGTTGTGAATTGAGATGCTTTTCTGCTCATCACGGTTGTAAAGAGTGGTTATTTGAGTTACCATAGCCTCCCAGTCTGCCCTCTCTCATCAACAAGGTGTTTCCACCCTCAGAACTACCACTCATTGGATGTTTTGTGTTTTTTCACCACTCTGAGTTGTTGTGAAAACCTCAGGAGATCAGCAGTCTCTGAAATACTCAAACCAACAGCCGGCTGCAATACTGCAAGGTCTGCATGAACTTAAAAGAACGTTTTATTAACTGTTTTCTCTGAATTAAACCCCAAACTTTACTTCCAAAATAAGATTTGCAAAGCTCGGATATTTTCCTGTTTTTTTTTTTCCCATCTAGGCCAGATTCCCTGGGTACCTGGGCGTAATTGACTTTAAGGGCTTGATAATTAGATGTTAAACAGATGTATAACAGCTGATGGTGTAGTGTTACTGCTCTCTGGAACTGAAGCTGGGAAACTCTCGAAGAAGGTTTGACTTTTTCATTAGTCAAATATTTTCATAAGGAAAATCCAACTCAGTCATTCTTACAGGTGAGATACGACTGAACTGGCTACAGTGTTATCTACAAAGTATGGACAGTTCAAATCCATAATCAGAGTTGTTTTTCTATAAATTGTAAAATTGCATATTATAAAATATATTACATGTTACAATATGCTTTGTCACAATATCATAATTTTGACTTCAACATGGTAGCAAGTAGAACTGCAATTCCTGAAACCAAATAAATACTGTGACCAAAACACAAAATCCTACTGTTTAAAACAAAATATTAAATGAATTATATGGAATACATTTTGCATTTCTGTTTCTGTGTACGTTGTTTCCTGGCTCTATTGCTAGAAAGCGAATTTTCCTCACTTTGCCCTGCAACAAATCACATGACCCTGTCACATGCCTTCCTGATGACTCTCACCTGTTTTGTGTTTCCCTTAATTAGTACCACTACTTACTGTAGGTTCTGAGTTTTCTGTGTGTACTTGCTAAACCTTTTGTTGTTTAAAGCCTGTTGTTGTGTGTTTCTGATACCCAATGGGTCACCTTAAATGGCGTGATATTTTTAGATTTAAGGTGTAATTCTCCCGGTCACACAAGTGCTTTAAACACCAAGAATTAGACGATAGAATCATTTAAGAGTGCTTTTGTTAAAAAAGACTTTTTGTTGCTCAAGCTTTACAGATGTCACATAAGAATTCCTAAATTGTCTTAGAAGTGACTGTTGAGCAGATGCCCCATGGTCTGATTTAATGCAGATGGGATCGTTGAAAGGACGAGCTTTAATTTCTGATTAAAAAGTCATCTATTGTCTTGCTAATGAAGGATGTGGTGATCTAAGCAACGGTTGAGACACCTGGGCTCCCGGAGACGTCGTAGAGTTAGATATGATGAATGTTCTTATTTCTCATGACTTAGAGGAGATAGATTGGCATGTCAGTGACTTCACAGCAGGGACTCCATGGCACCCTGCTAGGAGGTTCTGGGAACCCACCACATGCTGCTCATCTGTGTCTGTGTTTCCCCTCACCTGGTGATAAAGCCAAACTGATCTCATGAGAAAGTCATATGAATTTGAACAAACGAGAGCGCCGTGGCTGGATTTCATTTGTTTTCATGTGGAATGAGACTGAAGCTATAACCTTGATGTTTATGACAAATGCTTTTTTTTTTCTAGGCTTGACATTAAAGGAAAAATCCACCTTTCATGTTAATCTTTATTATGACGTCCATTTGACGTCCAAGACTTATATTGTAACAAAATTGACTGTTTTTTTTTTAGTTTAAACCTCTTTTGTTGACGTGTTGGTCTATGGTAACCTACATTACCCACAATGCCATTCAATTACCTGCTCATAGTGGTGCAGTAAGATTTAGCCCTTGCATCATCTCTACCTAAAGAGAGTGATGCAGCAGTGCTTTAGTCCTTTAGTCTGTCCAGCTTTCTCACCTCCTCGTCTGAACTCTCTGCTTAAACAGATCAGCTTCCAAAACTTCATATGCTAATATCTTCGACAGCGCCATCAGCTAGCCAAGCTGAATCACTGCTGTAATGCCGCATTCATGACAACTCAGCATTTTCCAACTCAGAACTTTCCATATTAGAGCGTCCCAGTATTTAGAGATTATAAACAGAAACTTAAAAGACTTAAAACCTTAAATCACGCTATTATTACATGTTCTTACTTTTCACTATGAGCGCCGCCATGTTGAAGTGATGTCACAAAATCACAACTCGTCAAAGTCTCAAAAAACTTATACTCTGGAAGAGTTTTATACTGGGAGGTCGGAAATGTCCCAGTTCCCACTTGGTCATGAACGCAGCATAACTCTGCTGTAACTCTGTACAACTGCATCATTTAGCTGCATTGCATTCTGGGACTTTGAGTCCAACATTTGCACCATATCGTCTCCACCATTTCTATGCTGGATTTCATTAATATGATGTTGAACATTGCTGGAAAATGGTGAGTGAGAAAAGAAGCTCTTGCTCTTTTGTTTCAGGTGCTAACCGTAAAACCTGAACATTGTTCTTTATGTTTGAGCTCATTAGCATTAGCACCACAATCACTACACACGTCACAAATATTTCAGTATGAACATATTTAATGTATGTCAGGATGGAGTTTAACCTTTGTATATACATAAATAAACCTTTTCAGAAGGACATAATCAGTCTTGAAGCTCTAGATTAATAAAACCAAACCAGTTTATCAATCTAGCTCATTTAACACACTTGATTCGGCTTATTATTATTATTTCATATGCAAAATATGGTGCGTTAGGAGAGGAAAATTACATTTCATTCTCACAGAAACTCAGTTTGAGGCTCCTGTTCTAGATTTAGACAGAATGTCTGGGTCACACACCAAATACAATGAATAATGAGTAATGAAATGATGGCTCAAACTATCACAAGAGTTATCAAACATGACATAACCAAAAGACTTCCAACTAAAAGGTTCCTCAAGTACCTTAAGGAGTTAAAGGTTCTCCACTGTCTAAAAGTGTTCTCCTTAAAACTCTGTCTGTGAAGGAAACACTCTGTTGTAGAGATCTACATAAAATTTTAAGGGTTATCCCAAAAAGACAAACTGAGTAATCAGATAGCTAACAGAACCTAGCTAACGCAGAATGTATATAGTTAAAAAAAAAAGTTGTAATATTTCGAAAATAATGTTTGTGCAAGTTCTTAAATGTCATAAATATAGTTTTCTTCACAATTTCATTAGAAGGTTCTTTCATTAGATGGTTTTCATGAAAACTAACATTAAGGAAACGTTGCGCAACAGACTGTTTACAGAACTGCAGATTTTTAAATGTTATGTTAAATATTAAGAACGGTTCTAAATGTTAGATACAAATATTTTCAGAACACTCAGAAAGATCGAATGTTTGTAGAAGGCTGCGTTTCTAAAACAGTAACGTTAAGAAAACGTTCTGCTAACCTGAAATTGAATGTACGTAGAGCCATACATATCTTGAACAGTAATGTTAAGTTAAGAAAAAATTCTGCTAACCTAAAATTGAATTTTCTAAGAAGAATACGTTTGTAGATCAGACTAACTGAATAATGAAACTGAATATTCTTAGAACAAAACATATCTAGAATAGTAACGTCTTTGCTCTCACAAAGCTAACATTGTGGAAATGTTAACATTATAAAAAACGAATATATTCCGGATTCTTAGAATCATATGTTTCCAGAAATGTAACAGTAAGGTAACTTTTGGTAATCTGAAATTGATTATTCTTTGAATGATACGTTTCCAGAACAGTAATATTATTAAAATGTCCTGCTAACCTGATATTTCATTTTCTTAGAACCATTTTTTCTAGAACAGAAAACATTAAGAAAATATTCTGCTAACTGGAATTATAATGTTCTTAGTACAATATTCTAAAATTCTAATTTCTAAATAAATAACACAAAGGAACCATTCTGCATTTTTCTAAAATGTATGCTAGCCCTGAGTTAGAGCTAAGAAATGGAACCATCATGGAACATCTCATATTATACAATATTTGCTCATTGAAGTAACTTAGTGAAAGCCATTATGATGTTCTATTAGTCTGTTCCTAAAACTCAAACATGAGCTGAAAGTTTTAAAAAATTGTAAGCTATATAACGTTGAAGTATTTCTGTGTGACCTTCACTGCCTGTAGAACGTTCACCTTTGCTGCTTAATTGTTGTCAGCTGGTCAGTGGGACATTTTTGATTAATGGTCCATTTCATCAATCTATGCGATACCTGCCACAATCAAGAGTGGACAAAAACGGAGGGCTGTGGCAGAACTAACTTAATTCTTGTCGTCCGCCCCTTTGCAAGGTATGGGAAAAATAGCGAGGTCTGAAGTTTTGTGGATGAGAGAAGTGTCCTGAATGGTGAAAAAGGAGAAAGGAGCTGAAAGGAAAAGGAACTTAGTCAATGGAAAGGGGTTGGAATGGATGAATAAACTGATCCCCCCATCCACAGTGTTGATATTTCCCTCAATGGCTCCTTCTAAAGTGAGCATTTTAAGCCATCCCGACACACTAAATTTGCCCATTGTGCTGACAGAGGCCTCTGGCTGTCGAGAGGCTAGGTGAGGAGGCAATGGGGGGCAGATGGAACCTGCCCATCACCTCAATGGCCTCTTTCTACCCCAGAGTCTACCCCCATGTCCCCTCGCTGCCATTCACTGGGTCCAGTGGGAATGTCTCTGGACCCAGAGCTTTGGGAGCAGTCCCATATAATGAGCCCCTCAGCGAGGTTGAATGTGGCCCCATTGTTCTGACCAGGGCCATTAAACCACCTCCTGGGCAAACAAGAGCGTCCCTTTTCCTTTATGGAGGCTAAGAAGGCAACAAAGAGAGGAGCCATCGAGACAGAAAGGGGCTGGCCTTTGTTGGATGGCTTCAATGGCCAGGCTTGGAAAGAGGAGGCTCCTGTTTGGTCTTTAGAGCACACATATTGCCGGACACTGTTGTTTGGCAAAACGGAGATGTGAACTTAATTGACTGAGTGGCCCCTGAACACCATGCCACAAATAACCTGTGGAGAGACAGACGTATTGTGTATCAGCAAGGTAGCGCTGAAATTTTTGGTCATAGAATAGTGTATAGAAAGTGATATGCTTTCTATATGGTAGGTATAATGGATGACAGAAGACAACAAAACTAGTTTCTTTATTTTAGCATAATGGTTTTCCATTTCCCACCAACGCAATCTACTCTATCATGTTTTACCATCCAAGACATCAGGTTACCCTGAGTGCCTAAACCTGTTGAGGTCAAGTTGTAGGCTTTCTCCAGAAGACCCATGGGCAGAAGATCGAGATCAGGGCCTCCCTGGTCTCTGCTGGTTTTCTGTCACCCCGTCCTACACACTGAGGCCTAATCAAGTTATCATATCAACAAATCTCTCATCAGGGACCCACGCCTGACATGAGCAGAAAGAGAGGCCAGCCGACGACTAATTTCCAGCAGCAGGATGCTGGAGCTCGCCTGCTAGGAGGCTTGAAAGGTACCTGCAATCTCTGGTCGGAGCTGCCCAGTGCGACAGCTCTCATGCTGGGCACCATGCTGGGGCTGTTATTCGATTAGCAGCAGCACTAAGTGGGGAGCTTCATTCTCCGGCTAGCTTGTCTCCCACAGTGCTGTCGCTCTTGCTAACTGCAATGGAAAGATGAGGGGAAATCAAAGGGAACAGGGCACAGCGCTATAAATAATGCAGCTGTCGAGAAAAGTGAAACAGGCCCGGTGGTATCACCACAGGCAGCAGCTTTTTTATCGGGTGACAGCGGCACAGTGCCACCCTGCCAGGATCAAACCGATGCCTTGATGTCAAATCGCTACTGGAGTGAGTAAAGCAACACATCTCCTCATATATATGTGTGTATTATGCAAAAACTGCAGCCTTCATCATTACAGTTGATAGATATATTGGTGACTGGTACTCAAATCTACTGCCAGTCTTGACTAAATAGTGACATAAGAGTCCATAAACTGAGGGATCTGTCCTCGGTTCCTCAGTACCCCCAAGCAGGTGGAATGAAGAACGGGTTGGTAAGGAAGGGGGGGTGAACCCTCAGTTTGACCTGACACTCCACTGCTACCTGCTGTGATACACAAAAGGAGCCAATCCCAAAGTTCTCCGGAGAAGGCCGTGCAGATAATGAGAAGGCGAGATCTCTAGAAAGAGCTCAGTCTCTCGCTTCTAATCGGCCTCTCACCACTTTGTGTGCCATGAATAAGATTTATGCTCTTTATTTGAGCCATTATTTGACACTTCTTTTTTTTTTTTACACCCCCCCCACACTTGCCTCACTCATTCTCATTCTCTTTGTGAAATCGTTGGATTCGCTCTGTCTTTAAAAACAAAGTGAATTCAAGAAATGCTCCTGAGAAATGCATTGCAAATTGATTAAACCCTCAAACATTTATTAGATTGCCACAGCCAGGGATGAAACTCAAGAGGGCGAGAGCTGTCAAGTGGTGCTGCCATGCCACTTCTTATTGGGTAGACATTTTAGATTTGGGGTTCAATAACTTTACACCTAGTGGAGCGGTCACAGAAGACCTGCAAATCTGGAAAGAGAGCTATTTTGGATGATGTATCTCAACCGAACTACAGTATGTACCCACATGTCATCTTTCCCGTACTAACATCTCATTCCTCCATGTAGCCTGAGATGTCATAAACATTTTTCTGCCTCTATAATCTTTAATTTTAATCCCATTTGTGGCACTTCTCTGAAGTACAAAGAGAGACGGCCTGTCAAAAGCATCAGGCTTTCTTCCTAAACATCCATAGCATTGAGGTTATGATTAGAAAGTCACAGCAGAGCTCGTGCTCACCAGGACGCCAGCATACTGACTCTATAGCAACTCGAAAGCTCTAAAAACAAGAATGAATATTCAGGAATTTTTTTTAAAAAAAGCACTTAATCTTAAGAAACCAACAGTTGGCCAACTGTTCCTTTTTCTCAAGCTTCATTATCCACTTTGGTTCAAAAAAAGATGCCGAGCTCTGCAATTCCGTCACCTTGAAAAGGTCAGGCTAAATGGATTGGCATGCGCTTGCAAGAAAAGAATTGGTCACAGCTCGCATGCGGAGGTGCTTCGTCCGTCAAAAAGAGTGGCACAGCCCAGGCTTGTGACAAAATGTTAGCAGCTAATCCCTAATGAGCTGAATCAGCAGGAAAAAATAAAACAAGGGCAACAATTATTAGTTTAGAGAGTTAGCGGGACTGAAAAGGAAAGTCCAAATAGAGTCATTACACATTGACTCGAGACCGGGAGGTCAGGTGTGGTTCAGGATTTAACAAATAGAGAGCACTAAAATAATTAACCAGGAAAAACCATTAATCTCATGATTAGACAAGTGGGAAAAAAGAAAGACGAACACTCCATCACAATCCGCTCAACAGCGTTTACACGCATCCTTATCTCCTTTCAGAGCTTCGGGAGTTGACGAAAAGATGTTTTTAAAAATAAATAATGAATTAAAAATGATATATTTTGAATATTATTATTTAATATCATAAGCATTTATTATCATTTATTAAATAAAGAAGAAGATGAGTGCATAGAAATAATGATAATTGTTGTAATTGTATGTAGAACTATCTGTTACTATGTTGGTTACATTTTTTGCAATGATTTTAAAATTAATGTTGAAAACAGTGAATAAAATTAAAGTACAGCGCTGCTGAATTCTGGATCCCGATTGGTCAGAAGGTGGGTGTTGATTAATTTTCTATAACAGCAGCTCTGACAGTAGCGCGGCTGCAAAACACACGTTTATATTAATGCACTCATTCTAATACGTTATTATTTCTATATATTTCTGTGTGTGTGTGTGTATATATATATATGTATGTATATAGTAATAATAGTGTATATTTCTATAGGAGCTTGTACAGCGAACGCTCTACATAAACAGATAAACAAAAAAAATGTGTCATTGTTTATATGTTGAAGTTTTCTGTATTTATTTACTATAACTCTCATTAACTGAATGAGAGAGAAAAATTGAAAGGATAGTGAGGAAACGATTGTTTATAGCTGCCCTAACAGGAACTAAACCGTTTGATAACACTAACTATAAAAGGACAAATGTATAACAAGTTTAATACAAAATATAAATGTTGTCAATTTGCTTTGGTATAAGAGGAATAAAACACTTCGGGGCATGCTGTTATAGGAATGTTGATTAAAGTTGATTTAAAAAAGTTGATTATTTTCCAGTAACAGTACATCCTGAAGTGTTTTATTCCTTATTTGGTTGTAGATGGATGTACAAATAAAATTATTTGAATGTAATTATTATTATTATTATTATTATTGTTATTGTATGATGAGTCCATGTTCTGTATTAAACTTTTTAAATTGCCTATTTTTAACATTGAGAGCTCACTGAGGTGTCAAAGCCATAGATCACACTTATCACTCCGACCTAAAGAGAAGCTCGAGGTTTCTCAGTTCTCAGATCCCGAGGCGTTGGAATGTAGCCCGTCTGAACGAGGGGAGGATGCGGGGGAGACGTCGGCTAACACTCACGTCAGTATATACGCATACATTCTTGACTGCTGGTGGGAAAGCTATGCCTAGCTTGGCGTGGGACAGGAGGGGGTGAGTGGAGCCTCTTTGAGTCTTTGTGCCAAATCTTTGTGCTCTTTCTTGAATGAGACAGAGCACCCACCTCGCAGAGACAGCCCAGGCAGCCGGCCCATGAAAGACGGGTTGGCAGCCGCGCAGCGTGGAACCAAAGCTGCTGTAAAAAGGGGGCAGCGTGGTGAGGATACGATATGTGGCAGAGCCCCCCTGGCATCTCACGCCAGCTCAGCTTTCCACGCCACTCACTCTTCTCCCCTTCGTCTGCCACCGGCAAGAGCCCCGACCAGCCAGCACACACATCCCGGATAATCCAGTAGGAAAATGAGGGCTACGCAGGTGGTCCCGCCCCCGACAGCCTCCGCCGCGCTACGCATCTTTACCCACTGTCTCTCTTCCACATTTACAGTCAGCAGGAAACAAAAGAGTGTTTAAATATCAGAAATCTGTTTTTTTTTAAGGATGATATGGGGGAGATTCGTTCTCCTGGGGGTTCCACTGATCTTTTTCACCCTGATGTTGGTTCTGATAGTCAAGCGAGGAGGTTCAAGCCTCTTTTTCAGCTGAGGTGCCCCAACTGCCCCCCCACCCACCCACCCACCGAGTGAGCCCTAAAAGTTTCCATGTAAAACCTTTAGAAGAAAGTTTTTCCCATCAGGGTAAAACAAGGGTGCGAAGTAGAATCTTTTTTTAGAAGGTCCCTTAATTCTCCAAAGAATAAGGGACACTCCTAAAGGTTCTTTAAGGGTTCGTTAAGATTTTACTTGATGTATAATACAAAGAGTGTACACTGTATACTATAAATTCATTAATTACAAAAAGTAAACATTTCAATCTAGACCTTTAAAAGGTTCCTGGGATTTTCCCACTGAGGGAACCCTCTGAAAGTTCCATGCATAACAACATAATTAAGCATTGTTGATGTAGAACCCTTAACAGTTCTAAATTATTTACAAAAAGAGGGGGAAAAAAATGTAAAAACTAGCTCCCTAAATGGTTCTTGTTTTTCTTCCAGAGAAGGAAATCTCGATGGTTCTATGTAAATCCATATAATAAATTGTTTTCCAATCAGAAAGGCTTCCAAGTAGGTTCCTTTTTCTTTATTTAGATACTAAGAACCTTTTTTTTTTAAGTTCGTTTGTGTGCAATACAAACTCCACATTATTGCTTTTTATTTTGTCTGAATTTCTAGAACCTGTCAGGAGTTTAATATTTAGGTTTTTTTATTTATTTATTTATTTTTTGCAATGGAATTGCAATGGAATATTTGAGTTTTTTACCCTTTCTGAACAAGTTTCAGCCCATGAATCCATGAAGAACCCATTTTTTTTTTGAAGAATGTTGTTTTTCTGTATCATTAATAAGGATGTACACGTACACGTTCTAAAAGCCCCCCGAAAAAGTCCCAAGTTCCCCTTGGAGTTCACGACTCAATCAAAACTTCAAAGTTGTGCTGGAAAGTATGTTAAAATGGAAACCATTAGCGGTAATTACTCAGCTCCTATGCAGAGAACCTGTGGCCAAGTGTGTGTGTGTGTGTGTGTGTGTGTGTGTGTGTGTGTGTTCAGAGGGAAGTTTCTCAGGATGGTGGGAAAGACAGTAGACCTGCATCTTTGTTTTTTGTATGTGATGAAAGAGGCTCATTCTCCTAGCTCATGCTCCACAGGCATTCTTCAGGCTCACTTGAGCAGAACCACACACACACACACACACACACACACACACACACACACCACCCTCGCTCCTGTCTCTGCATTTACCCCAAATCTAATAACACCCACAAACTACCCCTCCATCAGGGCAAAGCTTTATCTTGAAGTACCTGAAGCATTTTCTACATCCACCATCTGAGTTTTTTTTTTTTTTTTTTGCAGTGTGTCATCAGCAGTGTGAATAAACACCTGCATAATCCCAAAAAAAACAAAGCATTTTCCTCAGAAAGGGTTCCCTGTAGAACCTTTATGGAACATAAGAACATAACACACTACTTAACACACTAAGTAGAACCAATGGAGGGTTCTACAAAGAACCTTAGAACATTGTATAATAAAAAATGCTTTAATTACAGAAAGAAAATGTTAGATCCTGATCCCTAGAAAGGTTCTACATAGAACCCTATATCAAAGGTTTTTATTATTAGTAAGCACTCCAAGTATAACCCTTTCAGGAGGTAAAGAACCCTTGAAGAACCCTTGAAGAACCCTTGAAGAACCCTTGTTGTAAGAGTGTATGTAGAAACTGGGTAAGTATGTGGTACAAACTCCAAATGATTGGTAATGAAACTGTCAGGATTTAAAATTTAGCTACTTGGTGCTTTGTGCACTAGAAAAAAGGGTTCTTTAAGGGTTCATTGGATAATTACGGGTTCTTAGAGGTTTTAAAAGGGTTCTACTTGGAATTTTTTCTGATAGAGACTCTGTAGAGACAACCGAAGTGCATGAAAAACAGAAGTTTTAAGGGTTCTCCCAGGTGGACAAGCTGAAGAACCTTTAAGGATGATCATGTATGTAATATGTAAGAAAAAAAAACCAATCAGTGTTGCGCATTTGGGGGAAAATAATCAACGATGGAGTGGTTTGATGAAGAGGAGTCACTGACACTCAGCCAGGAGACAGGTTTAGTTTGGTGGAAAATGATCTGGTCTCACACACACACACACACACACACACACCACACGGAAACGATACCTATGCCATTGCTATCCTTCACATAAAGATGTGCTGAGTGATTTCCTTCTCCCGCTGCAATTTTCCCTCCTTAACCAGCCCGAGGTCATGCAGGCACGAGTCACGGAGCTTCGGAATCTTTTAATACTTCCGCAGGAGCAGCGAGGGAAAACAATCGATGGGATCGTATCAGTGAAATCGACACCAGATGATGCTCGCTGTGCGTTTGCGATGACCACCTGTTCGAGCCGCAAGGAATCAGCCGGTTCTTTTGTGGCGCGTTTCCACACATTCTTTACTCCTCCTTCAGCCTCAGAAACTTAACCTTTTCTTTTTTTTTTTTTTTTAAACAGATTTCTCTCCCTGTGTGTTGGTACACCATACACCTTGTCATGGTTACCTCGTCACTTTTCTGCACAACAAACAATTTAAGGGAGAATTCTATAAGTCTGGTCCAGACAGACACTAAAGACGCTTACAGGATCTACTCAGAGCGTTTGGCTCCGCTATAACAAAAGGCTTCGATTTAAAGGTTTTACAGGACGCTCTTTTTAAAAAAAAAACTCCAGAATTAACTGTAGCATTGAAAGGTTTATGGAAAGAAGCTTCACTTTAACAAGGTGATCTGAAAAGAAGTTCTCATAGACCGTAGATTCCCTTGAACGTCCATAAAACTGGCTTTAGTGAACAGTATTAAAATGCAGACTACAGCCAGACAGTGTACTTATTAAAAGAAAGGATACAGGATGCAAATATATTCTTTGGATTTATCCCCTTGTGGGGACGGATGATCTGGAATTAAGGAATACAACGCAATTTTAACCTTGCGAGGACATCTCGTTTTCAAAAAATTTTCAAAAAGGTCTTGATTACTTTTCTGTAACAGTGATGCAGCTCCAAATCACAGGTTTATATTAATTAATGCACTCGTTCTAATACGTTATCGTTTCTATGGTAACAGCTCATTCGTATGGACTTGTACAGTGGACGCTCATTCATGAAAGGATCGATAAAAAATCGTTGATGTGGTGAAGTTTTCCGTAAGGAGATGTTTATTCATTTATTCATTTATGGAAGGAGTCTCCAGTGTCAGAGGTAAAGCTGTAACTTTAAGTTCTCCAACGTCTTCAGGACAGAGGAGTTTACGTTTTGCGGTTTCTAACATAACAAGCTGAGGTTTCTTTTTTTGTCTATTAAATTAAATTCAAGAGAGAGAGGCTTGTTATAACTGCTATAACGGAAGTGACATTTGTTTTGGGGATATTCCACACCATTAAATATAACTATAAATGGATAAAAAGTATGACACAACTTCATTTAATAAAGAAAAATTGTAATCATTGGCGAACTGATGTGCTATAAAGGGAATAAAACACATTGTGACATGCTTTTGTTCTGAAATAATCAACTTCAGGGAGGTGACAGTAACTCCGCTTCATCACACCACTCCATCGTTGATTAGTTTCTTATAACAGCATGACGCTGAGTGTTTTACGCCTTACTTAGTAAATAAACACTTAAGGATTCAATTATTTAAGAATTAAATACAAATGAACAGCTATTAGAATTAAATTATTCTCATTTGCAACCTTGTAGTAGTCTCTTGTTTATATTTCTTATTAATTTACTTGTCGAATGGCGTAATATCTAATATCATTAGTAAATATTGATGTAAATGTATTTCCATCCAATAAGAAATAATAACTATGCATTATGCTAAGCTTATGTAATATTCAACTACTCCATAAAATACATTTTATTTAAAGAAATCAGAAATATAAGTTAAATTAGTACAATAAGCACTATTTTTTTTTTACTGAAATAAGTAAAAATAAATGGAACCAGAAATCAAAGAAGAGCCAGAAGCATGAAAAAAAAAACATGAAGTTACACAAAGATGATCATATTAATGATTAAAATTATGAATATTATTAATATTCTGCCTTGTCTAAAGAACAGAGACAATTCAAACGTGTTCACAGGGACAGACTTTGACCTGCGAAGGTTAAAACACAAACTGAATAGCCGCGATGACGCTATGAGACCACGATCACCTCAAAGACGCATTATAAAGCCATTAGTCACAGGGTGCAAGTCTGAATGAAGCTGCATACTTCCAGTCAGTGGAGATTATTCTGAGGCCATTCGTGGAAGTCCAACACTTTCAGGGACACATGAGACAAAAATGTGTGACCTCAGTTCCCAGCATTGGTCGTTCGAGATGCTTTCTCATTTCCAATAAAACTTTTGTGCAGTAAACTTTCTAAACTTTCTAAATTAGGAATAAATTACAGGAAAAAAAAAATCACAAAATCTCTAGTTGTGTATCAGATTATGTAATACTTCATCATTACCTCGGTGAAAGATATCCTGCCCCTAAGGTTACAGTAATCTCCATTCTATCACTGAACTCTGCATTCTGATTGGTCAGAAGATGTTCTATAATTATAATCTTTGATATGGTGACGCTTGCTGTAAGGAGACATTTATATAACGTTTATGGAAGGAGTCTCCAGTGTCAGTGCTTTGTAACAGTCAGAGGTAAAGCTGTAACATTTTCCCCGAATCTTTTTTTTGTTCTACAAGGAAAATATATACAATGACCAAGATTGGCATTATTTCTACAATGATACAAGAACATTAATATGGTTACAATATGTGTATATTAATATGTTTATCATCAATCCTGGATACAAAATTCCTTGATTTTCCAAATGTTTTGTATATATATATATATATATATATATATATATATATATATATATATAACATTGCATTTCATTTTCCATCAAATGCCTTTTTTTCCAATTCAATAAAAGCCTGATTGTATAGGTTTCACATATTCAGTCCATTTATTCCAAATCAAAAAAAAAAAAACATCTATTCTATCTGGATCTTTAAAGAAAAAGAAAGTCTTTCCATCACATATATCTTGTATATTATATCTATCCATTCATCAAGCCTAGGTGGCTCCATTTTCTTGTAACCATTTTAACCATTTTGTAACCCAAATATATGGATTTTTCCCGACATCTTCAGGACAGAAGAGGTTACGCTTTGTTGTTTCTAAATAACACGACAAGCTGTGTTGTCTTCTTAACTTCATGAGAAAGAAAAAACTGGTTGAGGGAACGACTCTTTATAGCTGCTAGCGAGAACTTGTTTCATGGTCATTTCACAAGACTAAATGTAACTATAAATGGAAATAAAAGTTTGTATAATAATTGTTGCACAATTTACTGTGGTATGAGAGGAATAAAACACTTCAGAACATGGGGTTATTGGAAAACAATCAACTATGGGGTGAAAAACGATAACTTTGCTTCATCGTACCATTCGGTTGTTGGTTATTTTCCTCAAAAACACACCCCATCATGTTTTATTCCTTGCACACCAAGTTGTCCAGACATCATTAGAACATTTGATATTGTTATAGTATGTAAATGATATCTTGTTCACGTCACATCGATTCTACTCTGCTGTTCACCTCGGGTCAACCAAGGAATCCAATCCAAGCAATCCAAAACTCTGAAGGTGCTGGAGAGCTCCACAGATCAGATTAGAGAAGATGTTCACATGACAGACACAAAGCTGAGCTTTACAGAAGAGGGAAAATCACAGAATTGTTAAACTGCACTGTAGATGTAGAAGATGTAGATGATATAAGCACAATTTGTTTTCTTCACCTTAGATGATTAGCTTGCTTTTAAATCTCCTCATTGACTGTAAGCAACTCTAGAACTCAGTAAATGATACACACAACACATTTGGTGTGTTTGTTCACTGCAAAATACCTGATTTCTCATTTCTGATGCAAAAGAAGACTGTCATGACAGCAACCTGTGGGTGTGAGACTAAATTCCTCAACAAAATAACAAAAGGCAACAAAAATGCCCAGACACAAATACATTGAATGTCTTTTTCCTCTCTCTCTCTAACACACACACAAAGGTAGCATGCACAGCGCTTTAGACGCTCTAGCTGCTCGTCACAGTGGTGTGTTATCGCTCCAGCCAGCGATGTTAGCGGCCGTGCCATGACGTTTCCTCAGGAAAGCAGATTAAGCCATGGCCCACAGAAGCCATGGCATTGCTTAGGCTGTTTTGTATGGATGGTGAGAGAGGCGGTGAGATAAAAACGTTTCACAGCCCTGTTTTAAAGGTTCTCCAAAAACTGGAGTTGCAACGTCTACTGTAACAGCACGAAATCTATCAAATATGCTCCTCGGATTGTACGCAACCTCAAAGTGAAATGTGTAAACTGCTGCTTTTATTTTGAAAAACTAAAAGGGACAATGTTAAGGTTAGGTTTAAATTTAGGTTATGTTGACCGACTATTTATTTATATATTTATTTATTTATGGGCTCAGACAGTGTCTGCGATGTCTAAACAGCCCAATCCTGCAATCCTGAAGTGGCAGTTTCTGGTGCATCTCATGAGAAGGTTGATGGGGCTGGATCAGCAACAGCTTTGCTCTTTTTCTGCAGTCTTTGGCCAGTGATGTTTGCTATGTGCTGCTCTTCTGCTTGTCTAATGCCTTCCTGCACCATCTCACTCCAGAGGTTGCAATCCTCTGCAATGTTCTTCCACTTGCCCACATCAATCGCAGCAGCAACAATGTCTCTGTTGCAAATGTCTCTGTAGTGGGGATAGGGATGGCCTATAGGCCAGGGATCATATTCCAGCTGACGACAAAGGAGGACTTTTTGGATAAGTCCACTCTCCATCCTTCAGATGTGATTGAACCATCTGAGACGTTGCTTACCGTCAGTACCTCAGTGTTTGGGACATGAACCTGCCAGGATATATTGAGGATATGCCAGAGGCTTCGCAAGTGGAAGAAGTTGAGCTTCTTTTCTTGCCAAGAGTAGGTAGTCCAGCTTGCACTGCTGTACAGAAATTGGCTGAGTATGCACCTCTGGTAGACCTTCAGCTTGCTGTTTGCTGTGAGGGAGCTGTTCTGCTCTCTTGCTGAGCTTCCCCACAACAGTAGCAGCCTTTCCAATTCAGGTGTTTATCTCAGCATCAAGGCAGAGGTTGGCAGAGATGATGGAGCCCAGGTATGTAAAGTTAGTGACAACCATGAGCAGGAGCTGTTGATAGAGAGCATATTTTCAGCATCTTGGCCCATAAACATTGTCTTATAGGTGCTGATTTTTGATCAAAACTCAGACCTTGGATAATCTGTCCATAAGATGCTGAAGTCCCTCTTGCATGTGAGTGGCAAGCAGCATAGGACGGAAATCAAAAAATGTCCCATACAGTGTCGGACCTATGACACAACCTTGTGTAACTCCACTGGCAATGCAGAGGACATCTGATGTTTTTTTTCGTAGAAGATGATCATGCTCAGGAGTTTTGAGGGTCAGTGAATAATCCACTCCTAATGATGAGGTTGAAGGCCATGTTGAGGTAAACAAAGGCCAGATACAGAGGTCTCCTCTGTTCCTGGCATTTCTCCTGGAGTTGTCTGATGGAGAAAGTCAGGTCAGCAGTGGACATTTCTGCCCTGAAGCCACACTGTGATTCTGGATAGATGTGGTCTGCCAGTGTCTGCAGGCTGGGAAGGATGACTCGAGTAATCCTAGGGACTGATATCCCCCAGTAGTTGGTGCAGTCGCTGTGGTTGCCCTTTTGGTTAAGCAAAGTGAGGATCTTTTCATGTGCTGGGAGACAGGGCCTTTTTTCCAGCAGATCCAGAGGAGTTCATGCAGGTGGCGCAGCAGAGCTGATTTCCATGCCTTAATAACCTCTGGTGGGATGGCGCCATTTCCCCGGATGCTTTACCTTTGGCTAGTGCCTTAATAGCTTTCTGAAGGTCTGCTGCAGTTGGTTCCTCATCCAGCACCTTCATGACAGGCAGCCAAGTGATGTGTGCAGTCTACTCCACTTTGTTTCTGCACTGTTTGAGGTAGAGATAGATGGAATCAAGTTGACCATGCAGACGAACTGCTTTGTCTTCGCAACATCAGCTATGATGACGAGATCCAGCTGGTGCCAGTGTCCTGACCTGGGGTGCATCCATTTATTACACATAGGTCGTGGCTGCAGCATCGCTCCAGTAGCCTCTGCCCATTTTCACTGATGGTTCAAATTCCATAGCATCCAAGGCAGGATGGCCAAGTCTTGTGGTACACTCCCACCCTGGTGTTGAAGTCACTGTGCAGGTACAGATCTGGGGACAATGGGTATCTTGCTGATGGAGGTTGCTGTAGAACTATATTTTACTCTCTGGGTTTGACAAGTGGGTTGGAGCATATGCAGATATGATGTTCACTATCAAGACTTGCACTTCCGGGTCAGTGGCCATTTTAGGAGGAGCACTTCCTGTGGTGGCCATTTTGTATCTCCAGCACTATATAAGGCCTCTACCAGCATGCGCTCATCTCCAGATGGTCTCCTCAGTTTACCTCGTGTGCCTGAGTAGCTATCCTGCCCTGTTTCCTGTGTTAATCTTGACGGTTTTGACCCTGCCTGTCTTCGGTATTTCAGTTAAATCTGCCCTGCATTATCGTTTGTCTGCCTGTTGGTTTTTGGATTATTTGGAACTGTTGCACTTGGATTTCTGCCTCCTCCTTTGGATTTGGGGATTAGCCCTGCTGCCGCTAGGGAGTCAGCCATTAGCGCTACGGAACTCTGTAATCTGTTTCATACAGTTCATTTGGATATTGAGTACCATGTTTGTGAGTAATGACTGTGAACCTGCTATTGTTTATCTGCCTGTTGCTGGTTGGTTGGATCCGACTCCGGCTTTCTGACAGTTCACCATTTATGAGATGTTTGAAAGGCAAAAGAGGAGGATTCCCTCAGAATGATTTGTCAGGGGCTCCACTGCAGTGAGCAAGGAGTTCTTTACAGAAACTCCTACACCATGCTAAAGTTTTTCCTTGTCAGAAAAAGGTGTTAAATTTTTTTCATGAAGAAGCTATTATTTGCTACTCTTGTGTCCTGCAAAGCAACAATGTTGATGTTTAGTCTGTTGAGTTTAGCATTTATTATGGCTGTTTTGTGGGATCCATCACTCTGTCAATCTTTTGAAGGTCGCTCTTCAGGCCCATGGTCATGGTACACTACACTACACTGACTCCCAAGGCTGTTCACAAGGTAGTTTTATTTGATTATTTAATTTATTTTTATTTTATTTATTTATTTAGCCAGGAAAGTTCCAATGAGATACAAGATCTCTTCTTCCAGGGGGTCCTGGTCAAGATGGCCACACAACCAGTTTCATAGAAAAGAACAATTTCACGCAGAAAAACATATACAATTCATAAAAGAGGCCATACCAGCAATATCCATAACATATACTATGCGTTGTGGCTTATTATTTTATTTATTTATTTAGTTATTTTTCATTTATTTGTCTCATATTCTGTTCTTCTCTCTCTCTTTATTTACTGGTCTATTTATTTATTTATATGCTATTCACTTTTTTTTTTTTTACATTTACATAAGAATTGTGTGTGTGTGTGTTTGTGTGTACATCCTATTCACATTTTGTATTTCAGTCAGGATTTCTTTCTTTTTTTTTTTTTTAAACACAAACTGCTTGACTCTGCCACTCAAACGTCTCCTTGCTCCTTGTTACTTGTTTCAGAATAAAGACACTTGACAGAGCAGCATTCTTCTATTAAACAGTGAGAAACTTGTTTACTGCCTCTGAGCTTGACCTGGAAGCACAGAGTGAGAAAGGATTAGAGGTGATGAGAGGAGAAAAGACGCCTGTATAGGAAATGATTTTATCTGGTGTTTGGTGAGAAACTTGGCAGCGGTTGATGCTGATTAGCATTATTAGCCTGGTGTTTAATTGAACGTCTCTGTACAGTGAAACTTTGTGGTGCTGAAACGTGTGTTAGTACTGAGATGATGGCGATTAAAAGAAAAAAGCGATAAAAGGATAGAGTGAAAAAGATAGGAAGAAAAAGGAAAAAAGAAAATAAAGGGAAAAGGAAAAAATGTAAAGAAGTGAAACAAAACGATATGAGAAGAAACAAACTTGGGGAAATTCTAGATAAAGAAAAGAAAAAACTCAGGAAAAGGATTAGAGTTTACTAAAAGAAAAGATGAGAAAAAAGAAAAGTAATGGAAAAGGAAATAAGTCAAATGAAAAGAAAAAGAACAAACTTGAGAAAAAAAATTCTAGCTTCGGAAAAGAAATGTATGGGAAAAAAAGTAAAGAAAAAAAGAAATGAACAGAAAAAAAACAGAAAAAAGAAAAGACTGGATAAAAGGACAGGCAAAAGAAAAAGGAAAAAAATGAAAAGAAAGAAAAACAATAAAAGGAAAAGAAAAAAGAAAAGGAAGGGAAAAAGGAAAACAGTAAAAGGAAAAGAGAAGGAAAGGAAAAACAAAAGAAATGATAACAAAAATGAAAGAAAAGGAGAAAAGGAAAGGAAAGCAATTAAAAAAAAGAAAAGAAAAAATGAAATATCTTTCAGAATCCGTTAGAAACGTTACTGTCATTTGGAAGGATCTTTGTGGTAGAAAAGAATTATTCATGTTAATATGCCACTCACAAAAAAACTGGCTCAAGAAAACCAAAAAAATTTTTGTTTACAGTAATGTTATGAATTTACGGGGTTAATAACGCTGATCTCCGCTCGGTGTGAAGATGTGGAATTCCTCCCGCTTTTCCCCGAGCTGTGGAACGTGAGCTGTGGAACGTGCCGAGTGTGTGAGTGCTAACATTCAGAGGAAGAATGAGGAGAATCCGGCCTACGCTTCCTTCTGACACAGAGCACCTGTGCAGTCACGGGCGTGTAGGTACACGTGTAATGTGTGTGTGTGTGTGTGAGTGTGTGTGAGTGCGTCTGTGAGAGCATGTTTATTGTGTTATGGCGTCTGAGTGAATGTATACTCCTCCTTGTGTGAGCCTGTACACACTCTCCGGTCGACCCTGCTTTGCCCTGCTTGGCTCGGGCCATGTGTGCGTGCGTGCGTGTGTGCATGTGTGTTTGAGTGTGTGTGTGTGTGTGTGTGTGTGAGTGTGTGTGGCAGCGGGCTGCTCGTCCAGGCAGCAGGAGAGTTGATGCGTGTGTCAGTGAGGCGCTCTCCCACATTCCCCCGGCGGCTGGCAGCGCGCCGGCTGCAGGAGGGGGGATCGCCTCTTTCTCACGACCTCTCAGGTTCCTGTGCTCATCTGGGAGCTATTCATTTCCTGCCAGAAAACAGCCTTTCCTCTGCAACTGCAGGAGGGAGAGCGAGAGAGAGAGAGAGGTGGAGTAGAGTGGAAGAGAGGATAAGGAGGGGGTTTTGGCTGCAGAGCGAGTCTGGGCCTTGGTACAGCAAGCCCTGGGCTTAAATCATAAAGCCCTGACTTGTCTGAGCTGCAGTCAGCGTGGTAGTGACTGAGCCAGAGGAGAGAGCAAGAATGAGACAGAGATAGATGGATGGAGAGAGAGAGGGAGAGATTATGCCATATGGTAGCACTTAAGAGCTGAGGAGGAAGCAAAGAGGGCTCTTTGGTCTTTTTCCCCGCTTTCCTCTCAGTGCGCGTGGTGGAGTGTGGGAAAAGTTCATCGACACGCATGCTGGCTAACCCCACAGCCGTGTTGTGACATGTGCACGGTCAGCACGCTCGTAACCTGACACACTCATAAAGCTGTTTTTCAGCTCTAACGTTGAGGTTGAGAGGTGTGTGTCAACATCTGCACACACACACACACACACACACACACACTCGGTGATACAATACTGTGATACAGAGAACTGGTCCATGCTTCAATACATTCCATTTATATAGTAACTTTCTAACATAAGCAGGGAGGAGTATTAGATGATAGGACGTGTACTTGAAGATCATAATTTTAGGAAATTGAGGATTCATTCAGGAAAAAAACAAGGAAAACGCCTCGTCAACTCGGAATTCCTACTCGGGAACTCAGGAAGGTCTCCTCGACCCTGAGTTCAGCAAGTGACGTCAACAGCATGGACAGTAAACACAGCAGCACTTCTTACCTTTAAATAATTAGTAATACTCGAATAGCTCGAATGCATGGGGTCAGGTAAGTCGAATGCAGCATAAAGATCTACCTATCATTGATGTCAGTCTGATCTTACACACCACCAGTCTGATCTTACACACCACCAGACTGATCTTACACACCACCAGTTCAAGTCTCACGTCGACATAAACAACAAATCAACTCTCAGAAAAGTAGAAACTAAACACTACCCTTCCTTGCCCCTCAGGTGCTACTCTCAAATATACCACCGGTTCTACCTTTAATACACATCTTTCACCTGAAAATGTGATTCGAATGAACCTTTAAAAATAAATTCATATACATAAATACACTTTAGAGTAAATATTAGAGATATTAGAGAAAACATGATACCATGTTTTCTTTTCTGATACTGATATTATCGTAAAACTATTATAAACGATATTGAGTATCAGTCAGAAAAATTCCAAATCCAATTCCAATCTTTGCCGTTTGGTAACAAAATCCAAAATCGATATGTTTTCTCCAATCTACCCTTTTTTTTTTTTTTTTTTTTTTTTTTTTTTTCTGAGTATCGGATCAGTGCCATCTCTGGTAAATAATACCAATTTGCAAATGCAGTGACTCACTAAAATAAACACCAACTTGTATCAGAGTCTCAAAAATGCGCATGTAAAGAAATAATAAACTATAAAACAAGCTGTTTTGCTTTATTATGAATATGTCATATATTATTTATACTAAACTATACTTTTAACTTTTCACGTCGCTAAGCTGTAGTACATCTTTTGCACCTTTAAAATGATTTAACATCGTTTAGTTTGTAGAGTAAAGCTTTAAAGGTACAGCGACAATGAAAAGTATAGTGTAGCAGCAAACTAGTGATAAACACACACCATTTTACATTTACGTTTAATTCTGTTGCAAAATGGCTTCCAGGAAGTGACTAGCGCAAGAGGCTAAATCTCAAAAACGATGAAATATACTGTATATGAAATTTATTATTATTGTTATTATGCAAAATAGCATAATATTAAAGGATTTGAAGGATAATGGATTTAAAGGACTGTAATCTGGATAATGGATTTAAAGCTGTTTTAGTAGTTTTAATAATGCAACAACTTATTAAGCAAAATATTGGAATATTAAGCAAAATTTGGTCTGATAAAATAGTACTTTAACGCTGGTTTACAAAAATGGTTTAACGTGTTACATGAACGGACTGTAATTAAAGCTTTAAAGATACACCACAAGCATCTTTCTAGGCAAACGATACACTGGGATCTGAAAGTCTAGTAGAGTGCTAATGGAAATGCTTCCATTTTGCATTCTTTTCTAATTTAACACATACGCCTGCGTTTGTGTTAATGACTCGAGCTGGCGTGGACTCCACAAGTTTGCGTCAGATCATTGTTAGATCAGATCGTCCGAGTGTGCGCGTGTACGAAGACTCAACGACAATCTGATCTTCTGTGAAAAGGAGTTAACATGGCCGATGTTACAGAATTCAAATTTTAATTGAAATACCGATCTCGATTCTTAAATCTGTTCAATATCCTTTTTATTTCTTTTCTTAAACATTGTTTTCGTTGCAGACTTTTGGAGCCTACTTCCCATACCAGCCGTACAAAACGTGTGCTTTTGAGATAAGGGAAGTTATACTTTAGTGACGTTTTATTTCTCCAACACTGTGTGAACGAACGTAGCAGAACGTCCCACTCTGTTCGCTCAGTCCAGGGTCTTTTCAATGCAAGGCTTCCCTCACACACACACACACACACACACATACACACAAACACACATATGGTTTCTATCTCCCTCATCCTGGAACCATAAAAGGTGTGATGGAAATTTGAAATGAACACACTCAGCCATGAGCCTCTTAGCAGATTGGTAATTGCAAACAACTGGACGGAGACTTCCCCGATTCTCTGGAAAGGACGGCCACACTGGAATGGCTGAAGGCGACGAACACCTGGTTTCACTCAAAACGTTCTTTTTAGCCATAATTCTATAATAAAATTGAATAGAATTGTTCCTCATGCACCATACTCCAGAAGAAATGAGATGCAATGAATAGATGCTATAATATCATCCACTTCCATGAAAAAAAGTATTAAACTGTATCTTTCCTTGTCACTAGGGTCAGGGATCCATCAAGACCGATTTGTTTCAGACGGAGTACAAGTACGAGTGAATGTTCGATAGTGATACTGAAATTGAACAAACTTACTTAAGTAGCAATTAAGGACTTCGCAAGAAACGTTATTTAGCTCTGTTTACGTTTTCCTCGGTTTAAATAGCAGCAATGAAAAACACTCAAGTGTGCGTATTCATGCACTAGCTAACACTAGCTAGTCGATTTTAAATGAAGTTTATGAGCTAGCTACGTGAATTAGCTTGGATTGAGCCGGGTTGCACTACAGATTGGGTTGTGTTTTAATTCGTAAAAGCGTTAAAATTAAAGTGTTTTTTGTTTTCATCGCATCCGAATCCCTCGTTGTCGATGACCGATAGCTGCAGGTTGTCAAGAACAACATACTGGCGAAGAGCTAGCATAGATATCGTTTTCTCACCTAGCCAGCGTTTGGTGCTAGCGATGAACTCCTCGTGCTGAGTTTTATGTTTAAGGTGTTTTACCAGGTGACTTGTATTATACAAAGATGCTGTAGTTCCTCCTCTTAAGTTTTCACAGAGCACAGTTTGCAGTTTGCTTTGCTTTGATTGTCATTGCTAATCATTAAAATACGTCCAGATCGCTGTCATTTCATGTCGTCTGTTAATTAGTGTGACAACGTACACTATGATTACATCACATAGCATCACCTGATATCTGATGCTTGTATATTGGTTTATATATTTAAACTTTTTTTAGATTTCATCTTTCAAAAAAAAAATATTAGAAGTTATTTTGCTCACCCTTACGGAAAAAAATCACATACATTGTACATTTTAAAAAAATCATGTTTTTCACATATGAGTAATATGTGATTTCTCCATCTTATGCCTTTATGTGGATAATATGATATAAAATGAACACATGAAAACAAATGAATCATGTGAAAAGGGTCATTCCACCATTAGAGTACTACTGATGCGTCAACAGTCTTCAAAAATCAGCTTTCAACATCATGACAAACGCACTTTTTTCTCCAATAAATAAAGAAATTTTTGAATTAATATTCTTTATAGCTATAATCTTAGTAACGCAGTTGTTGAGCTCAGCAATGCTGACAATATTTTTTAAAAATATACCAAAGGGGTCTTGAGGGGCCTTACTTTCCTCTCTTCTGTCAGAAAGGGTCTTGATGATGACACTTCCTGTTTGTCATGTGACTTATTGGTTTCACTCTTCCTCTAAATGGGTAACTGGGTTTCAGTAACAGGGTGGGACGTACATTATGGGTATACAGAGATGCTTAAATGTATAATTATTATTACTTAAGATAAGTTAATAATGAATGCGAAGGAAGGTTGAACTTAAATGACACATATGATAAAAAAAATTGTTTTAATTTAAAAATGTTTTATTTTTATTATTATAAATAAATAGATGCAAAATGATTGTCAAGAAGGCGGGACAAGAGAAAACACTCTCACTAAGGTTATTGGCATTATATATATATATATATATATATATATATATATATATATATATATATATATATATATATATATATACATATGTATATGTATATATGTGTATACACACACACACACACACACACATATACATATATATATATATATATATATATATATATAGTTTTATTTGGATTTTGCAGTAGGACAACTGCAGTTTATACAACTCTCCCTCTCTCTCTCTCTCTCTCTCTCTCTATATATATATATACATATATATATATATATATATATATATATATATATATATATATATATATGTATATATTCTGTGCAAGTATTCTTTGGAAATTTTATGGTGGGCCACAAATGGAATGAACGCAAATGAAAGTTGAACTTAAAAGACACATATGACAATTGACACATGTGATAAAAAATAAAAATTGAAAATTGAAAAATAAATAGATGTAAAATAAATAAGAAGGTGGGACAGGAGAAAACAGCTTTCAGGGGTTCACTAAGGTTATTGGTATTAAATATATCTATTTAAATATATATATAGTTTTATTTGGATTTTTATTTATTTATATTTTTTTATATTTATTTTTTTATTTTATTTTT
The DNA here is from genome assembly GCF_027358585.1 of Pangasianodon hypophthalmus. NCBI lineage: Eukaryota > Metazoa > Chordata > Actinopteri > Siluriformes > Pangasiidae > Pangasianodon > Pangasianodon hypophthalmus. The sequence continues at coordinate 2,571,618 of NC_069711.1, read as the reverse complement.
TGTTCATACAACTCTCTGTCTCTCTCTGTATGTATATATATATATATATATATATTCATATTCTGTGCAAGTATTCTTTGGAAATTTTATGGTGGGCCACAAATGGAATGTCCCCAAAATTATGTCCTGTGGATAAAACAAAAAAAATACACACATGCACTACATTTGCAAAGTCCACATGTGATAAAAGTGTGCAATAGTCCTAAAAAAAAAAAAAAAGTCTGACAAGTGTGTGCCTTTTCTAAATGTAAAATATAAGTTTGTAAGTGTGTTTATCCCCAGTCCGCTGCTAGATGGCGCTGTCTGTTCGTGTCATCCAGCCAAAAGTGTAACGCAGCACCCCTGCCTCTGGATCTGTGTGGTTTTGGACGCGATGGCATCCTCGGTTGGTTAAATCGGCTCATTTTGGTGGCTTGGCTGATTTCCCGTTTCCGGGTCTCTCTCTCTCTCTCTCTCTCTCTCTCACACACACACACACACACCCACTCTGTGATTGTGTGTGTGTGTGTGTGTGTGTGTGTCTCTTTCCGCTAATTATCCAGCTCTAAATATACACACTCCGAATTGTTTACTTTCCTTTTACTTTTAATAAGCCATGCTTTGTGGATTTTTTTTTAGAAACTTTAGATTGCTTCTACACTCTGATCCATCTAATTTAATGAATGAATGAATGGATGGATTGACTTTTAAAGCTTATCTGGAAATGAGTTGATGAGTTTTGTTGTGCGTATTTGCGCATTAATCCATGCGTAAAGTACCTAAAAAAATCTATTTTTCTTTCTCCAAATAACAAAAGCTAATTAAGGTACTGCATGCATATTGCTCTGCCTAAACAGACATGTTACAGTCTGGCTGAATTTGGGAGATGTCTGTCCTGTCTGTGCTTGTTGATATTTAATCATCTTTACACCCTGTTCCGCAGCGCGTGATTAACCACTAATCCCCGGGTTTATTTTAGTCCTCTGTCTCGGCTTAATGAGTTTCCAGTCTTGTCAGTTGCGGTTCTGAGTTTGGCAACTGATCCCAAGTTTCCCAGATACACTTTAGAAAGCGGGAATATTACATCATCATGACATTTTTTTTTTTTTAAACAAATTTATTAGTCTTCCAAAAAGAAGAATCTCGCAAAAAAAAAAGCATTCCACATATCTTTGGCATCACCTTTAGAAAAAAAAGATACCGCAAATATAAAAAATGCAACCAACAGACATTAGCTATAAGTATAAATCTCATTTCAATATGAACTTCTCTCCCTTTCGAGCTGTACAAATATAGTGCATAAAAAATCTCTTCGTAAAACACATTTCCATACAAAAAAAAAGAAAAAAAAAACACAAGTGAAAGTTTATCAGACGAAACACATAGCATATGAACAGTGTAAAAGTCTTTCAGAAGTGTCTCTCTCTCTCTCTCTTTCTCTCTCTCTGTTTTTCTACCAAGGCCTCCAGACGGAGTCTGAAGTGAGCGACGCCTCGCGCGGAGACGCGGCGGCTGCAGGGAGGGGCGTGGCCGCGCCGCTCGCGTACACCGGGATCACGGGGCCGCCGGGCGTGAACGCGCCGCTGGGGATCAAGAAGGCAAACTGTCCGTCTGTGGCTGGGACGAGCTGGAAGCCGCCGTATACCTTGGCAGCGTCGGACGGTGACGCACCGGATGGAGGCGCGCTCTTACACGCCGGCACTGAGACAGGCACGGGCACGTGCGTCGCGCCGGGGATCTGCACCACGGGCTGGCCGAAGGTCGGAGGAGGCGGCGCGGGTCCGGCGTGCGCCTGCGTCGGGTAGTTCATCGCGTTCAGCTGGGTCATGCAGTTGGCCAGGTGGCCGAGCAGCCGCGTGCGCACTTCAGCGTTCACGCCCTCGCACGTGGACAGAAAACGGGTCACCTCGTTCATGCACTCGCTGAAGCCCGCGCGGTACTTGCCGAGCACGGTGGGGTCCGCGTTCAGAGCGGCTGCAGAGACGAGAAACGGAGATCTGAGTTTCATCTTAACACAACCATCATCACAACATCATCACGACAGCATCCGCACCTAGCGCGCGCTCCTAGCATAACTTCTAACCAGTAAGTTATCTTCTACACTGTGCGCTTTACTACAGTGACCTGGCTCGTGCTTATCATACACTTTTCTCAAGATATGAGTGTAATGTCGGACATTAAAGCGTGCGCGCGGACACTGTTATCTGTTCGCGCATGCACATCAAAAGCCTGCAAAAAAAAAAAAAATGTATTGCTTGCAATGAGCGGACACTCACCGGTCATCTGCGCGCGCTGCATGTTCCTGAGGTGCTTCACGGTCATCTCCAGGATGTCCGCCTTCTCCAGCTTGGAGTGTCTGGAGCTCTGTGGGTGAAAACAGCGCTGAAATGATCAGTAAAGGGAATTTCAAATTCCATAAATCCGATAAAGCCGTGCAAGTATGCACGTGCAATCTCTAGGCTATGTGTGTGTGTGTGTGTGTGTGTGTTGTGATGTAGTCTGCTACTTACGTCTTTTTTCAGTGCGTCCAGGATGAGCGTTTTGAGCTGACCCAAGCTTTCGTTGATCCTGGCTCGTCTCCTTTTCTCCATGATGGGTTTTGATGACTAAAAAAAAAAAAAGAAAGAAAGATAGAGTGAGTGAGTGAGTGAGAGAGAGAAAAGGTGTAAAATGCAATTGCAATATCTCTAGGATTGCAATGTTGTGCTTCCGGAATATTAAAGAGAGAGAGAGTGAGAGAAGAAGGAGAAGATCATAGTTAGGGGGATAAAAATCTACCTTTCTGTGCTCGGAGGCTGTCTTGGGTTTGTCCGGGACGGTGTTCATGCTCGCCGGGGTCGCAGCCACCGGGGAAGACGAGTTCTTTTCCATCATATCAGCAGGCATCTTTTTGTTTTTGTTTTTTTTTTTTGCGTAAAATATCCACGTGAAAAAAAAATGCAAAAGTTGTCCTTAAAGAGGAAAAAAAGAAAGGACCGTGCGCAGTAAAAGTCCAGAGTGAAGTTATCCCCGTCGCAGTGTTTATCCCGAGTTTTAACGAGTTTCAGTGTCACGCGCGCGCGCTCTCTGTGATAGTCGCCGACAGACGCAAGCGGTTGACTGTCTGCCCGCGCGCTGCCTCGCTGCCTTATTTATATCCCCGGCCGCACGCGAACGGCTCGTGTGAAACTTCCCAAACTTTCTTTCCCACACTAACTTTCTACCAATCAGCGCGAGGGACACGCGGCCCGGACGGAGGACGGCTCGTGGTCGGCGCAGCGCCATTGGTTGTTTGGCTCTCGAGCGGGTGGCCAATGGCGCGCGGCCGGCCGGGTTTAGGGCACGAACCGGGACTGCCTTCCGTCATCCCAGTTACACATTAACACTTCAGATCCATGGTGAAAAAAAAAACAAAAAAAAACACAACTTACACGCTCACGCACTCACGCACAGCGCAATAAACATCTAAAGTCGCTGAAACCAACCGCAATAAACATTTTATTTAAATCATGAAGGTTTCACTCGGGATATTTTGGGGCTTAGGATTATTTTATTATCATTATTATTATTTATAGATGTTTTAAAGCCATGCAACTTCTAAGGATGAGACAATCCTAAGGAAAGTTGTACATATTTAGGAGTTTGTTGTTGTTGTTGTTGTTGTTGATGATGATGATATAGAAAGCTCAGATGAAATCTAGGGACATTGCAGGGATTTTATTACAATTTTATGAAATTCTTAAAAAAAAAAAAAAAACAATGAACTTTTAAGAAAAGTGAAATATTGTATATATTCGAGCTGCTATAATATTATAACTAACTAATGACCTCCGCGTGAGCTGTGAGATTTAAATTTCATGCTATGAGCGACTTTATTTATAGACTGATTTTTATGTATTAAGAAATGAAAGAAGGAAAGGAGGTGAAAGTTAATAACTGTGTTTATGCAGCTCAGGAGTTGCAAGTCAGACATGTGCAGAGTTCAGGAGTGCAGAATTATTCCTCCTCCAGTCGTGCAAGTCATGCAGCAGCGCTTTAAATTGCCCTTCAGTCATAAGCGATTTAGCAGCGCGACTGCTGCGCGAGCTCTGGCATCCTGACATGGGTCGGCGTGCATGCGAGCGCCGCCGTGAATGTGGAGCACGTGCCAGGATGTTTTATGAGCCGCAGTGGTTGAGGTTTGGCCGCCTGGTGGGCTCTCTCTCTCTCTCTCTCTCTCTCTGTGTGTGTGTGTGTGTGTGTGTGTGTGGAGGAGGAGGGTAGTAGTGTGTGTGCGGCGGCGGTGCTGGTTTACATTAGAGGGAAGGTAAATAGCAGCTGCTGTTCTGAGAGCCTGGGAAAACCACGCCCACCGAGAAGCTCGCGCGCCCTTACCGGGAACGCGAGCCAGCGCGGAGAGAGTTCAGCGGGAGAGCGCGCGCTCACCGCGGCGCTTAATCTAACGTACAGTTTCCGAAGCGTGACTCTGCACTGAGATACTGAGATAGTGAGATAGTGAGATACTGAAACCCTGGCACCGCACTGTTTACAAGAAACCAGAAAGCAGAAATGATTATTGTTGTTCGAGCATTATGATTATTTAATGCGAAATCCATTTCCAGCACTTTGTTCACGCGCGAGCGTTTTTTTTTTTTTTTTTATGTGCACCACTCTCTCCCAAAGTGTGTGCGCATGTGTGTGTGTGTTCATCAACAGTATGCTTTTGTGTCTTTTAAGTGAGAAATGCATACACACACGCACGCGCACACGCACACACACACACATAAACACATACTTTTTTTTTTTTGCATGAGTCAGATAGATTAAAAATCAGACCATTCTCTCTCTCTCTCTCTCTCTCTCTCTCTCTCTCTGTGTGTGTGTGTGTGTGTGTGTTCATCAACAGTATGCTTTTGTGTCTTTTAAGTGAGAGAAATGCATACACACGCGCACACGCACACACACACATAAACACGCACATTTTTTTTTTGCATGGGTCAGATAGATTAAAAATCAGACCATTCTCTCTCTCTCTCTCTCTCTCTCTCTCTCTCTCTGTGTGTGTGTGTGTGTTGGTTGTGTTAAAAGTCACACAAAAATGAATGTTGCTCGCTTAACCAAACACACTGTAGTGTTAAAAGTAACACACTCCGTGTCGTGTTTAACACCCGTAGTGTGTGTCCGTTGTTTTATCAGCTCTACCATGGAGAAAAAAAAAAAAATCGTGCACGCGCACTAATGGGGGGTTGGGGGGGGGGGGAGGGGGCCGGTGTTGCTCGCGCTCGTGAACTGAGAAGCCGTGCTGAAGACTGAAGTCGCCGCCGCCGCTGCACGCACGCGCTCAGATAAGGGAGGAAGGGAGGGAGGAAGTGGTGGCGCGCGCGCTCTCTCTGTGCAGGCGCGATCTCCAGCCGCTACCGAAACCCCGAGACACGTGGCGCGCGCTGCGCCTGCATGTCACGTCACGTCACGTCATGTCATATATATATATCACTTTGCACGACACTAGGAGCTGTCACGAATCCTGGATTCTGGATTCTGATTGGTCAGAAGGTGTTGATTAATTCTCTATAACTGTAGCTCTGGCAGTAGTGCAGCTTCAAATCACAGGTTTATATTAATGCACTCATTCTAATCAATTATTGTTTCTATAGTAACAGCTCATTCACAGGGACGTGTTACGGAGGACGCTTCACGTCATCGGTTCACGTCTTCTTTGGTCCACGTCCCGGCACTGCATCCAGGTTCTCCTACGGCCGCTTTCAGCCATTTCTTCGGAGATCTGTTCAAACATGGAGCGGTTGCGTCCTGTTTGTACAGCAACATCACCTCAGATGTTCACGAGGTCCGTTACCTCACCTCGATATCCCGCCTCTGAAATCCTCCTTCACCGTTATCCTCCATCGTTCCTTCCCGGAAGCGTGCGATTATTAGGAACGTCAAGTTGGATTGACGTAAAGGATGCATGAATTGGAATGAAATGAATGAAAATATCAGCATCAGTGTGTTTTTTTGCTGTTTACACAGACATGCAAGTAACAAATTGGAGTCACATTTGAAGAAAAAGATTCGGATTCGGGACACTTTTGCCTGCTGTAGATTTTGCCTGCAGATTTTTATCACTTTTCCGACATGTTAAAAAGTCAGGAATGAGTTTTTTTTCACTTCCTGGTTTCTCTGTCACATGATACTTCATTTTTAACCTCAATGTAGACAATGCTCGCCATGCTGATGCTTCAGGTCGGGTGTTTCGTCTCAGGACAGACGTGGATGCTGATTGGCAGACGACGGCATTCTTATGTTCATCCTGAATGATGGTGGAACCTTATAAATCCAGGTTTATCTCTGAGTTTGGAGATAGAACATAGATTTCTTTCAAATACTTTCCAAACCAAATCACCACAGGGGTGTTACAGAACCTTATAATAATGAGGTCACGCTATTTAAAGGCCTCCGTTCTCCACATGAGGGACTTTCCCATGCTCGGGTTGCAGGAGGGATGTGGAAGGAGCAGCGGCGTGTCCCGAGCTCTCTCTCTCTCTCTCTCTCTCCCTGCCTTTATCTCTACACCTGGCTACTACCTGAGCCAAGACTTTTCAAATCCGAGTCTGATTCAGATTCAGTTTGACGAGTGGAGTGAGGATTAATAAAATAAAGCGCTGTGTTAAAACGAGGAAGTAGCTGAACGGATCGTACAGCTCTTTCACGATGGAGATAGATCAGTCTTCTAGAGCAGCTGGTGCTAAATGCCATTCATTTTGACAGTTATCTCTATATCCGCTCTCTCTCACTCTCTCTCTCTCTCACACACACACACACACACACAGGCCACTCTAACAGATTTCACACCCTCTCCCACACTCATATCTTTATTGACGCTCCTGAACGGACCTCCACACTGCAATAATGCAATCAGGTCCCCGATTGCAGGGCTAAAGTACGTGAGAAAGTCAGAGATTATACGCTCCCAAACAATCAAACCCTCAATCACAGACGTAACCTACGCTTAATGTGTAAGCTATTGATGGACACTGGCTTCTTGTGAGCCGCCGGAGAACGTGACCAGAGTGTGACCGGTATCATGTGAGGGATTGTGTTACGACCGCATGAAACGACAGTTTTATTGATTGTCTGGTGGACCGAGTTAGTTTTAAAACAGCGCCGCAGAATTCTAGATTCTGATTGGTCAGAAGGTAGGTGTTGATTCGTTTTCTATAACAGCAGCTGCAAATCACAGGTTTATATTAATGCCCTCGTTGTAACATGTTATCGTTTCTATAGTAACAGCTCATTCACAGGGCAGAAGCTCTTTTCTTCTTCTTCTTATTTAACATTTATGGAAGGAGTCTCCAGTGTCAGCGCTTTGTAACAGTCAGAAGTAAAGCAGTTTAAGTTTGAGTTTTCCATCGTTTTTTGTCTAAATAAATTCAAAACAAAAAAAAAAGAGATGCTGGTTTAACCAATAGGAACGCCTATTTAAATCTGATGTGAGAATAGAAAATATCTTGCTTCATGGACGTTCCACGGGTTTAAATGTAACAATAAATGGATAAAAAAAAAGCATGTCATGCTTTTCGAATTAATAAAAATTGTAATCATTGGCATGTTGCTGTAGTATAAAAGGAATAAAACACTTTTGACATGCTGTTATAGGAAACTAATCAACACAGGTGTGGTAACAGTAACTCTGCTTTATAAATCAAGATGTATGAAGGGTTCTTCATCTTGCTTAACTGGAGGAACCCTTCAAAGGAACCCCACAACAGTGTTTTCCTCCAAGATAGAGTTTCAAGTTGAATATTTTTAGGACCCTAAGATTAATTTGTGAATTATAGGCAATAGGGAAACACTCAGTTGTAGACTTTAATATAGAATGTTTAAGGATTCTCCAAGAGGAACAACTAAAGAACCCTTGTAGATACTTTCCCTTCATTCTAGTTCAAGATCATCAAGATCTGCCAGTCACCTACTCCTGGAATTCCTATGTTCATACACACTTAGGACAAAAAAAAGGTAAACGTCATGCTTGAAGGGTTCTTCAGCTCTGTGGAGAACCCTATAAAAGAGGTTTCAAGTAGTATTTACAAACTGAAGAACGGTTTGTAATAAAGAAACACTCGTTTGTAGGATTCTACCTAGAACCATTAAAGGTTCCTACAGAGAGATAACTGAAGAACCGAAGAAAAAAAAGGTGTGTAACGTTGATGATGGTGTTTCACTTCTTTCTTCTTTCTGTTATTATTATTATTATTTTTTATTTCTTATATGTTTTATGTTTCTTCGCCGTTTCTTCACTTATATAAATATATTAGTAACGCTTTTTCATACAAATACAAACTAGCTCTCGACTAGCTAAACTTGGCGGCTTGTTCCTGAGTGCATTCATTTGCGTGGGCATCGACAATATAAATTTATGCACTCAAGCCAAACGGGCAGCGAACAGAAAATAAAACGTGCAAGAGCGAGCGAAAAGAGCGAGCGAAAAAAAAAAAACAAATCAAAGTTGGAACTGTTTTGCAAGCAAGTGATCCTTCAAGGAGTGAGAGAGAGAGAGAGAAAGAGAGAGGAAGATGAACGAGTGGCTTTGGAGGCCCTCCAGGAGTCTTCCCATGAAGCAGACGCTGTGCCGCCTCCCCACGTTGGAGCGGGCTGTGGAACACACACCACACACACACACACACACACACACACACACACACATACGCACACAGATAAATATGACTAGTCCAGCTCATCAAGGGCCTGAGGGGATCAGAGGCAGGGGAGTGCTAAAGCATTGATTCATAGTCGACTTCACACACACACGCGCTCATCACACAAACACAGATCACTCAGGGTCACCAGCAGCCTTGCAGACATTATCGCTCGGTGGATGTTCAGCTCAATAGCGGCTAGGGAGCTTTTCAAAACCTAACGCGTTGGTGATTCAGGCCTTTTCCAGCTCTGGCTGCTTGGGAGGCTGGGGAGAAGTGTGTGCCCTGGAGGAAGAGCACTACTGAAGAGCTGCTACGCTCTTTCTCTCTCTCTCTCTCTCTCTCTCTCTCTCTCTCGCTCTCTCCTGTGGCTTGTTGTGAAGCCGGCCCTACCGGGGGCTGTGTGCTCCTGTGGAGGAGGCTGTGGAGACCGGGTCACAGGTCACACAGGATGTGCATCCGGCTGCCAGACTCGGCTGGTTTGGTTGGTTTTTGAGTTAACAAGCCCGGGGCACTGTATCTACCCGAGTAGCCCAATGCTCACAACAACAACAACAACAACAACAACAACAACAACTGCGTCTTCTCCTCCTTCTTCTTCTTCTTCTTCTTCTTTGCAGTAAAAGTTCTGTCTTAATCAATACATTTCATTTGGTATCAAATCAATGGGACCACACTCAGTTACACAGCAAAATCCCCACGCGTAGGTGTTTAAATTAACACCTCCGTTGTTCATGCATGTCCGGCTGGACTTATATAACCAGTGTAGGTGTTAAAACAGTTTTTACATCACATTCCTGCTTTCTGAATGCGAATATGGTCCTGCTCCTGTGCAAGATATTCGATCTCTATTTGACTTACAGGAGCGTTTCTATTGCCTCCTCATCAGGCCACTTTGTTTACAGGAGATAAGGGCGGCGCTTTGAAGATGTGGATCCGCTACAGTGATCAGCAATGTCTGGAATAATTGTCTCTAATAGGGCTTGGTTTAGTGTAAACAAACCGAGAACGGCAATCAAGATTAGCGGCTATTTTCTTCCTTTCTGTCTCCGTAGCTGCAAATTATAGGTTCATTTGCAAAGCTCTTGAGGAAAATTCAAGACAAATAAATTCCTGAAGTCTTTCCAGGTCCCAACATTTACAAAATCTTTACACATCTTTACAAATTACTGCATTTAACATCAGGCCTGAGACAAAACCTATATTTCTGACCAGTATATTTACATCTAATAAACCTGTTCTGGTCAACATGGGACCATGGAATGGTAACACACGTCTAAGTAAGTCAGGAATGAAACATTGTGTTGTGCTTTTATAGGAAAATAATCAGTGATGAGGTGGTGTGATGAACCGGAGTGAAGTTTTACCTCTAAGTGGATTATTTTCTAATAGTATTTTATTCCTTTATTCCTTACACCACTAAAAGATGTGTACTCTGACTGTTACAAAGCAATGACACTGGAGACTCCTTCCAGTAATGTTAAAAAATAACATCTCCTTACAGAAAACCTCACCATATCAACGATTACACATTTTTTTTAATCCATTTCTGTGGAGCGTCTATCGTACAAGTCCCTATGAATGGGCTGTTACTATGGAAACGATAACGTATTAGAACAGACACATTAATATAAACCTGTGGCTTGCTCATTAGGGATCTACGTCTACATCCAGATTTCTGTAAAGCTGCTTTGTCGAATCGAATTGAATTCAGAGGAGGAGAACTTTAAAACCGTGGCTAGAGCTGTACCAGGAACCTGAAAGAGTTTTCTCTGTGTCTCTTTTCACTCACCGGCCCATGATGACCCCAACATTAATCTATTAAACCTTATCCCTTTTCCACTCGGTGTCATTTTCTAACCAATTATGCATATGTATCTCCTTATTTCTCTCTCGCTCGCTGTCTGCGATGGCTTAAAAATCCTCACCATTCACATCTCCCATGAAGCACGCTGTTATCTGTAGACTGTCGAGCTGCCAATTTCAATTTTACTCCCCTGTTATCAGGCCCCGAAATAAATGCCTCATTTGAAAAGTGGAAATCAAACTGTCTCCACCGAAGCGATGAGTGACGTTGATTGCAAACTAACTATTTAGCACCAGGAAGCACTTCTGTGTGGCTTTTGTCTCTCGCTACCCCTTTTTTTTTCTCGAGCTTCACGGATGTCATATTGCTTTAGCGCTCAGGGAAGGTCAAGTGCTGCTGCCTGAAAGATCTAAAGCATTGGAAATGACTCAGCGCAACAATGCATCTTGTTCCTCTACCCTGCCGGAGCGTCTATATGCATCCGTGTACGTTATCAGCATGTTATCTCTTGGCAAAAAAGGTAAATCAATCCTGTATATATCAGTTAAGGGTGTAACCAAATAGAGATACATTATAAGAACGGGTAATGTAGTCTAAACAAATACAAACACGAATAGCAGGCGTATTATTCATTGCTTTTTTTTTTTTTTTTTTTTTCCAGAATTTGTCTCAAGTACACAACTAGAGCATGGGATGAAGCAAAAGAGTTGCAAAAAAGTGGGAGGTTTTTACTTTCATACAAGCGCAAGTGTGTGGTCGGGTATGAAGCTTATGGAACAAAGAAAGACTAAGTTTATTAACCTTAATGTTTGACACTGCACATTTACAGCATTCTTAGTAACTGCCTGGTCAGGGTCGTAGTGGGGGTTGAAACAAAACCAACGGGATCAATAAAACAGTCCCATGCACATCTTTAGTTGTTGGACCAATTATGAATTAGAGTGCTGTAGCTCTAAGGGTTGTAGTCAAGACCACCATCGTCAAGTCCAAGACCAGGACTAGCCAAGATCGAGCCAAGTCTTAAGGGGGTCAAGGCCAAATCAAGATCAAGTTGAGAATGATTCAAGATTCTTTTCAAATTCTTGGGCCAAGTTGGATTGGGCCAATGATTAAGCTGTTTTCTAGAAGAATGAATTACTTCTGGTCACACTTTGTCCATGCAAAAAGAAACGACAACACGGACAGTATTTTTACGGACTCTCAGTTGAGACCCAGACCACAACTAGCAAGACCAATGCCCAAGACTGAGAAAATTCCAAGTACAAATGCCAATAAAATGGAGTTGACTTCTACAGACCTGGGTTGGGGAATTATCAAAGCCACAATTCAAACACCAGGCTTCTACATTTCAGGTTTTTTCCCAGGGTTTTTCAGTGCTTCCAGGGGCAGAGTGGTAGCTGGTAGGGTACATATTTAATTAAAAACGAAAAAAAATACCCTTCTGGTTTAAGCCACTTCTTAACAGATACAGAGTCAGATAGTGTCACTGTGTTACACCCATAATATCAGTGAACAGTGGCATTTATTAATAGCTATAGATGTTAACGGTGAACCAGTGCTTTGATAATAGCTTAACCACTTACACGCACCCGAAACAAGACAAAAAAACACAAACAAGTAAGGCACAGCTTTCTCACACTGCCTCCTGTTCTTTCTCTACCCATCTATTATTCTGAAGTTCCCATGCCATCATATGCCACCTTTCACTGCCTTGTGTGATCTTTTTTTGTGGCACGGGCCATTCATACGCACACAAATACACACACATGACCTCATCGCTGGCACATTCTCTCCTGGTTTCACCTTGCACCTGCCATGCATTCGCTCAATTCGCGTTCCCCTCCAGCTATATTAACATTGAATCTGCTTGCTCTCTCTCTTTCACCCCACCCATTCACAAGCTATTGTTCTGCACCAGCACAACGTTTGGCTTAGACCTGATCCAGCATCAACTTTCACCCTCAGCACTTGCCACCGAGACACACAGCCTGCTCTTAACTAATGGCCCAACAGCTAATGGTTGGTTTCACTCTGTGGTTTCACTCATGTTGCCCATCAGGGACAGATCTGAATTGGATAATACTCTGCGATATTGTTAAAATAACAAAGCATGTATGAGGATACTACACTCTGCGTACAGGAGATAGCTCTGCTTAAAAGACAATCTGACAGCAAATTTAAATTAGGAAGTAAACAGTTACTGTTAACACCCTGAAGTAGATTATTTTCCCATAACAGAACATCCCAAAGTGTTTTATTCTGATTACGGCACAGCAATTTGCCAATGCAAACAATTTTGCTGTCAGAGATTTTGCATGTGTTTGGATGCAAATGCAGGGTTTTATTAAAAAATGTTCAGCAAACAATCCAAAAATCCAATATCGTGGTCCAACAGGCAAAAAAGTCAGGCAATCCGATCCAGGCAAAACAAGAACTGTAGTGGCAAAACACGTAGACAATAAACATAAGCCTTGGAATCGTCACAAGAGCAAAGATGGGAGACTTCTCAATGAACTTTAATTTAAAATTAGCGTGTAAAGATGAACAGGGCTGTGAATAGTTAGTAATCCAGTGACCGTGCTCAGGGATACGTGTAATGTGACAGGTCACATGGTAGAGGTTGTAGACTCAGCTGTTGGGAAGTGATTCAGAAGTTGAATCTGGTGGCGCCAAGGATTTCTGGGAATTTGTGAATTTACAGTGGGAGAGGATAGAAAAATGGTGGCTCTACATTGCTAGCTGATTTATTCATTCATTCATCCATCTTCAGTAGGCTTATTTTCCTGGGCCAGGTCATGATGGATCCAAACTCTATCCTGGGAACACTGTACGTGAGGTGGGAATACACCATGGATAGGAGGCACACACAATTCACACGTTTATTCACACCTTGCGGCAATTTAAAGTCGCCAGTTTACCAACTGGCATGTTTTTGGGAGGTGAGAGGAAACCGGAGAACCTGGAGCAAACCCACACAAGCACGAGTAGAACATATAAACCTCCACACAGACAGTAACCCGAGCTCAGGATCAAACCGGGAACCCTGGAGCTGTGAGGCGGCAATGATACCATGCAGCGTGGTGCCAGCATGTCCTGGCATGACCTTCCCTTTTCTCGTATGAGATCATCAACTCAAGATTGTCTCTTCCAGGATCAAATGTGACTGATCCTCCTTTTCATAGCTCTCTTTGATAGAAGTACAGCAGCGCACATTGTGTCCCAAAGAATTACAAAGTGTATCACCCCCCTGCTTTTCATCAGCAAAGTTCAAGCACCCGGGAAAGAGTGAAAGAGTCAGTGTGACAGTCATGTGTAGCAATGAGATTTGGTACGTCTCCTAAATTGGATTACAACACCGCTTTAACGACATCTGTCAAGTCAGGTCCTTCTCTGATAAGGAGGGATTCACTATCTCAAAGATCATCAGTCCACTCGCTATCTTACACGGATCACACCTTTCCCATAATAGTGCAATAGGCCCTTAGGGATTTGAGCTGGTGATAGTGGAGATAGTAATTGGGGCGAGCTTGGAAGAAGAACAGGTCCAGAAACACTGATCAAAAGTCAGGATTGTCCATTGACAATTGCCTACTCTCCTGCCCCCAGTCACGGCTCACCAAATGTGTATTAGCAGGCAGCTTGGACCCACTCGGATAGGATTTAGCAACTCAGCGGCCTATTAAATCAAGCAGACAGCAGCAGAAGATTATTGGGGTCGATTTTTCCCACACATCAGCCAATTAGCCCCCTGAGAAAACTGGCAGTACACCTCCATCTGCCAGCTGTACCATATCTAGAGAAGTCCAGGCATCCTTTCCTCCCTCTACCCTCCCTCCCACACCCTCCCTCTCGTCTTTGCCCAGCGGCCCCACCTCTTTCCTTTTCTTCAACTAAGTAACTTTAATTGTCCTGGGAAAGTCAAGGCTGGTCCTCGGGGCTCAAAGCTCGAGCCGCTAATGAACGTTCCAGCCGAGGGATTAGGTGGAGTCGTGGGCAGCCAAAATGAGAGGGGTTGTGACAGGGAGAGTGTGTAATCTTCCTGACTAATGTGTGCATGTCTTAGCATTATCACAGTGTGCTTTCTGAGCCTGTGTTGGCATGTGAAAGTTCAATAGGACATAATGAAACAGATTTATCTAAATACACAGATACCAATCACGAGGATCTAGCAAGATCTAGGAAGTGTATTGAGAAACCAGTTGATCTTCCTAAGCATGATTACAATCAGATGTATTTAGAAATGGTTCAGTGGCCTTTAGCTATTGTCATCAGTAGCCTTTGATAAAGGTACCAGCAGTAACATAGTCAGAAATACATTACCCACTGCTTACACTTGCAAGCCTCATGTTAATTGCAGTAATGCAGTAAAATGCAGTAAAGCAACAAATCCAAACGATTGCCAGTAATATGGCACGTGTGGTCCAACATTTCTTTTCCCCAGTTCCCCACTCACAGCTTTAGTTCCTACCTGGAATTAGTTCCCATTTACAGTTTGACTTATAACTATGGTTTCGTCTTATATACGACCTTTCATTACCTTTTAAATACGAAGAAAAATAAAGCTTGAAAGGAAGCAGCAGAGATCACCAGGATGAATCTGGTGAGTGTACATAGCTACTGCTGTTAGCTTGATTTGCTAACAAAGCTACTATGAAGGAACCTACACAGTTCCTGAATGAGTTTGCGTTTTCACTTAAAGGCAGGAAAAGTGATCAGTATAAAACAAAACAAAAAAAAACCTAAGCTAAAGACACAAACTGAGTAACTTATCAACTATCCTGCATGTGGCTAAGGTCTTGCAAACATGGAGGAGATTGGTCTTGCAAATGATGGTAACTGAAATGCAATTTCACACTTCAATCCTTTTTAATCTTGTTATTTACTTGCCAACAAAAGTCTCGTGCAAACTTTGCTAGTCATTTTCCGTGGCCTCTTGTAGCTTGTAGCAAACAGTTAAACGTCTCGCTAAGATTTTGTTTGAGCCATTAGCACCGTTTAGTATGGAAGGCCCACCCCTGATTGCTCTTAATAAAAGAAAAAGTGTAAAAAAATTGGCCATAGGTCCTGATTTCCTGAACCGTTAAGTTCCTGAAAAGGTTCCTGTAGCAGAAACACAGCTCTAGTCTTTTGCTATTAGGATCCTATAGCATGCAGACCTAAATTACATTCAATCCTAATTGTAAGTAAGGTATAAATAGGAAAATAATCAACAATGTGGTGGCGTGATGAAGCAGGGCTACTGTTACCATCCCGAAGATGATTAATTTTCTGTAAGAACAGCATGTTTTTCCTCTTATATCCATATATTTGCCAACAATTACAGATCATTATTATTATTATTATTAATGAACAACGTTCTTGCATTTTAAGCCTGTCTTAGTTTGTGTGGGAAGTTTTCATGCTGGTGTTAGGGAATGAGTCAGAACAGCCCAGGCATCCCTTATTTCTCTCTCTCTCTCTCTCTCTCTCTGTGAGGTATGAAGCAGACCACAGGGAAATGAAATCAGTATCGACGCTATGCAGAGGCAGACACTCGTTCTGAGTGGACGGAGGGTCAGCGTCAGATTGACCCTGAGATTGCCCTGCTTTCTTTTTCTTTCTTTGCTGTCCATGCAAGACATCCTCCATCTCACATCCTTCCCTCCCACACATACACACACACACACACACACACACACACACACACACAGTGACACACATATACACACACACACCATTATTCCACCCCCTTCTTTTTCTCTTCTGCTACGTGCAGGTTCCCTCACTGTAATCTGTGCTGTGCTACTGAGTAATCTGTCCTTGAGCTACTTTTGTGCAAAAAAAAAAAAAAAAAAAAAAATCTGGACATAAATTGCAGCTATGTTGAATAGCGTGCAATAATAGCGATGTATTAGACACTCTTTGTGTTTCTGCTGTCTGGATTTTTAAATTTTAGACCTGTTAGACCTGGAGGTTGTGGGGTGTAGACTAGTGATAAGAGTATAATCTAAGAGTATAATCTAATAATCTAGTGCTTATTACATAATCACCTAATCATAAAATTGGCAAAATACTTCTAGAAATTTGCTAATTCATTTCCTTTAACATGCAAACTATTGAAACCCTGCAAGTTTTAACACTATTAGCACCCAATTAAATCAAACCAACTGAAGCCAAGGGTGCCAATACTTTAATCTCAGTGATAACAGAGTGCAAACTTTAACAAGACTTGAAAATACAACAAAGAAACTCATTTTCTGTGGCTGAATCTGAAAGGTGTCTGTTCATCTCTATGAAAGTGTGTGATACCCCATGTAGGGAGCAAACACAGTGAACAGGAAGCAAGATTTCACCTTGAATTTGGAAGATTTTTTTAAAAAACACAAAAAGAAATGTAAAATCTAAGCTATATATATATATCAGAGACGAGAAAACATTAGTGTGGATCAATTAAATAAAAAGAAATCTGAAGCAATTGATTATAAGATAAAATCGTGATTGTCGTAAGAAAAATTAGATTTGAAAAGAGAAATAAACTTTGGCAGACAGTCGCTACGTTACTGAAGACCGTTGTACTGTCCTGTAGAAAATCTGTGACAATCTAGGACAAGCAATGGTCGTCACTTTTCCTAGCTCCGCCCACATATCCTTATTGGCTCGTGTTCTACCTAAGCAATACACCAAACCAAATTCCTCACTACTAAGCAAATTGAAAACATTCTTGTTTAACAAAGATAACGCGTAATTGTTTGCTATGGTGAAGTTTTCTGTAAGGAGATGTTTGTTTATCATATAAGGAAGGAGTCTCCAGTGTCAGCGCGTTGCTGTGCGTTTTCAGAACAGAAGACGTTGTATTTTGCGGTTTCTTGGCAACAAGTTGGATTATTTTTCTTGTATTATTTGTTCAAGAGGAAGTAAGCAAAGCAAGTTTTTATAGTAGCTATAACATGATAACGTTATAACTTTTGTTTTCGTGGACGTTTCACAACGTTAACTCTAAATGGATAAAAAATACGATGTCTTGTTCTTTAACAAATAAAGGATTGTAATCGTTGGCAAATTGTCGTGGTGTAAGAGGAATAAAACACTTCAGTAGGTGCTGTTATAGGAAAATACGTCATGACTTCGTTGTGGTAACATTGATTATTTTCCTATAACCACATGACACTGAGTGGTTTATTCCTTACATAGAATCATTTTTTTAACCACACCGTTATTGCCAGATTATGTGTTTTATATATAGCAGATAATGAAGGACTTCAAAGATCACGCAGATGAAAGATTTCAGCACTAAAGGCAAACACTCGACAAGGACACGACCGCCTCCCAAAGTACTTACCCGAGTAGGCGGCACTTGTTACGTTTTGGACGTGTGAAAAATAAGTTTCAATGAGCTGTGAGTCAGTGCATCAAAGCGGGATACCCACACAGAGAAGGACCTCGAGAGCTCTTTTGAGTGTAGGCTCTCTCCAGGAGTCTGGCTCCAGTGTAGAGGCCGGTCTCAGCGTGACACCGCCATAAAGCCCGCATTCACCCACACACCCAGGCCACCATTTTGATCTCGCAAATATGTCAGAAATGTTTTCATACTAGCCATTCGCGGGAGCACCGGGGCCGAGCGACCTAATTGCATAAGACATGGAATTAAAGAGAGAAGCATGGAGGTGCTTTTTCAAAAAAGGGAGGAAGGTAAAGGAATGAAGTGGATGAAGAGAAGGAGGGAGGGAGCGGGCCGATGAAAAGCGTTAAAATGTCTCAGTGTGAGAGAGAAACTGTATTGACGGGGAAAAAAAAAAAAAAAAAAAGCAGAGGGGTGCTATGTCACGGCTGTCAAGTCCATGTAATGTTGACAGGCCAGGGCTTTCTGCTGCGTTCCTCCCTCTTTTCCTTCCTCCCTCCCTCTCTCGCTTTCTTTTTTTTTTTTCCTTCTTTCTCCGTTTGGCAGAGCGTCGTGCAGAGTGTGGGAAAAGACGGCCCAGGCACGCGCCAGATAAGATCGCACAACAAACCGCCATGGCCTCTCCAGGGAGCGCCGCGCATGCTTTCCGAGGCAAACAAGCCCTCACTGGCACGCAGAGGAGAGGAGAGGAGAGGAGAAGAGAAGAGAGGAGAGGAGAGGAGAGAGAACACCCCCCACCCCATCCCTCCAGGGCCTGGACACACACACACACACACACAAACATACTCAATCACCCACACACACACACACAAACCCGCCACTGTGTGATCCAGCCACGAGGGATGAGTGTGTCATCCTCTGTTTCCTCTCTCTCACTCTGTCTGATTCATTCCTGCTAGCTCGCCACTCTATTTTCTGACTCTTATATTTTTTTTCCCCTTTCACACACACACTCTATCACTTCCCACCTTCACAATTTCGTCAGTTTTGGGTGATTTGTTCTCGTTACCAGCCTGATTCGTTTTCGGCACCCTTATTATCTCGTAAGGATTATAACGCAATTCCTCTGTCTACGTACATCTGGATCTGGATCCGGATCCGTATTCGGATTTAAACCCAAAGTGGGTGTGGCTTAAACCGGAAGTCGTCTTCTTTCTTTCGTTTCTTTTTTTAGTTAAATATACATTCATATTCATTTACATCCTTATTATCTAACACTTATGGAATTTCAGTGTGTCACTCTTTGTGTAATAAGGTTGGTTTTATTTTACGT
Organism: Pangasianodon hypophthalmus; assembly: GCF_027358585.1. Taxonomy (NCBI): domain Eukaryota; kingdom Metazoa; phylum Chordata; class Actinopteri; order Siluriformes; family Pangasiidae; genus Pangasianodon; species Pangasianodon hypophthalmus. The sequence goes on along the minus strand of NC_069711.1, from coordinate 2,552,530 downwards.
ATTTTACGTTTTTATTATTAGAATTGCGTACGTTTGGTGAAATATTGGTGCTGAAATGCTGTTTCCGATCCCTGGTCCTCTTAAGCGCAGTGGTCCGGGGCTTGCTTCAAGCGAACCTTGGTACAGTCCGGTATCAGGTGTGGAAGCTATAAGCTTGATGCTTGAAGCAGCATCCCGAATAATATGATTGGCTCAACTTGCCATGTTACTTCCTGTTTCTGGTTATTAAGGTTATTGATATATAAAACCAGACATCCATAATTAGCTCTCTTAGCTTTATGGCATGAGCGCTTGCACTGAGAGCGTGGTGATGCATGCATGCATCTAAAACACCTTTCTCTTTGCGTTTGAGCTACAGAAAAAGAATGACGCAAACTGGTGAATATAAGCCCCGCCCCCAAACAAACCCAGAATCGGTCCCGAGTGAGGACTCAAGTATTTGGACCAAGTGCATTTTTTTTTTCTTTTTCATCGCACATCCAAATACAAAGTTTAACTTCTTTATTGTCTAATTACTGTATTCCAGGAACGACTGAACAACAACGCCAACAATACGACACGCTTTTTCCCCCTAAAAAAAAAGATAAAAATAAGATTAATTATCAAACAGTATCAAAAACGTTCTATCATGTTTAATCGTGACGCAATTGGATGCAACGTAACCCCTAAGAAATAGAGCAAGCTGACTAGAAGAGGTGTCACACACACATACACACACATACACACACACACACAAGTACACCCATATCAACACATTTCACCACACAGTTGAGGATTCACCATTATGCCGTATGGGGTGTGTGATGCGTTCGTCAGAGAAGGAGAGATCAGCCCATCTGTCAGCGTGAGCCTCCCTCCATCGCTCGTTATCCCTCCTCGCTGTTTCACAGAAACACACACGACACACACACACACACACACCTCGACGTGCTGAAGTATTTTGTCATCGTTCTCGATTTCGCGTGAGCAACACAGAAGCTGAGACGATTTCCATCCTGTCCTACTGGTCACCGTTTATCATCTCAAAAATGAGAAAAGAAACAAGCTAGTGTGTTTCTTTAGCAAGGAAACGGAATATATGAATAATATATATGAATATATATGAATACCTACTGCTGTGTGTGTGTGTGTGTGTGTGTGTGTGTGTGTTTAATATTATGAATACCTAAACACTCTGAAGTAGCAGAGGTCAAGTCAAGAAACACTGTTGTTTCTTGAAAAGACTGTGTCCTTTTCCCACACACACACACACACACACACACACACAAAAGAGGTTTTACACACTATTCTCCCAGGTACCTGGTCCTTATGACAAACAAAGCACACCCACACACACGCCTACTCACTCAGATACACACAGTGAGAAAAGTCCTGAGAGACAGCCCCACACACACACACACACACACACACACACACACAAAGCTTCATTGACCTAATGCAAACATAACATATTCACTCATGTACACGCTCTTGCTCCTGCTATACCCACCCGACCCAACCACACACACACACACACACACACACACACACTCACACACACACACACACACACACACATATAGACTGCACTTTTATCCAAAGCCTTCATATCCCAAAGTGCTGTATAGAGTCTTTTAAAGGTTCCTTTGTACCAACTTGTTCAGGTGTTTTAATAATTTTTTTAGAACATCTTAAATGTTAAATTCTGGATTCTGATTGGTCAGAAAGTGTTGATTAATTTTCTATAACAGCAGCTCTGACATTAGTGTAGCTGCAAATCACACTCTGTCATTGATTATTTTCCTATAACAGCACAACATGGAGTGTTTTATTCCTTTCTTATATACAGCAACGTAATAATTACACACATTGATGAATGAGGAATTTAGACGAGATTTGAGAAACAGATTCAGAATGAAACTGAGTTTGCGTGTGTGTGTGTGTGTGTGTGTGTGTGTGGGTGTGTGTGTGTGGGTGTGTGTGTGTGACAGGGTCAGGGTCACTGGCAGGTCTGTACTGATGGGTGATCCTGCGCAGGGTAATTGGGGCCCTGAAGATCAAACGGGTGCCATCATTAGCAGCTCTTGAGCAGTCACTAATCCAGCCGCGTTCTCACACAAAAGGAACGGGAGGGGGAGCAGGATGGTGCTGACGTGTGTGTATGTATGTGTGTGTGTGTGTGTGTGTGTGTGAAGGGTGTGGGTGTGGGTGCACCGCCTGGCGCCCGCCAAGTTGAGCAAAACATCTCACCCACAGATCAAAGGGCCTCAACATCTCCGAGCCATCCAAGGAGAGAAAAAGAAGCAGAGAAGGAGGGAGAGGCTGTGGGAGAGACAGAGAGAGAGAGAGAGAGAGAGAGAGAGAGAGAGAGAGGAGGGGAATGGTGCTTCCCGTGGCTGGCACAGAGAAACTCATCTTGTGTCTGCGCCAGTGAGGGACTTTTGAACGTGAGTCAGTGAGCATGGTTACTGCTTTGCTCTTTGCAAGATCTTATGAATCATATCGTTAAAAAAAAAAAAAAAGAAAGGTGCAAGGATTCCGGGTCAATACCATTCTCCTCTCTCTCTCTCTCTCTCTCTCTCTCTCTCATCCACAAACACATACAAGAAAAGGAAGTCAGGGCCTAGTTAGAACATAGCCTAGATAATTTACCAGGCAAAGTGACTTGTTATAAAGAGTTAGAGTTATTCCACCCCAGACAGACAGACAGACAGACAGACAGACAGACGTTAGTGCAGACAACAGGATCCTGTTACAGGAAAATAATCAACATCAGGGTGGTGTCATGAAGAGGAGTTCCGACTACCACCGTGAAGTTGATTATTTTCCTACACCAACACACCCCAAAGTATTTTATTCCTCTTAAACCACAGCAAAAACAAATTCATTCACTGAATTTGTATCCATTTATAGTTACATTTAATACTGCGGAACATCCACGAAAGCTATTTCCTGTTATCGCGACTCCTCTACGCTGAAGATAAAGATCAGAAAAAGTAACGTTACAGGGTTCTGAAACCTTCCATAAATGTTAAATCAACATCTACATGTAGAAACGATAACATTCGAATGAGCGCATTCATAAATCATTGAAGCTGCACCACTGTTGAAAATGAATCACCTTCTGACCAATCAGAATCCAGAATCTAACAGCGCTGTGGATTGATATCATGTAGTGAGAATGTGTGATATCCTAAGGATTAGTGAGGCAAGTGAGGGACACGATAAGAGGACGAGAGGGACTAATTATTCAGGAAGTTCCCGGGTCAGAGGGTCGAACCAGGGATCCAGTTCCAACCCCTTTATCACTTTTCTCCCTTCGTTGATGTTTAGGAGCTACTTAAAATTAGCACTGAAAATATTTTAAGCTTTAAACGCTTTTTTTTTTCCCCATCTGTTCATCTGGAGATGTTTTAATCTTGACCCCGAGCGGTGGAGAGGTGACAGAGGGGTCCACGGGGGTTCATTGCAATTTGCGATTCATTCAAAGGCAATAGCAGAAATGATTTTAATCATCAGCGCCACTTTTCTCCTTTCTGTTGGGTGTCGGTTCTCGCTCTGCTCCTGTCCTGAATCTTGTCCTAACCCTGTGTTTTAAATCACAGCTGTATGGGTGGTCTGTCTGTCTGCCTGTCTGTCTGTCTGTCTGTCTGTCATCTGACGAGGCAGGTCGAGTTTTCCCAAGCCCTCATCTGCCCAAGCCCGGATTCTAATTGCCAGGAGGCTGACCTCCCGGTTCCTTTAAAATCACACCATGCAGAACGTTTATTTAGGGAAGTGCAGGGGAGAAGGAAGAGGCTGATCCATGCGGCCTTGGCTGCCGCTTCAAAGCCTGGTCACGGACAACGAGAAAACGAAAAAAAAAAAGACAGAAGAGCTGAAATAGCTTTCAAAAGTGGGTTGACAACTGAAAGAAGAGTGACATTGGGATTCCCAAACATCTGAGGCATTTGAGAAGAAATGGAACGTGTGCACATGTACGACGCGTGTTTTCAGGACACTCATTGGACACACGTTTACATCCAACATCCTCCTTGACGTTCATACCAGATGAGCTGAGGAAAAAAAAAAAGAGAGACAGGATGTGGAGCTCAGAGATCAGCTGTCGAACAGGAACCTCGGTCGACTCTGGAAAAGTGATCATGGGGGAAAAAAGTGGTGTAGATCGTAGATGGCAGTAAGTACTAAAAGGAAAGAAATGATAGAAAAGAAAATCGAACGCGTTAACGTTTCTATAGCGACGTCTCAGTCACAGGGACGCGTACGGCGAACGCCGCGTTAAAACACGTGTCGTCATTGATATGGTGACGTTTTCTGGAAGGAGGCGCTTATTTAACATTTATTTATTTAGAGGTGAAGCTGTATCTTGGGAACGTCTTCAGAACAGACGACAAGAACTACGTTTTTTCATTTAAAAGTAAAATTCGCTGAGGTATAAAAGGAATAAAACACTGCTGTTAGAGGAAACGAATCAACTCTGAGGTGGTAACAGTGACTCTATATCTTCACTCCACCCTGTCGTTGATTATTTTCCTGTAACGACATGCTCATGTTAGTGTTTTCTTTAAAAAAAAAAAAACATCCTGTAGACAGGAAGTTTGTTTGATACGGAATACGCCTAAGATTCATTTGATTGGCTGTTGCTCATTCCTGAACACACCTCATGTGTGCATAAATAACTCATCCGCTGTGTTCACTCCCACATGCTGGAAAAATGTGTTTCACATCAGTTGTTTGCTTGAAAGAGCACACACACACACACACACACACACACACACACACATCTATCATGTGGTCATATGAGGGTTAAGAGCACTACATGAGATACACGCGAGCTTCTCCTGCTTGACTCCACACTGCTGCAAATGCCAAGGGTTGACCCCCTCCTTCTTTTCACCCCCCTCTCTCCCTCTCTCTCTCTCTCTCTCTCTCTTTCCTCTCTTCTCTTCGGCCTGGCCCGGGCTGTGCTGCGGTCCTGGCTCAGGCCCTGTAGGCCACAAGCTGTGGAATGTGTGAGAGCCATGTGTCAAATCCCCAGACTGTGGGAAAGTGTTGCTCTCTGCTGAACTCTCCCCCTTTCCTCCTCCCTTACAGCACTGCTTGCTTCCACTCTCCCTCCCTCGCTCCCTCCCTCCCTCCCTCCCTCCCTCCTTCGCTCCGGCACTCTCCCGGCGACTGCCCTGCCCCGCGCCGGCCGCACACAGGAAACTGAAGGGGCTGCCAGAAGCGCGTCGCCTGGAACTACGACTTCCGAAGAACATTTTCACGCCAATAACTCCCTCCTGCCACCACCGCCTCCCCCTCTCACATCCCTCGCCTTTTTTTTTTTTTTTTTTTTTTTTTTTTTTATACCTCCCACCCAATCAGTGTTTTTGCAGACATGGACTGTGCATCAGGAAAAGAAAAGAGCCTTGTCTGTTCTTTAAAATCTGTACTTCTGTGCATGGAACGATTTATAAACTTGTGCTTTAAACTATTTATATCTGGATTCTGATTGGTCAGAAGGTGTTGATTCATTTTCTATAACCGCAGCTCCAAATCACAGGTTAATATTAATACACTCATTCTATTACGTTATTGTTTCTATAGTAACGATTTGTATGTTGTAAGGAGATGTTTATTTAATATTAATATTTATGGAAGGAGTCTCCAGTGTGAGTGCTTTATAACAGGCAAAGATAAAGCTGTAACTTTTTTACTGTTTCCAGTTTTTTTTTTTTTTGGTTGTTTCTTTGTTTTTTTTGTCTTATTAACTAAACTTCAGTGTAATAACAATAACTCTGCTTCCTCACACCACTCCATTATTGATTATTTTCCTATAACAGCATGTCACATTGTGTTTAATTCCTTACTTAAGGCATGCGTACTAAAAAGTCTCCATGCCTAGGCCATGAGTCACGTAGTAACTAAAACTAAAACTGATTTATTTCTTATGAATAAAGTTCTAAGGAAATTTACAAACACTAATCCCACGACAAATTCCGCTCCTAACCCTAACCTTAAGCTTCATACTGTTTTTACTTTAAGTTGATCAAATTGTTAGAACTTTAAAAATGTGATACAATGTTGGAGGAACAATAAGGAACAATATTTTATGATCTATGTAATGTAATGTAAAGTTGTAAAGCTTGAAGTATTGGCTTTTCCTGCATGTCTTTGAAAGGAACCTTTTGGTTTCAAGTAGAGCGTTCTGAAGAATGCATGACTCAGAGCTTGTGTAAGGGTTTGGAACTCTGGACTTTCTCTCTTCTGCTCGTTTGACCTCAGTAATGCTGACCAGGCAACAGATGCAACAGATGAATTGCAAAAGACAGTGTTTATGCTTTAGCCTCTTCCAGACCATTCTAAAAATACCCACACACACCTGCTACGGGTCGGCCAAACAACCTCCATAAGCTCCGGTCCCTCAAACACAGAGAAAGTCCAGAGCTCCAGACACAAGCTGTGAGTCATGCATTCTCCAAATCGCTCTACGTGAAGCCAAAAGGTTCCATTTTAATGAGTCTTGGTTTCTCACAGACATGCAGAAGACCCTCACGTTTGTAGAACATACTTTCCAATTTTACAATACTGTTCCTACAACAATATCGTTCTCCAACAACGCTTCAAGTTATTTGAAGTCTAGAAGGTTCTCGATTTAACTTTGTTCAGGTTTGTTTTCAAATAATCAAGGGTTCTTAGCTTCTTAAAAAGGTTCTACTCAAGGTTTTCTGAGGTTCCTCTGAGATTCAACATAGAACCTGAAGAAGTTCACCCAAAGTGATGACTAAAGACCCTTTACAGGTTATAGATTTAACCTTTTTCCTGATTTAGAAGCTAACACACACATGGTGTGTGGTACACTCTTGAAAAAGGTTGAATCCTAAATGTTCTATGTAGAATTTTCCTAGCAGAAAAAGGTTCCTCTTGAAGCATCTTCTTAAGCATCTACATGCTCAGAAAGAAAGGTTCAATCTTTAAGGGTTCTTAAGTTGTTCTTAAGATGTTTCTGTCAGAAAAGGTTCTGTGCTGAACTCTTTTAGGAAGTCTAAAACCTTTAACTATCAAAGGAACCCTCGAAGAACCTTTGAAATGATGGTTTTGTTGTTGTTGTTGTTGTTGTTGTTGAGTGTATGCAATTTTTAAAAAATGTCTTAGACGAAGCCTAAAACTAATAACTAAATCTCACAAACAGTTTTTTTTTGGTTTATTATCAGTTCTGAATGACAGTTTGCTGTAGGTTCTAGCATCTTTGACTAGAACCTTATTGAAGGGCTACAGAAGAATTATATGAGCTTAAAAGACCTTTGGTGCAAATTTGTGCCAACATAGTGGGAATACTGTTGCTAAGCAACTAATGACTGATGCCACCTTCACGTGATGTGGGAGAATTCAGGTGGAACTTCCCGATATTCCAACTTGAAAGTGTTTCCACATTGCTATTTTGTATACAACATAAAAATGGTGGATGTGGTTGTTTATTTAACGTTAGCTAGCATTATATAGTATATAGTTATGTTTATGTTAAACATTAGCACATCTCTTCCTTATCTTTAATAGACCTGAAGCAGGTTGTGCAATTGTAAAGTTAAATATGAACTAAAATTCCTATTAACACTGCTTGTTTATGTAGTCAAGTCCCTCTGGAAACTCGAGGCTGTCAGAGATCATTTAAAATTCTGATTGGAAATTTCCACTCGGCATTCGACTTGAGATGTTTTTTCCAATCAGAAGGTGGGGTTTCAATGGTTTTTTCCCATATGACAGGAATACCAAATTAGTCTACTGAGTTAGCTAGCTAGTAGCTATTAAAACTTGTATTATGCTTTCATACAAACAACATAAAGGCACAGAAAATGAGGCAGAACCATTGAGAATATCAACATTTTCCTCAGATGTGTTGGTAAATTAATACGTAAAGCTCTACACCTAAAATTACACTCTGACTACATTTACCTGAGCTTCATATACCTGAGCTTGCCATATTAAGAAAAGTGAACATCACAAAAATATGAATCCAAGGTGTCATGGGATCTATAATTTGTCAACAAGAACTATTATGAGGTGCAAAGGAAGCTTTTGAGCAGCAAAGAAATGTTTATCTTCCTTCGAATATAATAGGTTTTGCCTAGAACCATCCAAAGATCCCCTTGAGAAACCTTTTTTTCCTAAGAGTGTCTGATTGTAGTACGTCTTGAATGTTTGGTGTCTGCCCTCCTGCCTGGGAGTGTGGCATTTCAAAGGCTATAAAACTGGCACAGCAAGAATCAGCTCTCTGTGAGAGTTTGAACAGAAGCCCACCAGTCTAACGTTCTCCACTGACCCCAGAGTTCACACTGGTAACTTCATCACCACTCCTTCTGCATGGGAAAGACTCAACATAAACCCTTGCATATTGTGTAGTGCACTAATATCTACCATCTGCCAAGTGGAGAACCATTTTAATGTCTCTCTCTGTCTCTCTTATACCTGGGACTTTATTGTGAGAACATTACAATTGAGATTTGATTGGCATATCGCTTTGGAGAACATACAAAAAGAAAAATGTGAATGGTTCTCTGAGTTAATCGCTAGACAGATAAATATACAAGAAGGTTCTCTTGGAGGAGATCTGATGTTTAATGTTGGAGGTCAATCTCCAGGGTGGTGGTATTTCTCAAGGAACACAAGAACCAGATGCCAACCACAAGAAAACCTTCAGCACTGACCATGACCATGCAGAAGTTCTTCACAGAATCCAAATGAATAAACTGAAGAACACTTTACAGTGTTGAATCACCCCTTTTTAGTGCAGTCCCCACCAAACATACTCTGAAAATAAATGGGATCACCAAGATCTGCAATCTTAAATAGAGTTCTTCAAAGGTTCTTTGTATAGTTAAGGGTTCTTAGCTTCCTCAGAGGGTTCTACTTGACTCTTGACTCTACTTAACTCTTTCTGAGAGGGAAACACCATTGTAGGGCTCTTCACAGAATTCAAATGAATACACAAATAAATAAAGAATACTTTATGGTTTTAAAAGGAGACTTTTATTTAGTGTTGTCTCTACCAAACAGCACCATTTATATTCTGTAACTTATGGGTAATCAACAAGATCTGCACGCTTCAAGGGTTCTTTGGATTTTATATGGAACTCTACAAATGGAATGTTTCAGAAAAGTGGCCAAATAAAACCACTTTAGAAAGCTAGAACTATTAACTATTTTTTAAAAAAAAAACTCTTAAGGAACGATTTCCTTGAGCGATTTTGGCTAAAGATGATTTATTCGAACCGTGAAGAACTGAAGAACACTTTAGAGTGTTACATAGAAGTGTTTTAGTGAAATCTCCACCAACCAGAACCATTTGTATTCTGGAAATAGACATAACAAGATCTGCACTCTGCACTTCAAGGGTTCTTTGGATAACTAAGGCAAGGGTTCTACTTTAAACTCTGATAGAGAAACATCTTTAAGGGTTCTTAGGAGTGTGGTATTCCTTTATGTAGACTTTTTAAAGACTACATCGTTTAGTTCACCTGTAGTTAGCGCCTCATCTAAGAGGCCATCTGCTCCACTGGGCAGCAGCCAGTGAGAGGAGGGGTAGCTCCGGGGCAGTCCGGAGCGCAGTGTGAACCTTCAACTTGCGCCCGAGAAGTTGAATAACCACCATATGCTTGACGTTGGCTTGGCATTCTGTCACTAGCTCAGGCCTTGTCATGGTGTGCCAGCTTTCAGCCACTTTTCCCACACTCTCTCCCAGGAGAGGGGCCAGTGGGCATTCCCATAGGTCGCCCGCCTGGTCTGCCACCAGCCAACCCACCCCCTTCCCCATTCCCACACACCTCCTGGTGTAATCCTTTTCAGTCCTCTTGGCTGGGTGCAATTCAGCCTCAGTGACTGCTTCACAAAAAGGGTCGGGCTGGCCGAAGACACGGAGCCAACGGCGGGGCATTGAACTCTCCACAGACGGAACGCAAGCGCCCGTCATACAATGGCTGAGAAACAGAGAGGAACGAAACGCTTGTCAGCCTTGAGTGAATGCATGCAAGTGTGTGGATTTGGATTTTTCCATGCCACCAGTGAACTCCATGTTCTCAGCAAGACACAAGACAATGCTTTTAATAAGACAGAAAAATAAACTTCTCCTGAATAGGTCTGAACATAGTGAACACCACAAAATTACAGCATGTCCCTGAGAATAAGAGGACTAACAGAACCCTGTGTATCAGGTGGAACAGGAAGTGTACAAGGAATGGTTAAGAAGCAAGGCTTAGGATGTGGCAGGATGCCAGACTGCCCTTATCAGCACCCGGGCTTGGATCATGACCACGCACCAGGGGAGAGAGGAGTGCCTTTGTTGTGCGCTCAGATCTACAGCCGGCCTTTATGGCACGCTCCAGATGCTTATCAGTGTGGGAAAGTCTCAGCTAAGTTCCAGCGAGGGTATGTGTGTGTGTGTGTGTGTGTATGAGAATGTGCTCAGTGAGATTACTGACTCTAACACAGCTAGTCCTATCATAGGAGCCTCGCTGCCTCTCTTGATAAAGACCATAAACAAGGGCAGGGAGGTGGTCCAGAGATAATGGTGAACCTTGACCTCTTAGTTTCACCACGAACGAAAACAAAGCACCAATCAGAAACAGAGACGAGTTGTCAAGTGTTTGCACAGACACGAAGCGCATACGAGCAGGAAGCGAAGAGCACATTGCAAGACATGAGAGTACGTGAGAGGCTCCATGTTTATCTAATCATCTAAACTGTACCATCATGCCAGGTTAAAAGCAAATGAAAGAGGGACTGCAACTCCTGCGGCACTTCACCTGCACTGGCATGCCATTAAAACAGGTTTAATAACTAATGAGAGACTAAAAGACAGGGTCATGAGGGCAAGGTTGGTCCTACTACTTCATTTCTTTCTGAGTTTGTGTTATTGGAAACTATTTGATTCAGTAGCTGAAACAACTGTAGCAAGACAAAAACAAAATGTCTATCAACGGTCTTGATACCATAAAAACCAAACAAGCGTTCCGAAATTATTTTATGGAACGTCAATTTCATTCTTTCGGTGCTTAATTAACATGCACCATAAAGCCCTAAAGCCCTCAAGATTATTACACGCGCCTCGACACGGACTACTGCTAGATGTTTGATGGTCTGGAAAAACCTTTGTATACACATGAGAGCAAAAGTTTGTACACCCCCCTTTTTTAAAAATAGAAAAAATGAAAACCGTTCCTCCATTTTCCAATAAATTTATTTTAAATAGAATTTTACTTCCTTGGCTCCAGACCACAGATGGCTCATTGTAATTGCATCATTGTGATTTGAACTCACAATCTCCTGGCGAGAATTCTTTCCTGTTGCGCAACTCTGTTACGCAGAACAGCATGGGTGTCAGGTGTCTCCCCTATCGCCATAAGCAAGGGATCAAAATTCATAAATGCTACAGCAAAACTGTAAATGTTTGGACCTCTGAAATTGTCTGAAAAACACCAGGAAGGATTAAGCGTACGATTGGGACAAAGGACAGGTTACTGAAAAATTGCAAATGTCTTTACTATTGGTAAACAAGCCACGATGTAGCTTGTACAAAGCACTTGAGTGCTATCTGTTTGGGTTTTTACAAGAATATACGTCTCCATACATCACATAGATAAAGGAATTTTGCTGTAGAGCGTCTCATGCTGGAGTAAAAAGACGTGAGGAAGCCAGCCAGACTAGACGCACTTTCCTCAGCCTATAAAACCAAATATAAAGTCCTCATTGCTCTGAGGTCATGAGTTAATCTATGGCAGCTTGGGCTGTTAGCTGAGTCACGGATGAGTTCATGGAGACACTGCGAGTGGGTCCCTGTAAATCACCATCCACTCGAGCCCTACGATGCCTAAAACACTCAATTAGAGACCTTGTGAGTCAAGCAGGTTAGGCACTCAGTGAATTAACAGAGCAGACTGAGCAAGGGTCTGGCACCAGTGATATCACAGCCATTAGAAAACACAATACGGTCATCAGACAACCAAGGACCTGATGGTGAAGATGGGGTTCTTCTTTGACCCGTGGAACGACGGGATGCTCTGATCCCTCCATTGCTTTGCTGTATTTAAACTTTTAAGTGATTCTCAGAGGGATGCGGGACAGCGGAAATTTACCATCACACGCCTCACACACATGCGAAGAGAACGAGATTTGTCTTACCGAGTAGATTTCAGTGACCTGAAATAAACCAACCTGCGCTTGAGTCACGGCGTAAATCAGACACATGAGCGATGACACAACTGGGTACATTTTATAAGACCTTTTGTGAGCACATTAATAAATAGGGGGAGAGACGGTGTTTTATTACACCTTTAGATACAGAAATGTACAGTACAAATATAGTAATAAATGAAAAATAACAAAAAAATGTAGATCAGTCACCTTTAACATTTATATGTAACACTTACATACACATTTCATATATACATATATCATCAGGGTTGCCAGATTGGGCTGCTCTCCACTTCCTGTTATTTGGTTTGAGATTGGATTTTTACACACTTTAGATTAATTCTCTCGACATTTTTATATGAATAGCTGATTATTTTCCTATAACACCATGTTTCAAAGTGTTTTATTCCTCTTATACCACAGCAATTTACCATAAGTTTCAATTTTTACTGATTAAAGAATGACATGTACTTTATAACTATTTATAGTTATAATTAATATTGTGGAACGTCCGCAAAACAAATTAATTCCTGTTCTCACTTACATTATAGCAGCTATACACAATCGCTCCCTCACCAGCCTCTGTTTCTCTCTCTCTCTCTCTCTCTCTCTCTCGTCAAGTTAATAAAGGTTGCGGCTTTAGCTCGGACTGTTGCAAAGCGCTAACACTGGAGACTCCTTCCATAAATGTTAAATAAACGTCTCCTCACAGAACATCCTTATGAATGTACAAATCCCTGCGAATGAGCTGTTACTATAGAAACGATAATGTATTAGAAGGAGCGCATTAATATAAACCTGTGATTACTGTCGGAAAATTCATCAACACCCTCTGACCAATCAGAATCCAGAATTCAACAGCGCCATGGTGTTTTAGTAAATGGATATAAAATAAAAGCTGTAAATTGCTTGTTGTCGTTCTCATAGACATTCCAAGGCCTTGATGTTTTGGGAAAAATGTCTGCTTCTAATGCTTCTTTATTAAACTGTATCACTTGGTAAATATTGCAATATATCTGGCTTTGATCAGGGTTAGATTTTGGATTTGGACTAGTGTTATTGACCATTAGGATGAACCTGGCAACCCTGCACATCACACCTTTTCCTCTAGTGCATGCTCATGAGCAGGATGTGATTTTTTTTTGCCATTTTTGTAGCAAGCAAAAATACCATGCACATACAAGAGTGTGTGTTCTGTGGGTCTGGCTGCAGGTTTCGCATCAGTCCAGCGGGTTTCGGGAGCGAAGCCCAGGAAGAGAAGACGATAGTGATGCGCTATCTGATGGAAGCGTTATCTCTGGGAGGTTTGGGAAATTAACACATCCTGACCACACACGAAAAGGCCACCCAGGTCATGCTACGGCACAAAATCAGCAAACATTATAAAAAAAAAATTAAAAAAAAACCTCATCCACTAGTGCATCATAAATCTCCACGCTAACTGCAGCACATGTCCGCTTTACACGGCGTCACGTTTCACACGATGCGGCCGTGCAGCTGTAGAGAAGCAATTTCCTTTCACAAACAGTCTCATCGGTCACACCCGTGTCCTCAGGCAGTGTGTTTCAGAAATGACTTAGCAAGAAGGAGACATGCTTTCGTCAAACGAATTCCCAAGAAACCATGTGACATCATCATCATATCACCATATTATCATATCAGATATTCATTTATTTGCTTGTTTAAGTTGGATTAAATATTTATTTTTTTCTGAGCTGTTATTTCTTTCTTTCTTTCTTTCTTTCTTTCTCTAAATGTGTATTAAATATTTAATTTTAATGGATTACAGTGTTATTTCTGACTCTTACTCTAATTATTTATTATTTGTTTGTTTGATTGTTTGTATGTATGTATGTATGTTTTTAATTTATATTAAATACTTACATTTTTGTTTTTTTATTCCTGAGCTATAATTCTATAAAAAAAATTTCTTTCTTTCTTTCTTTCTTTCTTTCTTTCTCTAAATGTATATTAAATATTTAATTTTAATGGTTAAAAGTAATTTTAATGGTGACTCTAACTCTAAATATAATTTAATGTAAATTTGAATTTAATATAAATTAAAAACATTCATACAAACAAATAAATAATTATTTATTGGTTCCTTTTTCTGAGCAAATATTTTCTTGTTTATTTATTTATTTAATTAATTACTTATTTATTTATTTATTTATTGCTTACTTAATTTAATTTATTTAAATATATATTAAATATGTAATGATTTTATTTATTTATTTGTTTGTTTGTTTGTTTGTTTACTTAATTATTATTATTAGAATTATTTTAAAGGTTGATAATAATAATAATAATAATAATAATAATAATAAGCCTAGAAATACAGAGGAAGGAAGTAAATTCTCACAGACATCCACAAGATGAGGAACTGTACATTGATATCTAATAAATCTTTCAGTGTAGTTATTGTACGTAGTCAGGACTGACACTGTAATAAGTCATAGTTAGGGACATGGAGACGTTTGAAAAACAAGATCATGATTTACTGTCATTGTAAAAAAAAAAAAAAGAAAAAAAAAAGACCTCTGGAACTCGAATGCTCCTGTCACTGCCTCCAGCTCAGCTCGTGGTCTTTTGTAATTCGTACCGAGTCGTAACACGTGGCGTCTCAGGCCTGACCCAGATCAGACGACGTTATCTGCGCCTCAAATCAGTGGCAGAAGATAGCAGTTGGAAGCAAAGTCTGTTTGCTCTAAACAAACTTCAGGATGTAGAGATGTTTTAAGGAAGTGCTGATGTTATTTGGGTACGAATGTCCTCGCACTGACATCAGACACGGCAGTTAAAGTGATGCTCCGCCACCTCTCGTTTACACCAACGGCAAGCGGAGTCAAACCTCAGGACTATTATTTTAATCCACAACATGCCATAAAGGCATTAATAACAATAATAGATGAGTGCTTTTATTTCAAAACTGTAAGTTAAATGTACTACCACACAATACTGTATGTACACAGCTTGGAGTTTATACCACACTGCAGTAGAATTCACAAATCTGATTGGTCAGAAGATGTTGATTAATTCTCTATAACAGCAGCTCTAACAGTAGTGCGGATGCAAATCACAGATTTATATTATTACACTCATTCTAATACATCATCGTTTCTATAGTAACAGCTCATTCACATGTATGACAGACGCTTGACATTTTCTATAAGGAGATGTTTATTTAACATTTATGGAAGGAGTCTCCAGTGTCAGTGCTTTGTAACAGTCAGAGTTAAAGCTCTAATTTGAAGTTTTCCGGCATCTTCAGGACAGAAGAGTTTACACTATGACAGAGAGAGAGAGAAGTAAAAGAGAGAGTGGTGACTGTTTATAGCTGCTATAATGTAATGAGAACAGGAACTAACTTGTTTCATAGACTTTAAATTGAACTATAAATGGATAAAAAGTATGATGTGTCATTCTATAAAAAAGGTTGGGTTATAAGAGGAATTATACACACACAAACACACACACATAATAAAATAAAAAAACGTCTGCTGTGGTAACAGAAAGTCTACATTATACCGTCATGCCATCCTTAATTACTTTCCAATGACTGCACAACACTGAGTGTTTGATTCCTTACTTAAAATGCTAGTTTAATGGCTTTACTGTCGTGCGTCACGATATCAGGCTTCCAAATAACAGCTGTATTCACTACTTCCAGCTGACTTCACTATTGTTTTCAGGGTAGTCACTAAATAATTTGTTGTAGTTACTGAATAAACTGCGTTCTGATTCACCGAATAATAAACCCAATCTTTAAAGATGAGCTATTCTTCATCTTTAACCTGACACCCACAGCTGGAAACAACTGCAAGCAGACTGTATCATTACAGACCGAGTTAGTAATGTCATTCAGACAAGACTCGACACTCTGATTCATTCATGACACATCAGGAAGAGACAAAAGAAAAATGCTCTTGTGGCTTTTTGAAATGTTGGTATAAGATTCAATGGCGGGACAAAAGAGCAGAGCCAGAAGATTCGTAAACATCCAAATCATCTCAATGTACTTTCCGGAGTACGATTATGGACGAAAATTGGCGTATATACTGTACAAATATACAAAATAGGATGTATCAGTGCATCAATGCAGACTGTACGTCGCTCCTACGAAGCAGGATCTTTACATTTTCATTATTTCATACATTACATTATTTAAATGATTACTATAGATTATAATCAGACTCTTCCATTGACAATGGAGTCTTAATATAGTGTTATTAACTAAGCATGAGTTCTCCTTATTGTACTGGAATAAGGGAAAGAGTCATGTTCATAGTGTTCATAGTGCTACATGACACCTACATAAGCCTGTCATAGCATCTGATATGATATGAAACCTGCGTAATCATGTAGAAGTCTTATTTCATACTGTGTGTGAATTGAAATAACATCTGAGTCATGTGACGGATTTTTAGAACAGGTTGTGTGTGACACTTTGACATACATTAGCATGCTACGACAGCTGACTTTGTAGCTCAGTGCACTTCTGGTATGTCATAATATCCCGTAATGGCGGTGACGTGATGTAGCTTGCCAAGTGAGGATTAAACTGAAAAAACAAACAAAGAGATGTGTCTAAAGAAGTTGACACTAATGTCATATTATGTCATATGTCATAATGATGTCATAATAACATCAAAATGAAAACCTGCTATATAAAACAGTTACGTAGTGAAAGTAATCGATGTTATTGTTTCTATAGTAACAACTCATTCACAGGGACGTGAACAGCAGACGCTTGACACAATGATAAATGGATTTTTTTTAAAAATGTGTTGTTATTTAACAAAGAAAAAATGTGTAATTGTTGATGTGGTGATGTTTTCTGTGTCTTTATCTAACGTATATGGAAGGAGTCTCCAGTGTCAGTATAAGACGTAAAGCTGTATCTTAAGTTATCAAGTGTATTAAGTGTTAAATTTTGAGGATGAAGGACATCGTGTTGTGGTTTTTCACTGTTCTGTTTTTTTAAAAATTATTATTAACTTTAAGAGAAAATGAAGGAACGACTGTTTATAGCTGCTAATGTAAGTGATAAGTATGACATCATATTTTAATTAAAAAAATTATTTGGCAAACTACTGTAGTATAAGGTGAATAAAACAGTTCAGGATGCGCTGTTATTGGAAAATAAACTTTGGGGTGCTTACTTCTAACATGTTACGCAAGATGTTTATGAACACTTATGAAAACTTTACGACACTATAATGTCTGTATGAGTTTTCTTATGATTTCTAAAATCTAGTGCATGTCTATAACAAAGACACTCATAAATAAATATAGATATTTACTGTATATTCTAACTTAGAATAGAAATACATAGAGATACTATAGACTTTAGACTTTTACTATAGACTTTTGATTTTAATGTTTGATGCGTCACATCATCGCTATTACAAAGTCAGTTGCCAACAAATAAAGTATGTCACTTGACTTAGGCATTATGTCAACTTGACAGCGAAATGAACAGCAGTCCTTATGACATCTCATGCAAGAATAAGCCTTTCTACATTTACAGTATATCAGTTGTCATAAAGGGCTTATGCAGGTGTCATGAAGCTCTATGAATGCGACCCTTAAGCGAAATGTTAATGTTTAATATCAGTGTTTGTCCACATGAACAAACTGGGCTTGCAAACTATTTTCACAGAAAATCGAACTGAAAAGCAACAATGCTCTACATGATGTTGTTGGATCGTGGGTTTAATACTGAACCATGTGTTAAACCGTCAAACAACAGACTGCAACAGTTCTTTAAATGAACAGAAATCCAAGCCCGAGACTAAAGCAGAGCGCGCATACGACTGATCGGCAAACACCGTGTTCAATCAGTCCTGAGGAGGCCGAGTGTGTAGTGTTCATCAAAGACAAAGCCTCGACGCTGTTTAAAAAGAAGGCTGAAGCACAGAAATAGAGCCGTGTGTTGACCGAGAGGATCGGGACAGCAAATAGAGAGCAGCTTGGCCCTGATCCCACATCTGTCCCCCTCTGCACTGGCTATTGGGCCAGCAGATTTGAAGGATTGGCCTCTCTCAAGTGGGCTGAAGCTGGCCTTTAGCCTGCGCTGACACAATGTGATAAAAGGTTGTCATTAGCAATGCGGCCAGCATCAAAACCAGAGCTGAACATAGTGAAACCGGGGCTATTTGGGGAATCACAAGGACAGATTAGATGTGTGCATATTTGCGTATCTGTGTGTGTGTGTGTGTGTGTGTGTGTGTGTGTCCTATCAACCCTAGCTCAGTCTGTGCTACTAATCCGAAACACCAAGAAAAAAAAAAAACACAGGATTATCGGGTGTGTGAAAGAGAGAAAGAGGTGCAATAATGTAGCACCTGTCTGGTTTAAAGTCAGATCCTTTACTACAGTGAAGAATTAAAATGTTAATGTTAGCTTCCTGAGATGAAATACACCCTTCTAATCTGCTCATAAGTGGCTTAACAGTCTCTGATTACTGAATCGTGGACTCTTATAAAGTTTATTATAAGGTATGAAGATAAAAGAGTTCATTGTAAAAACTACAAATTGTTACAAATTGTTTATATTTACACTGCTTTTTATATATATTGAGGTCTCAATGAAGGCCATATGTATAATGAGCTATGAATGCATATACATTGCATGTACATTATTCAGCATTATAGTTTATAGCAGTGTTTATAATGCATTATAAGGTTTAGATTACATATGTTTAGCCGTACACACACTGACTTTGTATTTTTCAGAAGTGGTAACCTTGTGTACTATGATTTGTCTGGTATTTTTCATTAAAATATGTTAAAAATCAAAATCAAACCATGTCTCGTGATGCTCCATACAAAGGTGCTCGGTTTCTATGTTATTGGTGTTATAATGCGTTATGAACACTACTTATAATATACTGTATTATGTTAATAATTTATAATGCGTATTAAAGATAGCTAGAAACGATGCATTTGTGAAGCATTTTCATTTATGATTATAATGATCTGTATAATGCCTTATAACTGCATTATAACACTGTCTGAATATGTTCATAGTTAAACTTTGTAGAAAGTTTTTTTATGCTTAATTACAGCTCACACATTATCACCAGTTAAATGCAGAAATATTAACAATTTCTATGAAAATCATACCTATAATAAATTATGAACACATCCACATCATGTCATAATGAATTCATAAGGCATTAGAAACATTCTTATAATTAATTCATGAAAATAAATTACGCTTTGTGTACACTTTCTTTATTATGCATTATGAATTGTTAATACATAATCAATCGCATTATATCACCGAGCCCCACTTGACATAATGCTTTATGAGAAGACATAATGGTGATATAATGTGCTATAAGCACTACTTATACCAGTTTGTAAATACATTACAAACAATGCTACAATCTGTAATGCTTTTTTCAGAAATAATAAGAAGGATGAGCGTAATGCCTTATGAATTCATTATAACACATTATGAAGGATAAGTCATTATATTTATGGAAAGTCTTTGTGGAAAGTGTTACTGAAAAATTAAATAATTTTCCTTAGGACTTTTTCTTCATCCACTCTCAGACTGGAAAGAGATTCTTGTTTAGAGTCTAGAGATCAGGACTGGGATCCTATGGGACGCAACACGTCGCTTAAGTGTGACATATAAAGCTCGCAGGACATTTACATCTGTACATTTAACTTTAACTAATGTTACTAGTCTTGCTTACTTTTAATATTTGAAAGTACTTCACTGAAAAACAGAAAAAAATTTTGACTTCAAACAAGTTAGGGTGTTGTGTTTAGATTTTATTCAGTTTTATACAAAAAGGTATAAACACTAACCCTACCCCATGACTCCGCCCCTAATCTTAATCATAATCTTAATCTTAACATTTGTATCATTTCTATCAAACTGACATGTGTAAACTGTTACAAGCTTCCAACTGTGCACAAAAAGTTACACCTACCTGAGCAAACTTGACCTATGTGTTCAACCGAAAAGCAAATCCAAACAAAGTTAAACAAATTTGCATTCAAAGACAAGTGAGGAAAACTTGAGTACATGTAAGAGCTAACACTTTTTACCTAGCTACAGGTTATCTTCTATTTAACATTAAGTAAAATTTCATTTTTACACCCATAAAACAAATACACAACACAAACCCATTTGCATACCATAATCGACAAGTGATGAATTTCTGATGCGATGTTATAACAAATTATGTGCTATATACATAGCAGTCCTTTCACATACATGAGTACATTTGCTCTTTTAAGGTAACTGAAGTATGTATTCTCAAAACGATTGGCCACTTTTCGAGAAAATGAGTTGCTAAATGTGAACTAGATAAAGTGTTGAAGAGGGGCTCTTGTGGCCTGAGGGTCTTTGAGTACCCCGGGTCTCTCTAGGACCTGTTGCTGGAGGTTCGTCGAGTAAAGGGGCTCCTCTTTAAAAACAGAAACCAGAAGGAGAAAGGAGGGAAATCGAACAAAAGCCTCTTTCGCTCAACAGCCTGATCGAAAAGTTGCCCTGTAATGCTACGATCTGCCTCTGCAATAATCTGCCCCTGAAACCCGACTGTCCTCAGGATGAATTAGCATACGGACAAAGGTGGTGCGGTGTAGAACGTGAGCTGCACCCACTTTACAGTCTATCAGCCCTGAGCAGAGGGGCAATCGCTTTCCCTAAAGACCCTCCTCTTTACATCTCTATGGGACAACTCATTAGCTAAGTAGAATCCCCTCTTTTCTCCCTGCACCCGGCCTTTTGTGCCACTCTCGGCCTTTGTCTCTTTTAAATGATCCCAAACAAGGCCCATTTTCTGGTTAATACATATTTACAGCCATGTAAGGTTTTTGTGAGGATCCTGTAGTTTTATTTTGCACGGCGTCATTCCTCGAGCCATAAAATCATTAACAAGCTGTTAGGGAGCAATTGTGGATCTATTTGAAATGGAGCTTTTGAAGAGTTCAATGAGTCAGTAACTCTCGGGGCAGACAGATGGTCGGACAACACCATCGCCGTGAATTCCTGAATTAGGTGCGTCAGGATGAAGCCACACCCAGAATTTTTCATCTGATCCCGAGCTTACTTTATTTTTATCCAGATTGTATTTTTAGCTCACTTCTTAAATGCTTTGAGACAGGCAGAGTCAATATATTTGAGAAGTGTGAGGGATGCAAGCTGTATATATATATATATATATATATATATATATATATATATATACATGATTACAAATGATTAAATTGAACAGCAGACTGTATAACATCCAATGTTTGGAGGAATATGTCTTTATACATTCCTGTCAGTCTTTGTCACTTCTCATAAAGGGCTTATGCAGGTGCTATGTAGCCCTATGAACACTGCTCTTAAGCAAAGTGTTAGCACAAGATTCTCTACTGTTAGTTCATATTGACAAACTGGGGTTCTGTAGTTCACAAATTTCACAGAAAACTGAACTATGAAAGTGCAAAATAACTGAATACAGGAAGTAAATTTAAAAAAAGAACTATGAAGGAACTATGGAGTTCCATGATGTGGGAAAACTGTATTGACTGGCGTCAATTTGAAGGCCGCTAGCTGCACATTGCTAATTTTGCGTTTGGAAAATAATTTTATTAATTATTCTTGCATGTTTTCATTTCTTCTCTTTACAAATGCACATTCCTGTCACTGGCTTCTCAAACCCCTTTCTCCGTCTCTAATGTGTGTCAGCTAATGAAAGCTGACCAGTAGCTAAAACATGCTAGCATATAGCTATGACTGTGGCTCTTACATGGAGCATTTAGTACTTTTATTAGCATTACTCTGGTGAGAATATTTTTTTTACTCTGCATTCATTTGATAAATTCATTTCAGTGACTTTGAAATTGAAACAAAATGTCATCATGTATGCTAGTACTAACTAGCTCGTATTATATTAGCTTAACAAGATGGATAATAAAAGCATTTGGATTATGGATAATAAAAAGCATTTATTTTCAAGGGATAAAACATTTTATGACAAAAGTAACATCACAAACAAGTTAGAAAGTGTTAACGTTAGCATGGTTGTGTAGATCAGAGAAGCTAGCATTACTGATTAAACTGAATCCGAACATATAGCTAAGAGCTAATTACTTAAAAATGAACAAAAATTAAGCATAAAGTGAGCATAAAATGGATATTCTAGTCATAAACTGTTGGAATATTTAAAGTTGTGAAGTGTAATAAAAACCAATTTAATGTTATGAGGGTGTCCATTATGTAAATGGTGCTTAAGGATGTTTTCAGACTGAATAGTGTATCATATCCAAGGTTTATTTTCTCTTTTTTGTTTGTCAGAATTTCCAGAAAAAGTGATATTTCTGCATTTTAATAGCACTGCTATATCAGCACGATCAAAACAAGATCCATCATGATCCCTACATGGCATTTCCCACAGATTCCCAGTAAAAAAAAAGCCATAAACAAGACAAACCAATGGTTCTTGATTAAAGGGTCTTCTCCTGCCCCTCCTCTTTACAGTAGACCCGGGGTGAGGGGTCATCAGCCGAATGAAAAGGGCATCTGTGGTGATCCATGAAAGGGGACGAGAGGAGAACAAAAGACAGAATCCCCTCGCCAGCAAAGACAAAAGAGCCAGGCACAAGACCCGAAAAGATCACCCAAATCATCTCCCGTCAACAATGACTAGCAAAGTCAGGACAAGAAGGGATCAGGCGGGGGATCGGAGGGAGATAAGCCCAAGGTCTCGCTTGGAGATTTGAGCATGAGCTGCTAATTCCACTCTGCTTAGCACACAATTCATTTCCCTCTCGGCCAGTGCAGTGTGGGAACAAACGAGGCTGCGGAAAATCAGCAGCAGCTTAAGCGATGAAGAGGTGGAAAGGAAAACTGAACAGATGCTATCATATGAGACGGAAGACACGGCACATACCGTCATAGCTACGAGAACTTTGGAGGAAAAAAAAAATACAAAACAGTAATACTCATATCAGGGCTGAGCAATAAGTAAAGGATAAAACATGACAGTGTGGGTTGTTACAGGAAAATAATCATGAAAATGTTTTATTCTTTATTTACTTTATTCTTTATTTACCTTTATTTCTTTATTATTTATTTACCACAGCAATTTGCCAGCAATTACAACATATTTTTTAAATATTTTAATCTTTTTTTATAAAGATATACTTTATTAAAGAACAATGCATCACACTTTTTATCCATTTATAGTTACATTTAATGCTGTAGAACATCAGCTAAACAAGTTCATTCCTGTTCTAGCACTTATGTTATAGCAACTATAAACCATCACTGATGTCAAATTTTTTTCTCACTTGTAGTTAATAAGACAAAAATCGCAGCTTGTTATGTTAAAGAAAAAGCACAATGCATGACCTCCTGCCTCTCTGTCCTGAAAATGTCAGAAAACTTAAAGCTACAGCTTTACTTCTGACTGTTCCAAATCCCTGACACTGGAGACTCCTTCCATTAATGTTACATAAACGTCTCCTAGAATTTATTTATTCACATAGAAACAATAACGTATTAGTTAAGTGCATTAATTAATATAAAACTGAGATTTGTAGCTGCACTACTGTCAGAGCTGCTGTTATGGAAAATTAATCAACACCTTCTAACCAATCAGAATCCAGAATTCAACATTCGCCAAAATGATCATGATATGATTTCTCCTCCGTTTATGATGTAAAATTTAGTAGTGACACCAAAACTGAGAAACACTCAATTCAATAATACTTTTATTTAACTGTTATGAAAACAAATGATTTAAAGCAGAAATGGACGAAAATATTAAACATTCATCAAAATTGACATTTTTACACCCAATTAGCAGCTAAAAACGTGGTGAAAATAAAACAAAGTGAAAATATCTTAAATGCACATGAAATTGACACATTTAATCAGAGATTATTATTAAATAATTATAAAAAGATTATATAATAATTATAAAAATTAAGCCTATCTCTAGACATGTTTATTAATTTTAAAGTTCAAAATAGTCTAATTAAAATGACAATTTTTTTTTTATTTTATTTTAAACTTTCCTGCCAATTTCAAATTAGTAAAATTTCTAGAAATAGGCTTAATAACATTATAATTTTAATTTTCACAATGAGGAATATTTTTTTTTTTACTGTGTTGCATGTGTTAAAAGTACTGACAATACCTGCAATATAAGTGTATCGTGATTGCGAATTTACCATGATATCGATATTAAATTCTCATATCACGCAGAATGGCATTGTCATATGTGTCATTAATGTAGAAACCTGGATTTTAAAAATAAATTAACATCTATTTTAAGGTCTCATTGGTCATGTTGCTCTGAATTTTCAGTTTATCCACCAAACATGGAGAAATGATGGCTGCCCAAAGGAATTTTCCATCCAGTTAACATTAATTCTCTTACTTATCATTTCCTCTCCAGGTATAATTAGCAAGTTAGCTTTGCTTTGTGAGTGGCTTCATTCACTGGGATTTTAAGTCTATACAATTCAAGCACGTAGTGTGATAATGTTACTTTTGTTTTAAAAAAAAAAAAAACGGTTTGTTGACATGCATTGGGTCTAAATCCAGACTTTCAGGAAGAGAGGAAATTCTTTCCCACAACAAAAAGGGAACAATATAGCTATCCAAGCCGAAAACGATGCCCCTGCTGACTTTTACATTAGGGCCAATGTAGCAAGAGGCTAATGCCCGAATAGGCTTAGCTAGTAACAAAAGTATCCAACCTCTGGGAGAGCCAGACAGTGGTTTGGGTTCTATTAGAGCACCTGCCAGTGAGCTCAGTGGCCCAGGATCTCCTCTTTTCCGGTACACAGCTCAGGAGGACTAGATTAGGCTCCTGGAGGGTAGCCACTCCCCCCCGCCCCATGCTCCCCTAGTGCTTTTCCATAATGGCCGCCCTACGGGGCATCAGGTCCTGCATCCACAGCCCTGCAGCTACGCTCAAAGCCAAAGAGGATCTGACTCTCCAACCCTTCAATTACCTCACTCTGGAGTCTGGAGTCCAGATCACGCCAACGTCCACAGCACTTCTCATTCACCATAGATGTCTAAAGAGTTTCGAGATCTATTCAACAATGTCTTTTATTTTTGAAATACCAGTGTTAATTGGATTTAGTTTTAGTCCTTTTGTCTTTTGACAAAAAAGTACATTATAATTGTTGTTATATTTTAGGAATTTTATTATTATTCATTCTAATCAACTTAAGAGGTTTTAGTTCATTTCAATCTAACACATTTTTTTACAAATCACTAGAAGGTGCATTTCTCCGTCTGTGATGTTCATCTGCTAAATGAAAGCCGTGCACTAAACATGCTAACGTACGACTACGACTGTGTCTCTAACATGCAGCATTTAGCACATCTAGTAACATTACCTTTCTGAGCAGTTTAGCTAGCTTTAAATACTCTTTAAAACTCATTTAATATGAGGTAAATAGTTCCTATAAGTTTGTTGAGGTGTGAGACATCAGCTATGCTAGTTCTAGCTAGCTAGCATTGTACTAGCTTTATATGATAGGCACTAAATAAATCTATTTTCAAGGAAGAGAAAATTTTATCACAAAAAGAATCATAAAGAAAGTAGAAGAACAAAGATTTTGCACCCAGAACGCTGTAAAATTAGCATGGCTACGCAGAACAGAAAACCTAGCATTACTGATTAAAGGGATTGCAATCATACAGGAAGTTTTGCTCACCTTTCTCGATCTAGGTTGAGTTTCACAAAAGATCATTATTAAATGGCAGAGGGAGCATCAAATTAAACACTCTCTGTCCCAGTTAAGGTTGAGATCTTAACGTTACGATGCTTTTAGGAAACTCAGTCCTGCTCATTTTTGAAAATTTTGACAGTTCATCATAGATTTTGAGTGAATTTTTACTTAGAATAAAAAGAGCGACACTGAAGTGCGACAAGTGCGAGTCGAATCAAATTTGTTTCTAAAGGAATCCGAACACTTGGAAAAATGACACCTTTTAGAAAAAAAAAGCGAAATAAAAAGATCAAGGTTTTTCATTTGACTCACTCTCAAAGTTATCAGTTGGTTTTGTTTACAGTTTTTGACGAATTTTGAGTTTGTGTCAACAAAACGAACTTTCCATTTGACCAGTGATGATGTTTTTAGTTTCTTAATTATTTTCTTTTCTTGCTTTCTTGCTTTTACATCTTCCTCCCCTCTCCTCTTTTATAAACGAGTTTATATAAAGCGTATGAATGCATGGATATAGCCTGCTCTGGCCTCTGATCCTCCGGCACGTGACGAAAAGCTTCAGCCCTGGAGTATGAGTGATCGTCTAAAGCAAATCGATTGCCCGCCGGTCACACATAAGTTAGTGGTAGTTTCAGCAGGCAGCAGAAATGACCTGATCTCCATTAATCTCTGTCCTCTCGTTCCTTCAGGATACACATGCTGTCGGATTCCTCCATCCAACTCTCCTCACACAACAAAGACGGCAGATGCTACCATCAGCACTCTTTATGAAAGAGGCCACTCAACCCTGCGCCAAGGCTTTTTAATCTTCACTTAACACTGAAAACATCTGACAAAAATATGGACTGACTTCAGATGAACACTGGCCTGAAGATGTCAAAGGTTCATATGGTCTTATAAGCATGTCATAATCCCTATGTACCAAAGCTGTTTGATGTTCGCTCAGTGTTCATAAAGTTTTAATTGATAATCCCAATAATATTGAATACTTCTGTAAAATGTTATCTAAGTGTGATGTTCATAAAGCTACATAACACTTACATAAGCCTTTCAAGACTACTGACATAAACCTACATAAACATTTAAACATTCTTATTCCAACAGTAGACCTAAAAATTGCTTTTCTATATTTTGATGTTAATTTGACATAAGGTTGTTATGACTGACTTATGTCAATGTGACATATCCAAAAGATGCCAAAACACTTGGTGGTAATAACATGTACAGGAAATTTGATGTGTAAAGCATGCCATAATGATGTTTCATTCATACGGCTACATGACATGTACATAAGCCCCTTATGGCACCTGACATAAACCCACATAAGGCTTATTACAATAGATGTCAGATGACATGAAACCTACTTTCTTAATATACAAGTCATATCACAGATTTCTGGTGACATGACACTTGCATTAGAATATCACATGATGGTTATAATGAGACATAACTTGCCCAATCAGTTTGATTTAAAAAAAAACAAGACGTCTAAAAATTGCTTTACTTCATCTAAGGCTGATGTTCATAAAAGTACATAGTATCATAAGCCCCTCGTGACTACTGACATAAGCTTACGTGTGATGTAGCAAGGCAGTGAGTTTGACTGGGGAAAAAAATGCTTTACTTTACTTATGGGTGACATTCATAAAGCTACATAACATCTGCATAAGCCCCTTATGACTACTGACATAACCCTATATATAACATTTACAAAGATCTGTTCCAACAGACTCCAGCAGTCCTAAAATCTGCTTTCCTTTGTCCTATGTATTTCCAAAGTCCGAGTCAAGTCACAGATTAGGGTTGTTATAACTGACTTATGTCAATGTGCCATGTCTGAAAGATGGTATAACACTTCATAATAATAATATGTATATGGAAAAGAACTGTGGCATAGTGATGGTTTTATTAGTATTAATTGATACATAACTATTGTAACATCAGAGTTATGTATGAATGTTTTCTCTGGCTAAAGTTAATAAAATGTAATATATATGTTTTGGTTTATAAGATTAATATGAATCTTTATAATAATGTCATAACAGGTAATTATGTATAATTTATCTGTTCCTAAATTAGAGTTTATTTTACTATTTATAGGGTTTTAATATGAAGAAATGGTAACCATGTCTAGGAAGATATCATATCTACAGTATAATAACCTATGAACATATTCATATCATGTTATAATGCATTTATAAGACATTATAAGTATTGTTATAATTATTTATGAAAATGCATGTTTTAGAGCTATCTTTATGATGTATTATGAATTGTTAACATGAACATTATAAGTGGTGTTCATAGCACATTATATCATCAAGCCCCATTGGCATATTGCATTATGAGAAGATATATTATATGTAGGTTATATAATGTGTTATAAGCACTAGTTTTATCATTTTTAATAATTCATAAATGCATTGGAAAACAATGCTACAAACTGTAATGCCTTTTCATAAATAATTATAACAATGTATATAATGCCTTATGAACGCATTGTAACATGTTATGAATGTACTCATATGTTATTATACATGTGGCCTTCATAGAAAGTGTTCTTACATAAAACCTACATAAGGACCAACGTAGATTGTAAGGAAATGTAAGGACTAGAGCTAAAAATTTTTAGAGCTAACCTTTACTTAAGGGTGATGTTCATAAAGCTATATAACATCTGCATAAGCCCCTTATGACTACTGACATATGTATATAATGCCTAATGAACGGATTGTAACATTATGAATGTACTCATAAGTTATTATGCATGTGGCCTTCATAGAAAGTGTTAAAAAAGAGATCTTTGAATGTTGGTTTATGTCAGTTGTCATAAAGGTCTTATGAACACTTTTAACACCCTTAAAGTGCAATTTGAGGATGAAGAAATTTAAACAATAACAGATATAAGACTGCAGAGCAGCTTATTTTGTGTTCAAGGTTTATTTTCTGTGTAAACCAGGTGGAATGCGATTGTGATATCAAGGCAGGGGTCCGTGGGACAGGGGGAAGAGCACCTGCATCCATACCTACACACACACACACACACACACACACACACACACATACCTTAAGGACAGGACGCAGGGGGTTGAGCGCCATGCTGGTAGGGTCCTGCAGGGCTATTCACAATTAGATTTAATTGTTGTAATTACGCTGCCAGCATGCGGCTACGGCTACAAACAACACAACTGACAGATAAGCTGAGGTTTTAAACAGCTCACAGATGGACGGCTTTACAAACGGTGAGGAAAATTGTTCAAATCAATATTTTAGAACGGACATATTCAAAGATTCAAAATACTTTATCACATTTTATATGTTGCTCTATTTGGATTTATATTTATTTACTTTGTCAGTTTTCCTCATATAGCCAATTCTCTCCAATTCTCTCCATTTATTATTTACTGCATAAACATATTGCCAAACAACTTCCTGGAAATCTCATTAGAGACGAGCCGTCATTAATGTTAAACCCCAATTAACAAGTGCATCACATGACCATTCGGGTTCTTCATGACTCCTAAAAAAAAAAAGACAGCAGTGGTTTATTCATACTCTTTTTTAAATAGATATTACTGTCAATTGTCACAATAATTGGTAAATTGGAAAATGTAAACAGTGTGTTTTTAGAGCTGGAGCAGTTTTAAATGGTGACTTTAACAAATAAGGACTATAGTCTTTAATACTGGACCTTTTATTTATGTTCTAGTCATATTGGATTGTATTGAACTGAATATTATATACATTTGAAATTGTGCAAAAAACTTGTAGCTCAATAAAATTCAATAAAATCTATGGAAGTGCTTATGTAGGTCTTATGTAGCCCAAAAAAATAAAATCATAACTATGTCACACTGTTATACAGCATGTTATTACACTTTGTATTCGTTTCACATTAATGCCTGTTATTACTCCTAAATGTTGAACATCTTAAATCAATCTCAGTTGGTATAAGTGCTATGTCACATTATAACTGTCATAGTCCTGTGAAATACGTAGAAGAACCGCCCTGGGAAAGTCATTTAACATGACGTTCTAATGTAAGTCAGTCATAACAGCCTTATGTCAGCGAAAATCTGTGACGTGACTCTGGTATTGTGTCAAGTCACATGACATCAAACTTGAAAAAGGTTTTTAAGTCAGCTGACATTTCTTGTAACATAAGCCTTATGTAGGTTTATGTCAGTTGTTATGTGGGGCCTGTGTAGGTGTCATGTAGCCCTATGTATAAATCATACAGATACATAAAACCTACATAAGCACCTACGTAGACTGTAATGAAATGTAAGGACAAGAGTTAAAACTTTTAGAACGAACCTTTACTTAAGAGTGATGTTCATTAAGCTACATAACATCTGCATAATCCCCTTATGACTACTGACATATGTATATAACGCCTAATGAACGGATTGTAACATTATGAATGTACAGTTATTATGCATGTGGCCTTCATAGAAAGTGTTATCAAAGAGATCTTTGAATGTTTATGTAGGTTTATGTCAGTTGTCATAAAGGTTTTATGTAGCCATATGAACACTTTTTTTTTTTTACAAATTTTCACATTTTCTTCATTTACATATTAAGTCTACATAGCTTTCGAGTCAATAAGACTAATACATAAATGAAAGCTCCAAAATTCCAAAAATATATTCCTTATTTTTTAATTGTACCATAAAAACATGTTTTTCAGTTACAAATTTATAGTTTCCAATACAGGATGAGAAAAATAATATTAGTCAAAGGATCAAAGGAAATTTAGACTAGTCAAAGTCCAAACTGAAATGATTAAAATGCATCACTGAAGCGGCAGATGTGTTCAAACTGAAAAAGCCTTGATCTTCCTTGGCCTTTTGTAGAAAGGAATCCCACTATCGGAAATGAACCCACAAAGTCGTCCATGAGCATAAAAAAAATAAAAGAACGTCCTTTTTTCTGCAGCGCTGTCACAGAGCTCCTTGCGTGGCCGTGTGTAGTGGTCATTAGTGATGTTGGTGGAGTGGTCAGCATTGCAAATCTGCTGTCCTCCATCATCTTGAAAGCTGTGTCCAATCGTATTCATCCTCAGCAGCAGGTAGCCCACTCGCCTCGGACACTGCATTACGATTGGTCCGAGCTCTCGGACCAGGCCATGGGTCATCGGCCTGGCCGCACAGAGGCCACGTTCCTGACTGAAGTGCTCCAGCGTGGCTGAGAGAGTGATTAATGAGCGGTCAAGGCAGAGTGGCACGACACACCCGCTGGGCATGAGACCGCAAAACAGCGAGGTCTTTGTCCGGCGACGTTTGCTCTGTTCCTGATGTGCAATATGTTCCTATAAACCTGTAGTAATACACTCCACTTCAACTCCGAGCTAAACGAGTGTCAGGTTGTACGTTTTGGCTTCAGGAATCACTCTGAAGGTGATTATTTTCCTATAACAGCATGCTCTGAAGTGTTTTATTCTTCTTATACCACAGCAATTTACCAACGATCACAATTCTTTATTAATCAAAGAACAACTTTTTAACTGTTTATGATTACTTTATGTTTAACATTGTGTTACATCCATGAAACAAGATAGTTCTTTGTTACTTGTACTTATGTCATAGCAGATATAAACAGTCATTCCTTCACTAATCTCTATTTCTCTCTCTCTCTCTCTCTCTCTCTCTCTTCAAGTTAATAAGACTTAAAAAATGCAGCTGGTTACCAAGAAACCGCAAAATGCAGCATCCTGTTCCAGATGTGCAGTCTATGTCAGAATTAAAAGGCGTCTTTTTTTTTTTTTTTTTTTTTTTTTTTTTTTGGACGTACGTTAACATCGTATGTTGCGGAGACAAATTGCCTTTGAAGTTGTAAAGCTAGATTTTCATCATATGGTGTAGAAATCTACCCAAAGGCTAAGGGTGTATCTCATACAATGTTATTAAGCATAATTTATCTACTGCCAAGTGAATCCGTGGTGTTAGTGCGGTATTAGAGCAGTATTAGTGTAGCATTAACGCACTTCAGAAGCAGCTAAAACCGAGCAAACTGTGATTGCCCTAAAGGCTGTAGGATATTAAGACCAGATGTTTTGTTTTCACTCATTTTTCACGTTAAAGCACACGTTCCTAGCAAGAAAAATCTTTTTTCAATTATCGCACATGAAAATTAAATTCACTGCTTTCCAGTCTTTTGTGATTTTATTCACATTACGCAACTTCGAATGATGAAATCCTGTCTATATCTTTGTGACAAACCTCTTGACGACTTGCAATGAATAAAATCACCACGGCTCTCATGAATCTCTACATACTGCAAACTTTCGGAGCTCAGTAAGCCCTCTGCAGCTGCTTGAGTGTGTGGGTGGACTGCTTGTCTCCGGTGGACCTCAGAAACAGGCCTCGAAAGCTCCGCGCCCTTTCAGCTAATTGGCCGTGGGATGGCCTTAAAAATTATTGACAGTTGTGTGATATACTGCCTGCATTGTGTCTTTGGGCCATTGTGTGTCACAGTAAATAATCCCCCTGCTCCGAGTATGGCGTGCATCCTGCCTGTGGAGCAGCATGGTTCCTCGGGTGACAGAGACTCTCTGCGGGGAATCGGGGTCCTCGACAGCATCCTGCTGCTGGAAATTAGCCGTCGCCTGGCCTCTCTTTCTGCCGCTGTCAGGCGCAGGCCCCTGATGAGAGATTTGTTGATATGATAACTTGATTAGGCCTCATGTCTGAAGAACAGGGTGACAGAGAACCAGCAGAGCACAGAGAGGCACAGGTCCTGCTCCTAAAACTCTACTCAGGAGAGCAACACTTGCCCTAAACATTTAATAAGTAAAGTATAAAACACTCCATGTTTTGCTGTTATAGAAAAATATAATAATCACAATATTTTCCCGTTAAAGCACATCCATCCTGAAGGCTTTTTCCTTTAATAACACATCAATTTACCAAGACTAACCATTTTTATTCATTATAGAATGACATATTGTACTTTTTATAGATTTACACTTACATTTACATTTCATATTTCTATTCCTCGATATTTTTATCATCCTCTTGTAACATCACTGATCATTTAACATATAGCCTCTGCTCACACGAGCTCTTAACTGTCAAGAACCCGCACTGAAGGAACGCTTCGGAGGAACGCTTTAATGATCGCCGCACCTACAACCTGGAACAATCTTCAGGAAGTTTGGAAGCTAAATTCTTTCATTCCTCTTAATGCCTTTAAATACAGAGCCACTGAAAATGTAACTAATACCTTGGGATACTGTTTCAACACATGAATTTATAACCCTGTTGCACTTTTTTCTTACCTAATGTATATGTGGTACTTTTTAAGTCTGTATTTTACTTTACTAATGTGTATATCTTAGTGTGTATTGTTTTTGTGTCATGGGATGTATGTAATTGTCAGGCCATTTTGTCCTAGACTCTCTCACAAAAGAGACATTGCTAATCTCAAGAGACCTCCTGGTTAAATAAAGGTTATATATATATATATATATATATGTATGTATGTATATATATCATATCATAAGCATAAGTTCTTAGTTCTATAACAAATTCTCACTTATGTTATAGCAGCTATAAACAATCGTTCTCTCCCCAGTCTCTCTTTTTGCTCTCTCTCTCTCTCTCTCTCTCTCGGATAAGACAAAAAAAATGCAGATGTCAGGAAGATGTTACCTCTGAATTTTACAAAGCGCTAACATTGGAGACTCCTTCTCTTAATATTAACTAAACGTTCCCTTAGAGACAACTATGCCATATCAACAATCATATAAAAGTTTTTCTTTGTTATATAACAGCAGTTTTTGATGCGTTACCAGGCAACAAGTCACTCATGTCATGACTGCTATTGCTGTCGCTTTTTTTAAGCTATGGAAGTAGTAGCTATATATATATATATATATATATATATATATATATATATATATATATATATATATATATATATATATATATATATATATATAGTTTCTAAAGCTGACTAGTTAAATTAAATAAAACTTATCTGACTATAAACTAGCAGAGTGGGATTGGATAGTGATGCGCAACCCGCGGCTCAAAATTGGTTCTTTGATTTACATGTTCGGATTCATATTAGCTTTGTTGGCAACTAGCTTTATTTTTCTTCTTAATGTCTCTACATATGTTTAATAACTGGATAAGATGAAACCACAGTTAAAGATTTTTTTGCATTTTTGTGCATTAAAGAGGAAATGGAAACTAAAGTTGTGAGTGGGGAACTGAAGAAATGTCACACCATAAGATGGGTCCGAGGAATCATTCGAGCAAATCGTTTGGATTTGTCACTGCGTCATATGTAATTTGCATAAAATTGAAAAAAATCTCAATTCAAATGTTGCTTGTCACTGTCACTGTAATCACGGCTCCGTGTCGCTCATGTGCATAGAAAATGAACCTCTAGTGTGAACCTTGGTTTAGATCTGTCTCAGTCTTGGATAGTGAAAGAGCTATGGCTTTAAAATAACAGATAAAACTCTTCACACACTTTTCTCTCAGACTAATCTGGTCCTGTTAGTGTCAGGAGGAGGTTTTTTTTCCTCTTATCCTGCTCATTAAATTGGAATCTGAGAAGATTTATATCAAAATCCGGGATGAAACAGTCACGGAGAAGCTCTTGTGCAACGGAGGGGCATATCCCACTTAATTAAAAAAAAATAAAAAAAAAAAAGAAGAAAGAAATAGGAGTTAATGTACAGGCAAAACTGGCATAATGAGCTATACATTCACTGATCTGCATCACATTCAGGCCACGCCCATGAATAGCTGTCCATGAACGCACACACACACACACACACACACACACACACACGTTAACCTGACCCTGTGGCTCCTAGCTGCCCCGAAAACACACGCGAGCCCCAGACAGGATGTAGCACATGTGTATCATATTAAGGACGTCTCTTCCCAGGACCTGTAGGTGCTATTGGATAAACAGCTGCCCCGCTCTGAGGGCTCAGACTCCCTGAGCTGATATTTCACACATCTGTACCAGGCCCAGCACAGGTGCGAATGCCTTCAGACATGATAAGCACAAGTCACTGTTGTTTCTTTCCACACAGTGAACGACAACAGAGGAAGCCATTCAGCTAGTAGAAGGTCCGTGTGGTCACACTGGGTCAGGACACGGACGTAGACGCTGAGGTGCTTCGAAAACACACAAAGCTGGACGAGCAAGAAATTTGGAGATTCCTTACAAAGGCTGTAAATCATATATTAGCTAGATCTCTGAACTACAGGATTACAGTCATTTCCTTAGATCCAAAATACTGCACACTGATTTGCTTGTGCAATAACAAATTGTGTGTGTGTATTAGAGGCTGCACGACTAGTAATTCAAAAAAGTAGTCGACTAGTCAACTAATCTTTTCCATAATTAAAACAAAAACTGTTTAGGGACCTCGCTATTTTTAGGTTGTTTTATTCGTGCAGCAAAGAATGCATCAATCCACACTTCAACAGCTGTACACAGGTGGCAAAACACATCTCCAGCTTGAGTGCATGTTTTTTTGGTTAAAAATAATGA
This sequence comes from Pangasianodon hypophthalmus, assembly GCF_027358585.1. Lineage (NCBI taxonomy): Eukaryota > Metazoa > Chordata > Actinopteri > Siluriformes > Pangasiidae > Pangasianodon > Pangasianodon hypophthalmus. The sequence goes on along the minus strand of NC_069711.1, from coordinate 2,517,161 downwards.
AATTGTTGTATTTTTTTTTTGCAGAATAATAAATCCGTGTATCATATTACACTATTTAAGGATGCACCAGTTCTAGCACCAGCTAAAATCATTAGCCCTAGTGGGATTGGATTAGTTTACACATGGACGTCTGTGATTAATTTTTTTACGCTTCCTCAATGATAAAACTCTTGCGTCCGGCCAGCCATAAAAGGACCACAGGAGGAGTGATTTTTTTTAGCAAACCTGGATGTTTGCGTCGCATGGTCATGTGATCATGCAACATTCACAACATGGCGTCCAAGCAGTCGAAGAGGCGCTGGATAAGAGAAGAGACGCTGGCTCTTATTACAGTTTGGGGGTGAACCATGGTTACAGCAACAATTTGAAAATAATAATAATAATAATAATAATAATAATCACAACGTATAGCAGAACCATCCATTTTTCGGTTCGTGACTTGAGGAACTGTTTAATATCTGGCAGAGGGTCACTGATATGTGCACTATGAGACTGAATGCATCAAGTAAGACATCAATTTTTTTCAATGCGAAGCGACGTCTGCATAATTTTCTCAGAGGAGGACAGAGAAAAACACCGACATGACCAATCTGGACAGAAATAAAATCACAGAGGAGCTTCAGTATAACAGGAAATTACCCCAGGACTCTATGTACCCTATATGGATAGAGTTATTGAATACGAAGCTCCTTATAGCTTAATATTGGATGGATTCTATGATGTCTACAGCAGCGTCTGGAAGGTTTTTCCGGCCATGTTCAACTCCAGCCTCAGTAGCATCTGAAAACAATTCTGGATCCGTGTGTTTGAGCCAGTATGCACCGCTGATCTGACTGTAAACTAGCTGAGTAGGATTGGATAGTGATGCGCAACCCGCGGCTCAGGACACGCACTCTTTCACACAATGCTGGTCAGAATTCAGTCTGGTATAGAGCGTGGGTTTAAGTTACAATATATCTAGGTCCTTTATTGTGTAGTTCATGGGATGTTTTGTGGATTATTTAAAAGGAATAACTGTGTAAATGACATTATGTGCAAAAATTATGTTCCACTAAATGTCCTGCTACACTGTTTATGATTCATTTCATTAAAAGAAATGGTAAGACAAGTTGGAACTTGCCTGGGCATGGACAGCCTGGGCCATGTCCTCTATTGTCCAGGATGATCCTTTGGTAGCAGCTGAGTTCAATACAAACTGTCAGCATTTCCCTGCTTGCTGTCACACCCTCCCGAATGATGGGTCTGACAAACAAAAGGGGGTCAGGGCAGATTGGCAAGGGGACTTTCCAAGGGGTTGCATTGTAAATTAACACTGCATGGAGGTTAGAGGACTCGACAAGCGCTGTAAACATTACTGCTTACTGTCAGATCCTCACACGATCCTTACTGCCAGAAGGATCCACATCCCTACAATACGTCTCAGTGGGAGGAATAACAGATGAGACAGAATACTCTCTGTCTGTCATTGGGTTTTCATTTCAGGGCACAATTTGGTAATCCGAGTCCAGAACTATGCACTCTGATTGAGCTCCTGTGTCTGTTTCCCTTCACGTAACAATACCCGTAAAAATAGGAGTGTTTGTGGAGGATTAGTGATGGGCACGATTAGTAAAAACTTTGACCGTATATATTTCCATTACATATGTTCTCTGTTCGTGTAAAAGCAGGAGATATTGACCTATTTTATTTGTACTCCTGACAATAAAAGCATTCTGTTCTCTTCTATTATCATTAATGAGCACAAGATACAGCGACACAAACAAAGCCAAGGGTGCCAATACTTTATTAACAATAAAAATAGAGATGTTAAAAAGACGAAATGGAAGAGAAACACAATAACAGCAGAAGATGCTAACCTGATTTATTTGTATTCTTGACAATAAAAGCATTCTATTTTGTTCTATATCATTAATGAGCACAAGATACAGCGACACAAACAAAGCCAAGGGTGCCAATACTTTATTAACAATAAAAATAGAGATGTTAAATATCCAAATGCAAGAAAAACACAAGACGTCATGCATCTTGTGTGGCTGAATCTCAATAGGCATTCCACTCTGAATGTAGTGCACTAAGTAGTGTGTACATCACAGTTCTGTAATATACCATGTAGTGAGCACATATAGTGAGCATATGTAGTGAATAGAAAGCAATTTGGGATTCTGCCCTAACCTGAGGATGGTTGATTTTTTATGTGGATCATGAGAAAGAAATGTAAAGTTGTCCTAAATAGCAATGATAAGAAAATAAAAATGGAAAATATACAATTTTATAATGAAATTGTAATTTTTTTTACTCCTAAAGCTACCAGATGTAGGAGATTAGAAAAGAGAATAAAATCTTGGACAGACTGTCAATACAGTTCTAAAGGTTGAGTGTTGATTAAAGTTCTATACAATTCTATAGTACATTCTATAGAAACTTTCTCATTGTTTCTATGGTAACAACTTACACACGGACTTGTACAGCAGACGCTCCACATAAACACATTGAAAAAAACGTGTATACTTGTTGAAATGGTGTAGTTTTTTTGTAGGAAGATGTTTATTTCACATTCATGGAAGGAGTCTCCAGTGTCAGGGCTTTGCAACAGTTTTCAGGACTTTACAGTTTACAGTTTCTGGGTGACATGACAAGCTGCGAGAGTGTGTGTCTAACTGCTATAACCTAAGTGAGAACAGTTCACGGACATTCCACAACAATAAACGGATAAAAACTATGACTTGCATTCTTTAATATGTGACAGTTGTTATCACTGGCAAATTACTGTCATGTACGAGGAATAAAACAATGCTGTTAGGAAAATAATTTCAACAACTTATTTGACAGTATTTCCTGTCATGTTTTAGCCTTTACCAGTTTCTGGCTCCGCCCACTTTTTCCTGTTCCAGACTGTATTAGACACGTGAGTCTGAAAAACAAGTGTGATGATGACAGATGTGTGTCAGCCCCTTGTGTTAGACTTACTGAGTTTGTGACCTGGGTTTCCTTTTGTGTCTCTACCCAGGACTGTGTGTGTGTGTGTGTGTGTGTGTGTGTGTGTAGGAACAGACACACTGGCATCATGGTGGGAGACTGACAGGCTGACCAAGTGGACAAGGACACAAAATCTGTTTTATCACTCTCTGTAAGGCATCTGTTGCTTTTCATCAGAGGAACATCCCAACTCAACATGTCTGAACAAGTTAGAAATCAGTCATTCATTATAAAATCATCACTTTATAACACGGGACACCTTTTATTTTACGATTATACATAAAAACCCTGAATTGTGTAATTAGGGTTAATTAAAGCACTAAAGCACTTAAGGATGTGCGTTATAGTTATTATATCACGTGTACGTCTGTTCTTAGGCATGACGAAAAGTGTAAAATAAAATCTTAATTATATTAATATTAATCATTTTTGCAGTAAAACAATTCTTCCTCTATGCAATGTTTGGTTTTAACAGTAAGCTTTGGTTGCTAAGCAACATATCAGGCAAAGATTATGGTACACTATGGACACAAGCGTACCGTTTATTGATTTAAAACCTGCCACATTAATACAGAATTCAGTTATTGTGATGCGCTCACAGGTGTGTGTTGAGAATTTACACACACGGATCAGATTTTATTAATGTTGATTTTTACCATAATGACTAAAATCCAAGTAATGTTGCTGGAAATGTTGATTATTTAAGTGGACTGAAATAATGTCTATTTTATAATAAAAACATATCAAACATAATAATAATTTAGAATAAAATGCACCAATTTACCTATTTAATTTGATTAAAATTTAAGGTTTAATATAAACACTATGTATTATGTATATATGTATGTCAATTATATATATATATATATATATATATATATATATATATATATATATATATATATAAAATTGACAAAGTTAACTATATATACTGAATCAAATAAATGATAAACACATCTATAAAAGAAGTCTTTACATATAAATGTGTTTGTGTATCACGAAATATAAACCAAAACAGTACGACTGATTAATATCCAGGTAACACAATATCTATTAATGGCTTATTCATACTTTATTAATAATTATAAAAAGTATAATTCCTTTCGTGTACAGGTTGCTAATTATTAACTAATAGTGAGCGAATGGTTTATAATCAGAATTGTATCATTATTAAATGATTAACTCATTATAAGATAAAGTTATTATAAATTATAAATTATTGTCCAAAACTCTTCAGCATCAATGAGCATTAAATGAAACCAGAAAGAATGCTTTATGACTGGCTAAGCGCATGACTTACATGGATCCTTATTAATATCGTAATAAAAATGTTTTGCGAATGGTTATTAAAGAATAAAATCCTTATTGACTAGTAATACACTAATAGCATACAAATGCTTTGTAACTAGGTTAAAGTATGACTAAAAAGTAAATATGGCATCTATTAATAGTTTATAAACACTTCATAAGGTGAGAAAATCTACAATTCTGCTTCTTTACCAATCGAGTACAGATGATTTGTAACATAATTTAGTCATTAATACATTAAAATTACATCATGTATTACAGGCTTATGATTGTATTAATATTGTAATAAAGTTTGTATGGGTGGTTATGTAAACTTAACACACCATCTATTAATGGTTTATGAACACTTTATAAGGTGAGATTGTTACTGAAATGTAGAATTTCAATTTCAACGTTTGTAAATGTGTTACTGCTTTTTTGTAGTCTTTTACATTATAAATTGCCTAGTACGTATGACCTATATGTATTCTTATTCATACTGTAATAAAGCGTTTATGAATGGTTTTGTAAACTTAATTAAATAAATGCTACTTGTTAATAAGAATAAAATCTCTAGGTGTAAATTTTTGTATATGGGAACATGTTATAAAGTTATTATGAAGCATTACTAAAAGATTTATGAGTCTTTAGATAAATGGCTAGTCCATGACTTATATGAATCTTTATTCATACTGTAATAAAGGGTGTATGAATGGTTATGTAAACTCAATCACCTAAATTATACTTGTTAATAAGAATAAAATTTTTAGGTATGAATGAATGAACGTTATAAAATGATGTTGTTACTAAAAAAAATGTTAAAAATAGTATAATACGTATATGAATCCTTATTAATAGTGTAATAAAGGGTTTAAATATGTATGTAAACTGAATTAGATCATTTATGCACTGGTTATGAAAGTCTTTAGTACAAAAAATATATATAGTTTATATAGTTTGTATACAGGTCACTAATGATGTAATAAAAGTCTTGTAACTTGGTTTTAAGCTTGCCTGAATTTTTGAACGTTAATAAAGGCTTATGAACATGTCATAAGGTGAAACATTCTTAAGAACCATCAGCTCATTGTTTCTATTATTTCAAATTTGGAGAGTTGAGAGAAAATTTTGAGAGAAAAAAGTTTGAGAGAAAATTTTTGCAAAAACCTTAGACTTTATATGAAGAGAAAACATAAACTGAAACGAGCGAGCTTGTGTGTGAGTGCTTTGTGCTGTGGGGAAGGGCAGTAATGTGAGTGGGCGTGTCTGTCTGTCCATTTTACAACATGCAACAGATGAGTGTAGCTGCGAGCAGGGGAGTTGACCGGGGTGTGGGAGTGATTGATGGGCGACAGGAGCTGAGCGGTGGAGAGCCGTCACTCACTACAGTGCCTCCGACAGCCTCCGGGGCTCACCTGGGTGTTTGCGCATTTTCATGCAATTAACCCTCTGTAACAGGAGGTCAGCATGCGGCGGTGGAGAGAAAACCCAGGGCTGGTCCGGGCTGAGGACTTTACTACACTTTACAGCAGGGGCTAATTGTGGCCTCCTCCCTCACCTGCATGTTGTCTAACTTCAAACACATCTCTTCATCCATCAGATTAGACTTGCACTTACTTTTATTAAAAGAGATAAGAGATGATAAGCTTGCAGTGTTTTCTAACCATATCAAACGCACCAAAGAATCTAAAGTCAACTTCAGACAAAAATATACAATTCAATTATATTTTATTATTATTTATATTTAACGCATATCTAATTTTAACAGTTTTTAATCATATTTTTAGCACATGTAGGTTGATGACACACACACACCTGTAGCTGCATGCCCGGATTTCTAATAGGTATTGATAGGAATTGAAAAAAAAAAGGTCTGTGGGACGTCTGTTTAAAGCACAACTAACTTCTACTGTTAAAAATCGAATAGTGAATAAATAAAAACAAAAACTTTGTGACTTTTTTTCCACATTAAGCTACAGATCTGGGGAAGAAGACACAATTTAAAGTACTCCAGATGCTCCGTAATTATTAAGCAGTATGTTAGACATGACCTTTCCTGGTTTTCGTAGACATTTAAGGGTTAAGGAACACATATAAGGGGTTAATTAATGTTCTATTATTTGTCCAATAAATACATAACTAGACATCTGATAGGTGAAAATGAGTATTTATTGTATTATTAGTTGTGATAATGGTTGTGATTATTGAAAATGAATCAATAAGCTAAGATGTTTTCAATAAACGCCAGTCACGTGACACAACCTCGAACTTAAAGGTCAAACATGGACATTAAAGCGTAATAAGATCTGAATTTCGGTTATTAATTCATGCACAATATCACAAGTTGTATCACAAGTTTTTTTAACTGTTTATTGTTTATTGTAATTTTGCAACTTAGTGCTCCAAATCTATATACAGCTGCAAAGTAGTTGTGAGAAATAAAACATTGGAAATGCCACTGTTTTTAAAAAAAAAAAAAACCCTTAAACTTAATACAGTATGCAAACTGGGGCTGTACGTCTTTGGGATTTGCGATTGTAAGTGTTATAAATGTTGCTTATAATGCATTATGATAATAATTATTAAAAGCATCATACACATGGTTATAATCTGTAGAGCCTTTTCATAAATAATTATGACAGTGTGTATAATGCCTTATTATGTTAATGCATCATGACATGTTCAGATGTGCCTTTTATACAACGAAGTCCAGGTCACAAAAGCATAGATAAGGAAAAAAAAAAAAACAGGAGTGTTATGATTCATTTGTTTTCCTGATTCGTCCATTAAAACTCCTCACAATGCATCAAAATGAAACGAAATTCATTCATTAATGCTAAATTTTAAAAATGGTCAAAAATAAAATCCATAACAGATCATATGCCTGAGAAAAACTAGTGGAACTCTTTTAAGAATGACTGAAATGCTTTATAATATTTCAGCGATTCAAGAAGCATGACTCACTGAATCGATTCAATGTTTAATGTATTGAAGTGAATCAAATTGTTTCGGAATTGAATCAGTAAATCAGTTAATTGTGAATCGAATCAATTCGCCGTCAAAGTCTTACATGGATATTCCTGCATAGATTCATTAATGAGCTGAAGGTGGAACAGGTGTGTGTGCGTGTGTGTGTGCGTGTGTGTGCGTGTGTGTGTGTGTGTGTGTGAAGTCACCAGGATGTGTGAGAACCACGTGTTTAGATATGAGTAAGTAACACACAACACGGTGTTGTCCACCAGTTCTGGCTTTAATACACCACTTTCCCGAAGAGCAGCTGTTTGAGTCCGAGCTCCCGCCTCTCTGCAACACTCTTCCTCTGTACAACACACTGCGTCTGTACAACACGCTTCCGTTAGCCAGCGTAAAAAAAAAAGAAAGAAAGAAAGAAAAGGCTGAGCCGAGTGGGAACAGATCCTGACAGGAATTATTTGGGTTTGTATTAACAAAATAAACAGCAGCCTGTGCAGCTGCAGGGGTCTATCTCTCTCTTTCTGTCTTCCTCTCTCTCTCTCGGTTTCCCGCCGTCTGTCTCTCTGTCTTTTGCTCTCTTTCTTGTCTGTCTCTTAGTGTGTCACTCACTCCTTCTCTCTATTTACTGTCTATCTCTGTTTCTGTCTGTCTCAGTCTGTTTCTCTCTCTCTCTTTGCTTCTGTCTTTTTCTTTCTGTCTGTCTCTCTCTTTCTGTCTGTCTTTCTCTCTGCCTCTCTTTCTGTCTGTCTGTCTCCGTCTTTCTGTCTCTCTCTCTCTCTCTGTCTGTCTGTCTCTCTCTGTCTGTCTGTCTCTCTCTCTGTCTGTCTGTCTATCTCTTTCTGTCTGTCTCTCTTTCTGTCTGTCTCTGTCTGTCTGTCTGTCTGTCTCTCTCTTTCTTTCTGTCTCTCTCTGTCTTTCTCTCTGTCTCTCTTTCTGTCTGTCTGTCTCTCTGTCTTCTGTCTGTCTGTCTGTCTCTCTCTTTCTGTCTGTCTTTCTCTCTGTCTCTCTTTCTGTCTGTCTGTCTGTCTCTCTGTCTTTCTGTCTGTCTGTCTCTGTCTTTCTGTCTGTCTCTCTCTGTCTTTCTGTCTGTCTCTCTCTCTCTCTCTCTCTCTCTCTGTCTTTCTGTCTGTCTCTCTCTCTCTCTTTCTGTCTGTCTGTCTCTCTCTCTCTTTCTGTCTGTCTCTTTCTCTGCCTCTCAGTTTCTCTCTCTCTCTGTCTTTCTCTCAGTCACTCTCTGTCAAAAAAGTCAAAAGTCTCTCTCTCTGTCTCCCTCTCTGTCTCTCTCTCACCCTCTCTCTCTCTGTCTCTCTCTCTCTCTCGTCCAGTCATGAGGGATCATGGGAAGGGTCCAGCACGGCATTGTGAGCACTGAGTTAGAGCTGCTTATTGTCAGATGGACGTCTTTCCCACAGCTGAGCTCTGACTCACAGCTTACACAGCTCCAAGTGTTGAAATGATCCACCACTCGACAGTTCCCTCCCTCCTGCGCTCCATGACAGAAAAGCACAAAGTTTTGCCAAAATTTCCAGTTCCTGGAATCTGATTAGCAGCTGATGTGCTACTGGGTCCAATATTTATGGCTCTCACAACCAGATGCTGCAACAAGAATGAACTCTTTGGATAGAAAAGCATGCTGGAACAAAATTACAGCAAATTATATCGACTTTTACTCTTTTTTTTTTAGCTAGTTAGGCAATCCAGGGCCTTGCCGTTAACTGACCATCTCATTAAAAATGATTTAAAACAGTGTTACATCCACTCCCTCTCTTTTCTTCCTTCCTTCCTTCCTTCCTTAGTTAGTTCCTGCGATGATCTCCGTTTCCTCCCTTAGCCACGGCTACCAATTTCTGCCTAAACTGGACAGATGGGGTGAGAGAGTCCCTGGGCAGGTAGGCATCTCCAGAATGCGTGGGTGGCTTGGGGGGTCTTTGCGTGGGCTGAATTGCGAATAAGTGCCTCCCACCCACACCCACGGAGAGGAGCAGGATGGGGTCATTGTTCCCAGTCTCCCTGCATCCCTTCCTCCTCAGATCTCTCCGGCCCAGCCCAACATGCTGAGTGGGTGAATTCTGGGGGTCCTAACGCCTACACACACCTGCATGTTCACACACACACACACACATGACTCATTCCTGTGACATTTCTCACGGCTTTTGTGTTCAAATCCCCAAAGGTAATCCCAAAGTTCTGAGAAGAAAAACAAAAGATCTGCGGACAGATGTCAAGGCATTAAAACAAAAAATGCTACAATTCTCATATCAAAAATGTGCCTAAGAAGTGATACAGCATAAATAAGGAAATAATGCTATAAGGATGGGGTGTGCTGTTATAGGAAAATAATCAATGACACAAAGTGGAGTGTGTGTTATCACCTTGAAGTTGATTATTTTCCTGGACTGAAATAATGTCTTGATTAACAACAAGTCCTGAAATGTTTTATTGCTCTTACACCGCTGCAAATTGCCAGCACTAACTATTTTTATTCATTTCACAATAAAACATCACACTTTTTATCCATTTATAGTTACATTTAATGCTGTGGAACATCCACAAAACAAGTTAGTTCTTTATATCCTTCCCTCACTAGCCTTTCTTTTTCTATCTCTTGAAGTTAAGCCAAAAAGAAGCAGCTTGTCGTGTTACCGAAAAATCGCAAACTCCTCCGTCCTCCGCAAACACCTTTGACTGTGACAAAGCACTGACACTGGAGACTCCTTCCATAAATGTTAAATAAATAAACATCTCTTTACAGAAAACTTCACCAGATCAACAATTACTTATGTTTTTAATCCATTCATGTGGAACTTCCATCATACCAATCCCTGCGTATGTTCTTAGAAACAATACCGTATTAGAACGAGCACATTCATAGAAACCTGTGATTTGCAGCTGCGTTACTTTCAAAGCTGCTGTTATAGAAAATTCATCAACAGCTCACGACCAATCAGATTCGAGCATTCAACAGCTCTGTAGCCCTGACAGATTACTGCAGTCTGGGCTACATAAACAGCGCTCATTTTTTTTGGCCATCTCAACCGAACATGTTTCCAAGAGTGCAATTTCCTGCACATAAAGAATCCTTGCAGAACATCTGACATCGGACCACAAACACCAAAATCTTGGACTGTGTTTTAATGCCTTTTTTTTTTTTTTTTTGCGGAGGACGTTCATGAGCACATATGATTAGGTCCAAAAGAAATGGAGGGGCTTTTAATCTTGGTGCAAATGGCCTGTCATCACCTCAGAACCATTTGAATGCAGGTCTAAATTACATATCTGGCCCATAAGCAGGCAATTACAGAGGTGCTAGCGGGGTTATGTGCAACGGCACGGAGTGCGTGCGACTGCTGCTTACGATCAGGGCTCGCCACAAAGCACTTGGCAATTTGCACTTCCATTTTTTATTCCTCAGCTCCCATTTTGCAATGGCACACCCTCGGTTAGATTCCCAAGCCTCGCATAAAACAGAATGATTTAGAAACTGGGCCCAAACGTTTCAGGGTAGGAAAGAGGAGTGAGGAAACGGGATGAGGGCTTGTGCCAGAGGCTCCGTCTGGGCGCGGAGGCTGGCTCACTTGGCGCGACAGACAGTGGCGTTATGTGGGCGCTTCCCAGGAACTAGGCTGGGTGCCCTTTGCCAGGCCAGACGGCTCGAGAGATGTGATGGGTGCACCCACGCATGGCACACGAGTTTGTCATGGGAAAAGGAGAATGAATGTGGTTACCAAGCCTGGAGCGAACAAGTCAAGAGGTGAGAGATGAGGAGGCTAAGTGTTTTACTCTATCACCTCGCCTCCACCTTCTGCACCTTCCCTAACATCTAACATGCTTCCTCACCAGACACACACCATGCCAAGTGAGTCTGTTGGCTTGAATCTTGAAGCATTTTAGGCCACCATGAGTCTCCAGAACAGTCGGTCCTACACATCGAAATTGAGCACCATTCTTCCAAAATATGTTCCCTCAGTTGGGATTTTGTTGAGCGTTGCTGCTCCAAAATCTCCCACGGGTTTTCAATAAGGTTGCGATCTGCTGAGTTTCAAGGCCATAGCATCACTGATCATTATTTTTATCAGTTTCATCCTCATAAACCCATTCTGTGAGACCTCGTGCCCTGTGGATGGGGGCGGAGACATCACGGAAAAGCCACACCCATCCATCAGGATAGTAATGTTTCATAGTAGGATGAAGGTGATCATTCAGAAGAACTTTGCATTGATTTGCTGTAACGCTTACCACTAATCCAAGGAAAGCCAGCAAAAAAAATAAATGCACTCCCCTACACACATACACACACAGCATAATAGCATATATTCTCTTTAAAATATGAATTGTCAATGGCAGCATGGGGTGTGTCATTTTTTTTCAGGTCTCATCAAACCTTTGCTGCTATTTTTTTCCACGTACACAAGACAAAGACAGACAGAGAACAATCAAAGATCCTGTTGGAAAGATCTGCTAATCTCAACACATCACAGCTGCGGTTAGAGAACTAAAATCCGTCATCCCCCCTCCCGGAAAACCCTGGTTTAAGGTAAAGTAAAAGTAAAAACCCTGATTTAGAGCATGAACATTGCTAACACCTCCAGCTCCGGGCTCAGGAGAAGACATGTGACCCTGGAGCACAATACTTTTGCCTTGATCCCTCTGGCCTTGCCCAGACCTGTGCCCTAGAGTGACGTGACAAACGGGATTATCTCTTGTCGACAAGAAGCTGATCCGAGCCTGGCTACTCTCTCTCTCTGTCTCTCTCTCTCTCTCTTCTTTTGGAGGGAACTTCTTCCATGGCATGTCCCTCCCCCCTCCTGACCTGAGCTCTAATCAGTCAGAGGGAGTCTTGCTGCTCCGCCCCGCTCACAGGTCGGCATTAGCCTAATCCTCTGCATGCGTAGCCCACGGCAGTGGAGCTCCATCACAGAGACGGCCTGCCCTGTTTACTCTGCACATCTGAGTCAACAGGAGTAGCGCCACATGCAGCTCTCATCTCATTAAGGCCTGGAATCGGTTTGCGTTTGACATTTACAAGTGTGCAGCTCTATAACCGAGGCTTACGGTTTGGCTGTAATGTGTTAATGTCCTTTGTGGTTACTTTTTGGTGAATCATTGTGTAAATGTTGTGTTACTTACTGAATTACTGTAGCATTGACGAGATTAATGATCATCAAGCACAGAATTTAAGACAGATAAAGAACAAGAGGTTTGTAAAATTCCTTGTAAAACTTATTTAATCCTAAATTATTTACAGCTTAGTTATGTGAGTAGACAGATTTTACTCAACAACATAAACTTTGGAACATTTATCGGACAATTTATGAAAACTTCATAGTCAAAACTTGCACTCGTTCTATTCGACGCATTTGAACAATAAAAAGAAATGATTTTAATTATTTAAAGTCTTCCAAAACGAAAGTGTGAAGATTTAAACTTTCCTCCACCCTCTTGTAGATCTTACAATAGGACACTGTTATCCCAGCGCTCACAGCTGTGACCTTTGACACGTTTCCATCTCCTGTGAACGTGATATAAACGCTGAAGGACAATGTCATTAACATATCATCAGTAGACCATTTAAAGATTGGATGTACCAAATATGGCTGCTGTATCTGTATTATAACATTTTATTTCCTTCTTTTTATCTCAGAAATCTAAAAATTTTTTTACTTTTTCCTAAGGTACAAGCTGGACCTCAATGGCTGTGGTCATGTGACTTTTTGTATCACTTATATCATTGTTTAAATGAAATTAAGACAATGTCTATGTGTATCTATAGTTTGCATTTCAACATGAAATACATCAACAACTTTTTTAAAGGTTTACTAATTCAAAACAGTTACAGCTGTAGAATAAATGCATTTTAATTGAACTGAACTAAACTTTTCAGACATCGTCCACCATTTTCTTAATCATTACCCAAGTTCTTAGTCATTAATCTGGTTTGAATGAAACTGTTTTAAAGAGTGACGTGTCTGGCTAGTGATGGAACCACTGGATTTATCCTCAGGAGAAAAAAAAAGCCAGTTGAGATCACCAAAAACCGCAGGAACATGTTTCCCTCCTACTTCTCTATTGTACATTGTAGTTCAGTGTACTGGAGTTTCCTCCATGTGGTTGCACTTTCCGCACTGTATTGAGCCTTAAAGAGACGACAGCTCCCTCTTGTGGTGAGTTGGCAAACCCATATCAAATTCAAGCATGTCTGGCAAACAGAGGTTTTTATAGTATCTTCTAATCTGCAGTCTTCATTTCTTCAGCGTTATTCGTACACCGCTTTTAACAGTAGACAATGTCAAAAAGGAGCTTAGCAAAAAATCCAGATGATTTAGATCCCTAACAAACAAGCCACATGTGACGTTCTTGAGGAAAATATTTTTCTGAGATGGCATGAAGAAGAAACCTCGAGAGGAACCAGACTCAAAAGTAACCCTCTTCTGATTATAAATCATTCCAGTATACAGATGTGAGTGTGTTGAAAGGAAATATAGGTACCAAACCTGTCACTGGGGTGCTACCATCAAAGGGGACATATTTTGTACCTACAGTGTGTATAATCTTACCTGAAAAACTTTAAGGTATCTAACTGGACATTAAGGACCATTCATCTAAAAGCTAATTAAAGCTACTTAATATTAATAATAGACCCAGTAAAAGATAAAGGTACAAAACATGCACCCTTGATGGTACCACCCCAGGAAAAAAGTACAGATACCTTTATTTCTAAGAGTGTATGAGCAGATTGTGTATAAGAGTCCTGGGTATGAGCAAGGGACAGTCTTTAGGATTAAAAAAAGCAGTTCTTAGGTTCAAATCTGCAGTATCCAGGCTGAGATTTGGGAATTTATTTTAAAACTATCCAGTGACCAGATTCTGCCTGAGTCATCATTCATGTCAAGTCCAAAAAAACCAAGAAACCAACCAAGGACCTGCCACAAGAGGCTTTATTAACTGCAGACATGTCCAATTACTAAGACACAATATGTGTGTTATGAGCAAGATTGCAGAAATATTGAAATATTGATCTGAAGCGATTCTGAGCATTTACACTCCTCCTCTCACTTGTGACAGGATCTTTATGGTGAAAAATGATTATTAAATCCTTTTTTAACCCAAAAAAGGTTCTTCTATAGTGTTGCTCCAAAGACCTTTTTCTTGCACCTTTCATTTTTAAGAGAGTACTTCATTAATAGTAATGATTAAATACTGTACATATATGACATGTTTGAAATAATTGGTTGATATGTTGTTGAGAATCGCTTATACCTGCTTCATGACAGTCTATAGATCGCTTATTGACTGTACAATTATTGACAATTGAGTTCTTCAACTGGGGAATCTGGGGGAACAATTCTTTGTAGATCCCTACAATAGATCAAGTAGAACCAAGTAGAACTGGTTTAGGAAGCTAAAAAGCCTTAATTATCCATTAAACCCTTAAGGAACCTTTGAAGAACCCTTAAATATTACTATTATGAAATAATTAATGAATGAATGGATGAATGAATGATGTTTATGCACATACAAATAGTTTACAAATAAATGAAAAATGAAGTGCCATGTCAGCAGCAGGTCTTTGGACCATCTATGAAAAGTACTTCTCCAAATCCTGAAGTGTAGGAACAAAGTGCTTGACTGCTCTTATGGACTTTTGACCATGAAACCAAGCAGGACAACTCAGGATCACCTTACACACTTAGCCATGCTACCAAGAAAACAAGCTACCAGGTAAAAACAAGCCTCCTTGTAACACAAGAAGGTGTGTAAAAGAGAGGATATGGACTGTGGGCCACTTTAGCCCAGCTAGAGCTCTCAGCATACTTCAGGTGAAGATGAAGAACAAACAATATGTACAAGACGTAGCCGCTGAGCAAACCAGGCATGCCCAAGCTGATTCATTCCAAGATGAGAAGCTGCAGTCTCCTTCCTGATAACATATCAGAACGAGTGCATTAATATAAAGCTGTGTTTTGACCAATCAGAATCCAGAATTCAACAGCACTGTGGTATAAAAATTAAATAATGTCATGATGCTGCTCTCAGCCTCTTAGAAAGCTTTCTCGAATTCCTTTTGATGATAGTTCCTCTTTTATCTCCACGGATTAGGCAATGGACTTATTTCATTTTTGGTCTCCAGGTGGTCGAGATCTCAGTGTGCGTCTCATTTCCCGTCCTCTCCTCCTCTCACCCTTTCCTCATTTGTAGAGTATCTAAGTGTCATAAACGGAGCAGCCATGCTGTGTTCGCTATTCTGGAGGCCACAGAGAGCCTTTAATCCCTCAATACATATCCCATAAAGCTGCCTCATGTTGTGTAGTGTGTGTGTGTCTGTGAGTGAGAAAGAACCCACAAACAAAAAAAAAAGAACGCTTTAGTGATGGTAACCGGGCCTCCCTGGACCTTCATCTCCACTCCCAGTGCTGATTGCATAATCCATTAAAGAATTTCTTTTGTACATTTTCATTATCTTCTTTTAATTTTCAAAGAAACAGGTTACGATCTTCTCTCACACACACTCCGTGATATACAGCGTATGACATGTGCCCAACGACAAAGGACCAAAACACACACGCTTATGTCTGAGAGCCGTTATATGGCCTTCAAATGAACAAAGAAAAGATCATATCAGTGGATCTTAATTCAAGGTCATAGCTTTTTATTCAGCTGGACATCAAGGCTCTGATTTACTAAAGAGTCATGCGTGTAAAATCACGAGCTAAAATTGAAACACCCGCAAAAATTATATAATTGGTTATATAATTGGGTCTATGGAGATTCAGGTATTTCAGCACATCTGTCTGTTTTGTGTGTTTGCTGAATTTAATATGTAATATGAAGCTTTTCTACCTAGAAGTGTAAAATATGGGGCGGGGCCTATGCAAATTTGTGTATTTTGTAAACATTCAAACATATAAAAACAGTTTCACGAATGATGTGTTACAATAATGAGAAAGTTTCTCGAAATGAAATTAAAAACAAGCATCCAAAATTCTACAATTCTCAATTATTTTGAGTTTTTTTTTTTTTTACATCCCCCTTTCCCAGAAGACAATAAGGACTTTATTAGCAGTAGATAATGCTAATTTTGTTTTTGACTGATAAAGTCCCCAGTAGAGAGGGAGAAAAAAAATACAAAAAGAGAAGGAAAATGAATAGAGATAGAAAAAATGGATAAAAAAGTTTTAAAGAAAGTTTTAAATTAAAAAATATAAGTGAGGAATGAAATCAAGAGATATTAAGCACATTATTTCTGCAGATTATTTTGAGTTAATGTTTTTGTGTTTGTGTGTCACTGCTTTTTATACATTTTATACATGATTAAACATAGGCTAGTCTCAGTTTTTCAAACTTCAAACACTAAGGACATGCAAAAACTTTATTTACATGTTGCTCCCTCCCCCTAATTTGCATATGATGTCATTACACAGTTATTCTTTGTAAAGGAGTCACAACACTCCTACTAACTGCATACACATATTAGTACTTGTCATTTGGCACTTTATTATTCACAAATGCACAATTACTGTAGATCTGAAACCAGGTGTACACAGCTCTACTTTGTAAAGACTGAATGATGACGATTACCTTCGGATACCTAACTTTGGCTACTTAACCATTAATGATTAGTTTAAAGCTATAAATAAGACATTTCGAGGTGGTTAGTGCTTGTACCTGCCTGTGATATTTTCCAATAAACTTAGTTGGCACCAATCATAAATCGATTATAAGTCATTATAAAATTATTTCATATTGTATATATTTTAAATCATTCATATTTGCATTTATTAGTGTGTAAATAATTTAATAGGCTAGCAAGGTGATTTGCACGATACTTTTAAAATAGTCCTTCACCACATCATCATCATTATTTGTGAATTAATGGTAGGTCTACCCCAGATTCTGAACAAAGTTGGTCAAATGTATGATATGGTAGCAGATTTGGTGGTATCATCAAATATCAAATATCAAATATCAAATATCGAATATCGAATCACTGCCTTATAATCATATTGTGAGGTTTATACTCCTAGCAGTTAATGAAGATGAATGAATGAATGAATGAATGCAGTAACTACGTCTCACAGTGCCGCACAAGCAACCTGTACATTCCCGTGTCAATGAACACGGTCTTTCTTTGTCCCGCAAGCTTCATATCTAGCCATCTGTATTAAAGTAAAAACCATCCATGCATTTTCATCATAAACCTGTACTTCTCTATTTGTTCGTTTTTTTTAAAAAAAAAAAGTCTTGTTAAAAAAATCATCAATAATCAGACCAGAAAATGTGAACGAAATTTAAAAAAAAACCATTTCTATCCTCTCTAGCTCTCTCTGTAGGTCTGACCTGATGAGCCGCCTTCAGGTAAATAATTTACATAAATGTATATGATTTTTTTAATCAGCCGTAACAGAAGCTGTGCTAGGTCATGTTTTGAAACCTGGGGTCACGGAACTGCGTACGCATTTTCTACACACATCCACGGAATGATATGGAAATCTCCAGAAAAGAAAAGAAAGTACAGAAAATTTTCATAGAGCAATATTATTTGATAGGACATTGTTTTTCCTTGACGAAGGATATTTCTTGGAAATATAACCATGATGCTCGACTCCCTGAAGAAGTGCTTATGATGATATTCAAGTTAAGGGCCAGATTAAGCAAGTCAAGTGAAAGTTGAAGAAGCTGAGCTCCGGCCGTCGTGTGTAAGTGAGAAGCCGTGGATGAGTACGGCTGAGCCACCCTGAGGGCCAGACAAAGAAAAGAGCCACTCTGGTTAATGTGCCTCTCGAGTCAGGAGAAGAGCTCAGAGAGGCAGCAGCATGGGGGTCCATCGAGCTAGCGAGCCATCGAGCCACCGCTCCATCACTCCGCTGGCCCCCTATTGTCAGCGTGGCAGGGTAGAGGAGCAACACGGCCTCCATTAGGATGGCTAGAAAAGAGCTTTACTATGAGGATGGCAGACCAGATGTGGTGACGAGTAAGATAGAAGATGGTGGACAAAAAAAATAAAAAAGAAGAAGAGTAGGGAGGGCAGTTTCAGTGTATTCAGAAAGAGAGAGGAGGGGGAATCTTTTCTTTTCCCGCACCACTTCCTTTTAAGAGGGCTTTTCCGAATGCTGTCTTCTGTCCTCCCATAGCAACCTGTGTGGCAGCCGTGCACTTTTTTTTTTTTCTTCTTTAGCCTCCCTGGTAGGCCAACCTCCCCGTTCTGGCTAGTAGCTAAAGTTTCTGCTCCAGTAGGCATGGACAAGGCTACCATTAACTGCGGCCCTGTGTGAGGAGCACGTGGGACAAAAGGCGCAACACGGCATCCCAGCCCTCAGACAAGGCTGGAAACAAATGTTACAGGGCCTCGGCAGAATAGAATCATCCGGCCGATGTCACTGAATACATTTACCTACCTCAGAGCGCTTTCAGGCGCCTGCCTTTGTTTTACGCTGAGAAGAAGGGGAGGTGTGAATGACGGGGTGGGATAAGGGGGCCGGCGAACGATGAGAAATAGCACGCATCTCCACAGTGACCATCCGAAATGTTCCAGATGACAAAAAAAAATCCCTTCCACTCTCACGTCACTCTCAAGACACAAGAGCTGCCGTTTCTCCAAAACAAGCCCTTTTTTTCCAGAAGTTTTGTCCATTGTTTTGTCTCATCTTGTTGTTTTTACGTCCTCTCCTAACGTGAGCTTTACACTAATTACGCGTTTTAAGAGGAAGTGTAAACTCTCCATCTCAAACTCTCAAAGCTTCTGTGAAGAGTTTGGACAAATCATTACGATCCATGAAACCAGTTTTGTCAACAAACTGATCAAAAGCTTCTCATGTGCCGTTGTTCTGTCAGTGTTTATAAGCCTAAAGAATATCAGGATCATAAGAATAAGACAAAACAAGGACCTTAATGAAGGAAGGAATGTGTTACGTCTTGTGCAGATCTGATTGTTTGTAAAGAATTTACACTTTTAAAGACTTTAAAGACTTACATCCAATCAGCAGCTTACATTCAGTGTGTATTTACTAAAAGCATAAAAATGTTAGAAAAAGTTATCACAATACTAACAATATCTCAGAAAAGTGTATCACATTATTGCTATTATATTGTCATATCACCTAACGTCAACTTATGCTTATGAGTGTGTAATGAAGGCCCGGTTTAGGTCCCCTTTAAACAAATCAAATAATCAAATTTCTTTTGATTTCTGATCATATGACAAAGCTGTAATAAATATCAGTTTTACTTTTTAGTACATAAGAAATTAATGATCGCCAATCCCCTGGAAAGTCATTACTTTGTACTTTCGACTGTGAGATTTTTTTTTTTTTTGTCCTGGTAATCTCCACAATCCACTGGCTTTGATTCAGTCATCTTTTCACTGATATTCTAATCCATTTGCTCTTTGAGGCTTTGTAGAAGTCACAGTCTGCAGTCGGACGCACAATGACAACTTGCTGGTGTATGACATTAAAGGTTTTGTGAGTCGCGCCATACTTGAATGGGTCGCTATTCTGCGCTTTAGCCTGTGGAAGTGTGTGTTTTCAGCCTGGTTGTCATGGCAATTTCGTTTCCTCGTCCTCCTCGTCCTCCTCCTCGTCCTCCTCCTCCTCCTCCCGCCATCACATGCATCCTTGCGCCCAATTTGGAGGATATGAATTCCAACAAATTCGAAATAAATCCAATTGTAAACTTCGAAAGAAAGCAGTATGTTATTTTGGTTTAATAAGCTGTAGTAATGTTTCGAGAGCAAAAATAATAAAAGTGTAACATTATATATTATTAGTATTATTAGTATATTAATATTGCTGGATTCTGATTGGACAGAAGATGTTGCTTAATTGTCTATAACAGCAGCTCTGACCATAGTGTAGCTGCAAATCACAGGTTTATATTAATGCCCTCGTTCTAATACGTTCTTTTTTCTAAGAACATACACACATCTGTAACTACGTACTTTGCTCCTTTTAATTACAGATAAAATAATTCGGTTTTATGTAGTTAGTGGACGTAAAGCTTATAGAAGCTCTAGTGTTAGCAATCCTGCAATACTGTAGAAATATTATGAAAAAAAAACCTCTCAGAAGGTTCAAAAACATTTTGCTAGCATAAATTTGTTAGCTGGGATGCTATTTAAACCTAAAATTAAAATGCAATGCAACTATCTGTATCTGCATCTATATTCAGATTTAAACCCAAAGTGGGCGTGGCTTAAACCAATCATGCAGTTATTATTTTTGTTTGTACCAACCCATGATATTTACTACTAGTAGCCAAATGTAAACTATCATGACTCTGACCAGGCAGTTACTAAGGATGAATGAATGAATAAATGAATGAATGAATGAATGCTGTAAATGTAAGACATGTTAATGAACGTGGTCTTTCTTTGTCCTAAGAGTTTCATATTTTATGAAAGTAAAAACTTCACGTGACTTTTCAAAATCCCAGAAGTGATACAAACTTATAGTCTCAACCTGATGCCGTATAAAAACAACTAATGTACCTACTATTAATATCTGTATTTATATGTGATCAGAACACATTATTGGTTCATTCTGGATAATGTATTCATATTCAGTTACGTCTCTAATCTGTATATATGCTGCATTGGATTTAAAAGGACGAAAGTGTTCTACTCTTCTCATACAAACCACAATCAGAAAACCTTTTCAGTCAAAACACTGTCATCAAACTGGCGTCGACAATATTAATGGGACGGGACGCGTAAGCATAATCAGGCATAATTAACATGCTAAATGAGACGTCTTTTATGCTTCTGGCACCTGCATTGTAGCTGCACGTTGCCTAACTAGATTAGGTTGTAGATTTTTCCAGTTTTCCCAACGCACATAAAAGTTGTGTTTGACGTATCTGAAAAGGACCGACTTGTCACCGTGTCAACAAAAGGCAGACAAGGCCTGGCCTGGTGTACTGAGAAAAGGGACAGAGCCTCAAGCAGACGGCGTCCTTTCCTCCCTCAATGGGCTGGTGTCACTTCTGACAAATTGGGCCCTTTAACCAGACTACCTGTGTGGGTTCTGAATGTAGTCCCTAACTGACTTCACACCCATATCCCCCCTACATTTTTTTTTTTTTTGCTTGTTTTCTTTAGGCCTGCCTCTCTGCTCTTTTCTGTCTCTTTCTGACGTCGCTCTGTCTCAAGTGGGCTGGATGTTTCCTGGGAACCTGGCAAGCGGCTCTGCGGTGCTCCGAAGTCGGCTTGTGAATTAGCCCTTATTAGTCTGCAACCTGACATCCAGACCAGCAGCGACTTGTCAGAGGAGCTGCAGCTGACAATGAGAGTGCTCTTAACAAGGCAAATAAAGCAGGAAGGAAGGTTTGCCAAGCAAGTGGAGTTAAGTGCACCCTCACACACACACACACACACACACGTTGTCTTACTATCCTTGAGAGAACATTCCACTGCATAATTATTAATGAGGCTAATTTGTGCTTTGTTACACCTAAATCTAACTATAACCTCAGAAACCAAAAAGAAACCTGTTTTCCCCACAAGGACAAAATTGTCAGATATTCCTGTCTGACACAAACTATATATTATTCAGATACACTAAAAATGCCATTGCACAATGGGATTCATTAGAGCTAATATAACGATTTGATGTACAGCATAAACAATAATGGGATTTAATTTAAAATGCGATTCTTATCAGGGCATTTGAAGATTTTGCTACAACTTACAACGAATATTAGACTCAAAAAGGGGTTTCATCCAATCTCCAAAGTTCCATTCATTTACTTAAACAGACTTCATGTGTGAGTAAATTTTGCAGGCAGAACCAAAGACAGTCAGTTAGACCAAGACTCAGCATGTCTGTTGCCTGTGGGACAAAAAGTGTAACAGTTCCACTCTAAATAAAGAGCAAATAAAGGTCCCTAAGGCTCTCGCCAAAATACCAGAGCATTGGGGGACTTTATTTGCGCTTTATTTAGAAAATGCCAGTTCACTGTAAACTTTTTTTTTGAATGAATGAATGGGGAAATCCTGTCTATTGGTTGATGATGGGGAATTTGCATCATCCACCAGTAGGCAGACATGAGATTTTTTATTATACTTTCCCATCTGACTATAAATTACCTAAAATAAAATGTACACAGTCACCAAGAAATCTGGATTTCACTGTAGATGAGATTACACTGTAATGTTTATGGTTGGTGAGTTAGCTAGCTTCCTAGCAACCAGGTTGCTAGGTTGGCAGGCAAGTGAAAAACTATGCATACGTAAGACTTACTTGAAGTGCATTTATGAAACTGAAAAAAAGCAGAGTTAATTAATAGCCACAGCCAAAATGCTAAGTCATGGCTAAATGGCTATGTATAACCCAATAGAGGACCAATCTTGGCCTGTGTTTTTATACCTACTTTTCATGAAGATTGCTACGTTGGTTTAATATTTCAGGAAAAAAAAAAAAAAAAAAAACTTAAAAGTACAGCTCATTTAGAAAGTTATCCTCTTAGAAAAATGGTTCCTCAACAGTTCTTGGGATAGTTACGAGTTCTTAGCTTCATAGAGGAGTTGTACTTGAATAAAGAAATCAATGGTTCTAGGTTTCTACAAGGAACCCCTTTAAGGGTTCCCCTGTGAAACAAAGGGAATACCTGAATATCATCTAGGGCTCTGGGAAACTTCTTAGACTGCTCACTTTAAAAAGGTTCAGGCTAGAACCCTAAAGAGTCAACAGTTTGTCTCTTTGGAGAAACCTTGAAAGGGTCTATGTAGAACCTTACAACCAAGGATTTCCCTGTCAAAGACAGGTCCAAGTAGAGCCCATTTATACAGCTTCACTTTCTAAGATTCTTGAAACATTTAAGAGTCCATAGCTTCTACAGGGGTTCTACTTGGAGCACTCTATGATAGGGGTTGTAAGGTCCTACATAGAAGCCTTAATGGTTACCCCAAAAAGACAAAATGAAGATCTTTTGGGTTCTAGATTTAAACATTGTTAAGACTGTAGAACTATTCAAAATACAATCCAAAAAAACCCTGTCAAACCTTTTTGTTCAACAATCTTAGAATAGGGTTATCCCTCTGGGTAACCATTAAAGGTTCTGTATAGAACACTACAACAGAGGGTTTCCCTTTCAGAAATCTCCTAATCTCCTAATAGAACCCCTTTATAAAAAAGGTTGACTATCTAATAAACCCTTGAGGAACATTGTTTTTTTTTTTCTAAAAGTGTACCTGGCACTGACAAAAGGATAAAAGGTTCTTGCAAATGAAGCAGTGAAACCTAGACAACTTTCGCTCTCACATAAACTCATTACCCAGAAATTCACTGTTCCACCCTCTACCACCTCCAACTTCCTGTCCTCCCTCCACACAGCATCCTGGACCAGAGCCACATGTGGTTCTCAACAACAACCCCACATTTTTCCTGCTGAAGCAGCAGTTGAGGTATTCAAGTTTAGTGGTTTGTTTGCTTTTAAGTCCTTTTCCCAGCAGTTCATTAACACCAGAGAATAGGAGGAGCCTGACAGGAGCCACCTTCATTCCTGTACGATGCTGCCACTGCAGGAGGCCAGGGTTTCATTTCAGATGACTCACTCGCTCATAAAGCACGGTACCCAGCAGGGGATATGACGCCTCCTCCACACGGCAGAAATGATGTCACGACTCTGTCACTGCACACAATTGATTTGACTCCAAGCTTTGCTAATTCTTACTTTAGTGTGGGCTGTGTGAGGTTAACCAGACTTGCAAGCTGGTTTTACCAGTCAGGACAGAATCAGTACAAAATTGCTGATACTCGTGAGGTTGCTGGTTGTATATGAGCTCAGATTCTAGTATCTTACACTGTTCCAATAATTTTTTGGATGAGCTTGAGTTTATGTTTCAGGAAGTGGCTTTGTTTTTACAACCAGATGGGGTGGCCAGGTTATGGTGGCCAGGTTATGGTGGCCAGACTTTATTTCGTGGCAATCAAGGGTGGGGAAAAAATACTAATCTGCATCCATAGAAAATGAGATAATGTAGCAACCCAGTCTGTCCCTGGCCTGAGTAGGATCCTGATCAGACTTAAAACGTACACACCTAAGCAACATTTCTTTGTTGTCTAGCTAGCTACAAAAAAGTCACAGCTAAAATAACATTAGGTTATATCTTGTGAAGTATGCCAATGAACAATGATGAAATGAAATTTCCCTGAGATGTTGTAGTGGCCATGCTGTTATTGTACAAACGAGGCAATCACAGTGAGATTTATCAAGTTTCCCAACATATGACATTGGTAATTAAGCATAAGAATTAGAATTGGCCACCCCTTAGCTACAGTACGTCCATGCTGGTATCCTGTTGGTAAACACACAGATTTACTTGTTTACTCAATATGAACTGTTTCAACTAAAATCCAGTAACTTTTAAAGATGGGATTCTGTGAACCTTTTCAAGTCTAGTCTTATCTTCAGCAGGTGATTTATCCTGGTCAGGGTCTCAGGATATCTAGAGCCCATCCCAGGAACTCTTGCCGAGATGCGGGAATACATCCCGGATGGAACTCCTGTCCATCACAGGGAAGTTCCTGAAAGTGCAGTGAGCCAATCAGATTGCCTCCTTCAAGAGTCTGGAGCTGGAGAAAGCTTATGAAAGACAGAAGCTCTGTGAATGACAGATGGCATGGAATTCCACAGAGCAAACAGGTTGTCCTGATCACACTCGGCAGCGAGATCCATCACAGCTCTGCCACGCTTCTTCTCCACCACCTGCATCACATTAGCAGATCTCTGTCTTCACTCCGCGTGCTGAACAGAGGGCTGCCTTCCATCAGCAAACATATAGGTTCACTGATTTCCATCTGTTCTACCAGCTGGAGCAGGAGAACAGCAAGGCTGTGCATGGCGAGGGTGAAAAGTGCGCTAGAAGACCCCACTCTTGAAGAAAAAGTGTTCATTAAGGGTTCTTTGAAGCTTTTCTGAAAGAGAAACACTGTTTGGTTTAAAGGGAGAAACCAAAAAGTCCTTAAGAGTTTAGAAGTTTCCTCAAAAAGGTTCGTCAAAAATGGATGATTAATGTCTCTATGCTATTAAAAGGGAAAACTTAAGGTTGTGTTCTCCCTAACTTCATTAGGTAGCTCAGAGCCTTTAATTCTTTAAAGAATCCACAAGGAACTTTCTTTTTTCTAAGAATGTAGCTTTTGAGTCTTGAATCCTTGGGTTGCATCCCAAACTGGATAATCATGTACTTCGGTGACTAAATGGTATTTTAGCACACCAGTGGTGTCATTACTATTAAGACTATGGAGATGGAGATGGAAAAGAATGCAGCACAACTCATATTAAGATATCCTCTTCTCTAAGTAGCTCCCAGTACCATTTTTCAAATCTCGAATATCTCCAAATCTTTCATTCAACAGCTTTAAGTTGTTCCACTTAGAAGCTCTTTAAGCAGCTCAGAGCTCTTAACTCCCCAAAGAATCTGAAAGGAACTTCTCTTTTTTCCTCTAATTGTGTAGCTTTTGAGTCTAAAATACTTGGGTTGTGTCCCAAACTGCAACTGGATGCTACCATACATCATTCATTCATCTTCAGTAACCACTTCCAGGGTCAGGGTGGCGGAGAGGGTCAGAGTGGCCAGAGCCCATGCCAGGACCACAGGGTGCAAGGCGGGAGTATCCCCCCATGCAAAATCCCCAAATCTTACCTCCAGCAGCATTCAGTAATAAATATAGATAAATTGCACCAAATTTACACCAAATGCAGGATTTTGCTCATCTTCAGTTTGGTCCCAACCTTTTATTTCACATGGAGATGGTGACTTCATGCTCTTCTGCACAACACGGTTGTAAAGAGTGGTTAATTGAGTTATATTAACGTCAGCTTGAACCAGTCTGGCCATTCTCCTCTGACTTCTCTCAGTAACTAGGTGTTTCCACCCACAGAACTGACTTTCACTGGATGAGTTTTGTTTTTCACACCATTCTGTGTGAACTCTAGAGACTGTTTTGTGAAAATCAGCAGTTTCTGAAATGCTCAAAGAACTTACTTGCAACAGTCAAAGTCACTGAGCTCACATTTTTCCCCATTCTGATGTTTGAAGTGAACATTAACTGAAGCTCTTGACCTGTATAGGCATGATTCGGAGCATTGCATTTCTGCTGCATGATTGGCTGATTGGCTGATTGGATGATTGCTTGAATGATCAGGTGTACATGTGTTCCTAAAAAAAAGTGGCCAGTGAATTGACAAAGAGATTGTCAAGGGTGTATTGAGGAGTCCTGGTGTGTGTGGCAATGTCTAAATGCTTATCAGGTGCAGATGGCGGCTGGAGAGGTCTGAATGACTGCAGAAAAGATCTCCACAAACATCATTGTGCTGCCAAGTTTCAGAGGGAAAATGGCCAGCACGGGCATCCTGCCAAATTAGGCTCTAACAGTGGGGAGTGCGCATTCTCGCCTTTCATTCCTCTGCCTTCTCGTCTTGACCGTTCGGTCCCATGGGGCCTTTTGTCACTGGTCAGAATCGTGCACAATAAGAACCGACCGAGGTGCCCAGGAACCGCAGGAGAGCAGCGAGGGTGATGGAAGTAAGTGCTGCGGCTTCTCAGTGGGGCTGTTGACACATAGCTGTGACCCTGGCCTGAGGCTCAGGAGGTCAGCGCTGCTCTGTTCAGAGGAGAGAAAGGAAAGATCAGCGCACACTCGTTTGTGCACTGACCACCCAGGGGACGACGGGTCATTTGGGTTAGAGATGTGCCATATTCCTATTAATGCCATAGAGCTTAGAAAAGAATATGAATCCAAAAAAAAGAAGCTTTGGAGCTGCACAATTATTCAAATGATCACGCGAAACATGATGACAATATGATCCTGGTCCTGGTTCTTCACTTGTATGGAAAGTTTAATAATATCAAGTTCATCCATTTGAGCTCCATAGACCTTTTTACACACTTCTGGGTTCTACAAGATATCATACCAGGGAAAAAATGAGCGCAATGGAATAAAATTACACACAAGGACATGAGGATATTTTTCAATCTCATGAACTCTTTCGCCAAAAACTCGGTAACTCAGAAGAACTTTGTTGTGTTTTTGATTTTAATAATATTTGAATTTCAATGATTGATATTTTATACCACAGCGCTGTGGAATTCTCCATTCTGATTGGTCAGACGGTGTGGATTAATTTTCTATAACAGCAGCTCTCGCTCTAATACGTTATTGTTTCTATAGTAGCAGCTCATTCACAGGGAATCGTACGAAGGTGCTCCACACAAACGTGAGTAATGGTTGATACAGTGACGTTTTCTGTGAGGAGATGTTTATTTAACATTTATGGAAGGAGTCTCCAGTGTCAGTACTTTGTAACAGTCAGAGGTAAAGCTGCAACTTGAAGTTTTTCTGATATCTTCAGGACAGAGGAGGTTACACTTTGTGGTTTCTCGGTAACTGAGACAAGCTGCGTTTTTTTTTTTTTAACTTCCTGAGAGAGAAGAAAGACAGGCTGGTGAGGGAACGACTGTTTGGAGCTGCTATAACATAAATAAGAACAGGAACTAACTTGATCTAACATGATGTTCCACAACACTGGAGGTCACTTTTGACTATTCTAGATGTTGCTTCCGGCGTCTGCAGCTTTTCCCTCGTTTTAGTCCTTTCCCCGATGATTAATCAAACCCGTGACTTTTTGAGATGAATGTCTTCCTTCCTGTTTATCTGAGCCCAGCGCTCTCATCTCCTCAGCATGGGGCTGATAAGGTTCCTGACATGAGAAACCTGTCCTTCTCCATAATCAGCTCTGGTGTCCTGCTGAAGAAGGGCTGTGTGATAAGAGTACAGAGGGCAGCTGATTGCCTTTAACCTCCCCATCAATCCTTCTCTCATCCATCCTCTCTGACAGTGTGTGACTGCTCTCAAACGTTTGAGGAAGCCCTGCTGGAGATACAGGCCTTATCACGAGCCAGCCGAGCTGCCATCTCGTACTCATCCATCCATCACCTGCTCAACAGCCTGGAAGAACGCCTCTCTTTTATTTCTCTCATTCACTGCTTTGTCCTGTCTTTCTCTCACACACACCTACACACATGTACACACACCTTGGACCACACGGTAGATCTACTTTCTGTATTTATGCTCAATTCTTTTTAAGGCTTGAATGTCCTAAAAAAAAAAAAAAAAGAACTGTCAGACTTCTTAATTTTTAAATGTTTAAAGATTTAAAATTTTGAAAATTTAAAGAAAGAAAGAAAGCAAGCAAGAAAGAAAGATAGAAGAGTGGGTGAAATGAGAGAAAGGAGGACAACAGAAAAAAAGGCAACTATAGAAAGTGACAGTGGTAAAAGCAAAAGAGATATTTAATGACAAAAGAAAGAAAGAAAGAATATGGAGTAAGAAAGTAAAGAAAGAATATGGAGAAAGAAAGAAAGAAAGAAAGAATAACAGGAAAAAAATCAACTAGAGAAAGTGACAGTGGTAAAAGCAAAAGAGAAGAGAAAGAAAGAAAAGAAAGAAGCTAGCAAGAAAGAGTGAAAGAAAGAATGAAAGAAAGAATATGGAGTAAGAAAGTAAAGAAAGAATATGGAGAAAGAAAGAAAGAAAGAAAGAATATGGAGTGAAAGAAAGAAAATATGGAGTAAGAAAGTAAAGAAAGAAAGAGAAAGAAGAGTGGGTGAAAAGAAAGAAAGGAGGATAACAGGAAAAAAATCAACTAGAGAAAGTGACAGTGGTAAAAGCAAAAGAGAAGAGAAAGAAAGAAAAAGAAGCTAGCAAGAAAGAAAGAAAGAAAAAAGAAAGAAAGAATATGGAGAAAGAAAAAGAAAGAAAGAAAGAAAGAAAGAAAGAAAGAATATGGAGAAAGAATATGGAGAAAGAAAGAAAGAAAGAAAGAAAGAATATGGAGTGAAAGAAAGAAAGAAAATATGGAGTAAGAAAGTAAAGAAAGAAAGAAAGAAAGAAGAGTGGGTGAAAAGAAAGAAAGGAGGAT
Source organism: Pangasianodon hypophthalmus (assembly GCF_027358585.1). Classification (NCBI taxonomy): domain Eukaryota; kingdom Metazoa; phylum Chordata; class Actinopteri; order Siluriformes; family Pangasiidae; genus Pangasianodon; species Pangasianodon hypophthalmus. Next base: position 2,488,010 of record NC_069711.1, on the reverse strand, counting down.
AACAGGAAAAAAATCAACTAGAGAAAGTGACAGTGGTAAAAGCAAAAGAGAAGAGAAAGAAAGAAAAAGAAGCTAGCAAGAAAGAAAGAAAGAAAAAAGAAAGAAAGAAAGAAAGAATATGGAGAAAGAAAGAAAGAATATGGAGAAAGAAAGAAAGAAAGAATATGGAGAAAGAAAGAAAGAAAGAAAGAAAGAAAGAAAGAAAAGAGAGTGGGTGAAAAGAGAGAAAGGAGGACAACAGATAAAAAAATCAACTGAAGAAAGGCACTGTTACAGTCGTTGTGTGTATGAAGTCCACTAGAAAGCGTAGGGTCCCTAGAGAGGGAGCATGCAGAAGTATAAAGTCTAGAGATCTATGTGACTTTCAGCTCGTCGGAGTTTTTTTGCTAAATCACTGGGCTAATTAACACAGAATAACACACTGAGCTGCTGAACTGTCTCAGATTAATGACCAGTCGCGAGTTTCACTCCATGAGGCCATTCATCAGACCGCACATGTAGGTCGGTTCAACAGCGAACACACACTCCAACACACACTCCCACACACACTCCCACACACACTCGGGCACACACACTCGGGCCTGCTGAGACCCCGTCCACCTGAACCACAGAGTTCGGCTGCATTTAATTTCCACTCCGAGTTTGTGACCTGAAAAAGCTCTTTACTCATCACGCCTGATCAGTGAGACTGAAAAGCTCACGCTGCCTCACACACACGTAACACGATCAGGGGAGCAGAATGTTTACTCTGTGTTAGCGTTTTCCCCGAAGAGCTGAGAATATTTTTACATAATAATTATAATGTATGACACAACAGCTGCGACATTTTTAATTTTAGAAATATTAATACTAATAGAGTTTCTAGCTCATTATAGCTTTTAAAAGGAGGGAAGGAAGGAAGGAAGGAAGGAAGGAAGGAAAGAAGGAAGGAAGGAAATGGTGAAATAGAAAGAAAGAAAGAATATCGAAGGAAGGAAGGAAATGGTGAAATAGAAAGAAAGAAAGAATATCGAAGGAAGGAAGGAAAGGAAGGAAGGAAGGAAATGGTGAAATAGAAAGAAAGAAAGAAACAAAGAAAGAAAGGAAGAATATGGAAGGAAGACAATAAGGAAGACAACAGGAAAAAAATCAACTGGAGAAAGTGACAGTGGTAAAAGCAAAAGAGATATTTAATGACGAAAGAAAGAAAGAAACAAAGAAAGAAAGAATATGGAGTAAGAAAGTAAAGAAAGAAAGAAGGAAAGAAAGAAAGAAAGAAAAGAGAGTGGGTTAAAAGAGAGAAAGGAAGACAACAGGAAAAAATCAACTAGAGAAAGTGACAGTGGTAAAAGCAAAAGAGATATTTAATGACGAAAGAAAGAAAGGAAGAATATGGAGAAAGAAAGAAAGAAAGAAAGAAAGAATATGGAGTAAGAAAGAAAGAAAGTTTAAAGAAAGAAAAGAAGTTTAATTTTGTCCTTTACTTTTAAAAGCTATTTTGTTTTTTTTATGGGTTCTACACATTATCAGAAAAAATATGGATTGAAAATGCTGTTTAGATGTGTTTACATGTGTGTGTGTGTGTGTGTGTGTGTGTGTGTGTGTGTGTGTGTGTATCTTTACGGTGAACATGTGATGAAATGATCAGTGTTTCAGGGCCGACAGTTGAATCCGAGTGACTGGGTTTGCGAGTCCTCAGAGAAAAGAGGCTAACAGCATTAGCAGCACTTGTTCACTCACTTGGCCTCGACATTTATTAGCTCTAATTGAGCGCTGCGTCAACAAGCTGACACTGTCGGGTGGAGAAAAAAAACTCCCGACTGCTACAACACAACGGTTAAACTGAACAACAGCCTCAGAGTGGTTTAGAAATATACAATTCAATTCGATTTATAAAGAGCTTTTATATAGTGTTTTTAGCAGGTTGAGTGTGTTTAGTGTGGTCAGTGTAGTCAGTGTTTTCAGCATGTTCAGTGTGTTTAGCGTGGAGTGTCTTTAGTGTGGTCAGCATGTTCAGTGTCTTTAGTGTGTTGAATGTGTTTAGTGTGGTCAGTGTGTTCAGTGTGTTCAGCATGTTCAGTATGTTTAGCGTGGACAGTGTGTTTAGTGTGTTCAGTGTCTTTAGCATGGACAGTGTGTTCAGCGTGGTCAGTGTCTTTAGTGTGTTCAGTGTGTTCAGTGTGTTCAGCGTGTTTAGTGTAGTCAGTGTAGTCAATGTGTTCAGTGTCTTTAGTGTGTTCAGCGTGTTCAGTATGTTTAGCGTGGACAGTGTGTTTAGTGTGTTCAGTGTCTTTAGTGTGTTCAGTGTTGTCAGTGTCTTTAGTGTGTTCAGTGTGTTCAGCGTGGTCAGTGTCTTTAGTGTGTTCAGCGTGGACAGTGTGTTTAGTGTGTTCAGCGTGGACAGTGTGTTTAGTGTGTTCAGTGTCTTTAGTGTGTTCAGTGTGTTCAGCGTGGACAGTGTGTTTAGTGTGTTCAGTGTCTTTAGTGTGTTCAGTGTTGTCAGTGTCTTTAGTGTGTTCAGCGTGGTCAGTGTCTTTAGTGTGTTCAGCGTGGTCAGTGTCTTTAGTGTGTTCAGCGTGGTCAGTGTCTTTAGTGTGTTCAGCGTGGTCAGTGTCTTTAGTGTGTTCAGTGTGTTCAGTGTCTTTAGTGTGTTCAGTGTGTTCAGCATGGACAGTGTGTTCAGCGTGGTCAGTGTCTTTAGTGTGTTCAGCGTGGTCAGTGTCTTTAGTGTGTTCAGCGTGGTCAGTGTCTTTAGTGTGTTCAGTGTGTTCAGCATGGACAGTGTGTTCAGTGTGTTCAGTGTCTTTAGTGTGTTCAGCGTGGTCAGTGTCTTTAGTGTGTTCAGTGTGTTCAGCGTGTTTAGTGTAGTCAGTGTAGTCTATGTGTTCAGTGTCTTTAGTGTGTTCAGCGTGGTCAGTATGTTTAGCGTGGACAGTGTGTTCAGTGTCTTTAGTGTGTTCAGTGTGTTCAGTGTCTTTAGTGTGTTCAGCGTGGTCAGTGTCTTTAGTGTGTTCAGCGTGGTCAGTGTCTTTAGTGTGTTCAGCGTGTTCAGTATGTTTAGCGTGGACAGTGTGTTCAGTGTTGTCAGTGTCTTTAGTGTGTTCAGCGTGGTCAGTGTCTTTAGTGTGTTCAGCGTGGTCAGTGTCTTTAGTGTGGACAGTGTGTTCAGCGTGGTCAGTGTCTTTAGTGTGTTCAGTGTGTTCAGTGTGTACAGAGTGTTCAGTGAGGAAAGCATGTCTTTACCATTCTGCCTCTGGAGCTCTAATTTCTAATCCCTGGTGCAGTGGATAACATTTCAAAGCTGTGGTCAGTCTGACCTTTACACTTCTCATCCTTTCAGCGTGTGTCCTGCGTCCGAGTCCTGGACAAAGCACACAGAGCTCAGACTTCTGAGCTGATTAGAGTAGAGTCCCCTGTACCGCCCCACTCTAATACCCCCCCCCCCCCCCCAAAAAAAAAAACCCCACCCCCCACGACCCCATCACCACCCCAACACTCACCACGCACTGGGCTTCTCGGGGGCCAAGGTCACCGTCCAGCGTGACCCCGGCCAACTCCAGCCATGTTTGGACACGTCTGAGCACAAAGCAGCACCAGCGCTAATCCATCAGATTAGCATACGGGACAGGACAGAGGAGGGCAGAGGGCTCCGGACCACTGTGTCCAGCGTTGGCATGGAGACGGGCGCATTGTCCGAGCAGGGACGCACCGTCTCGCTGTTATGCCGGGGATGATCCGCGTTCTGCTGCCGGTTAATCTGGGTTCAGTCTTCATCCTCACAGCTAGATGATCCGCTTTCATCTTCTGCCACACACAGACTGCTCCGAAGGTGTTGATTAGTTCTCTATAACAGCAGCTCTGACCGTACGTCCAGCTGGAACTCGTATCACAGCTTTATATCAATGCACGCGTTCAAATACCTTCTCTTATCTTCTCAGAATGTTTAGAGCTGCTGTAACGTAAGTGAGAACGGGAGCTAACTCGTTTCACAGACATTCCATAACATTAAATGGAACTGTAAATGGATAAAAAAAATACAAAGTGAAAAGAAAGAAAAGATGGAAAGAAAGAGTATTTAAGGAAGGAAGGAAGGAAGGAAGAAAGAAGGAAGGAAGGAAAGGGGAAATGCTGCAGAAAGAAAGAAAGAATATTTAAGGAAAGAAGGAAGGAAGAAGGAAATGCTGAGAGAAAGAAAGAAAGAATATTTAAGGAAGGAAGGAAAGAAGGAAGGAAGGAAAGGGGAAATGCTGCATAAAGAAAGAAAGAAAGAATATTTAAAAAAAGAAAGAAGGAAGAAGGAAGTGCTGAAAAAGAAAGAAAGAAAGAAAGAAAGAAAGAAAGAATATTTAAGGAAAGAAGGAAGGAAGAAGGAAATGCTGAAAAAGAAAGGAAGGAAGAAAAGAAAGAAGGAAGGAAGCAAGGAAGGAAGGAAAGGGGAAATGCTGCAGAAAGAAAGAAAGAAAGAATATTTAAGGAAAGAAGGAAGGAAGAAGGAAATGCTGAAAAAGAAAGGAAGGAAGAAAAGAAAGAAGGAAGGAAGCAAGGAAGGAAGGAAAGGGGAAATGCTGCAGAAAGAAAGAAAGAATATTTAAGGAAAGAAGGAAGGAAGAAGGAAATGCTGAAAAAGGAAGAAAGAAAGAAAGAAAGAAAGAAAGAAAGAACATTGAAGGAAGGAAGGAAGGAAGGAAGGAAAGGGGAAATGCTGCAAAAAGAAAAAAAGAAAGAAACATTTAAGTAAGGAAGAAAAGAGGAAGCACTCCAGATAGATAGATAGATAGATAGATAGATAGATAGATAGATAGATAGAGTGACTGTTTATAGCTGCTATAACGTAAGCGAGAACAGGAACTAACTTGTTTTGAGGACCTTCTACAACATTAAATGTAACTATAAATGGATAAAAACTACAATGTGCATTCGTTACTAAATGAAAGAGTTGGAATCACTGGCAGATTGCTGCAGTATAAGAGGAATAAAACACGCTGGGACTCGCTGTTACTTTACTGTTAACTCACACCACTCTGTGGTTGATTCCTTTCCTATTACAGCACGACACCAAGTGATTTCTTCCTTAAAGTCGCTGACGGTTTATTAACGATATTCGTGTAAATCGTTAGCAATAAATGTAATAAAATGGATTAGCGTGTTGTTTTATTAATAATGTCTGGTCTAGTGAATAATCTGCGCACAAATCCACAGAATATCCACAGAACTTTTTTTTTTTCAAACTACACTGAGAGCATTTAATCATTAATAAATAATTATTAATAATAAGTGCAGGCTGATGGTGGACCACCAACCTCGCTCTCCTCCCGAGTCCTGAGCCGATCGTCCACCAGCTCATTTCCTGTCAGGCATGCAGGGTGTGTGTGTGTGAGTAGTGGGGGGGTAGAGTGTGTGTGTGTGTGGGGGGGGGGGGGGGGGGAGTCAGGCGGTGTCTCGCTCTGACGATCCTGTGTGTTCTCATTCAGCACCGAGGTCGTGTGTCAGGGGTGAGAGTTCACGCCGGAGGGTGTGCAGGGGTTACGGTGGCCTCGGGCAGGTAGACTCCTAATTGGCCCGTGGAGAATTTCTGTGCTTTTGGCAGGCTGGTTGAGGAACAGACTCGGGCAGACTCGCACTGAACGGGTGAGAAATATCATCGGGTTAAACGTTTATCCTCTGAATAGACTGTTGAAGGAAAATGGAAAACTGGCAGTGATAAATGAGATGTCCAGAGGAACATCCTGATCAGTGCAGGGTTATATAAAACAATAAAAAGTCTTCATCCAACTAAACATTAGGAAAATATTACGAGAGAAGGCCATGGGTTAAATTAAAGAGCAGGGCAGAGTGCAGCGCTGGTGCTCTAATTTAAAAACCCTTCCACGTTAACTCTTTATACTGTCCTCATCACTAACTAAAGAATAATCCACTTCATGTTGTGCTGATACGGGAAAATAATCAACGACGTGGTGGAACGAAGAGGCAGAGTTACTGTCATGGCTCATAAGTTGATTATTTGATTCCTCTTATCACAGCAATTTGTCAAAAGTGTGTTAAAGAATGTACTTTTTATCCATTTATAGTTCCATTTAATGTTTTGGAACGTCCTTGAAAGAAGTTAGTTCCTGTTTTCACTTACGTCATAGCAGCTATATTTTCTCTTTCTTGAAGTTAATAAGACAAAAAAAAAAGGCATATTCATGAGAAATGTCAGTCCTGAAGAAAGAAAGAAAGAAAGAGTTGAACTTCAGTCCTGAAGAAAATGAATCAACACCTTCTGACCAATCAGATTCGAGAACTGAACAGCACTGTGGTACGAAGTGTGTAAAAATGTGTTCGTTTTACATGTTTAATGGTTTTATGGCATAATAAACCATTAAATTATGCCATAAATATATTATTATGCCAAAACTGACAAACCTCACAATCTTTCCAATCAATTTGACCTAATTGCGTTAGAAAATATTGACAACTTGTTTTAATTTCCATAAACATAAAGATTTTCGGCAATAATTAAAATTAAAGGCAATATTTAAAAAATTTTTTATAATGAATATGCTTAAATTGAGATTTATTTAACATTGTTCAGCCAAACAATAAGCCAATAACTTCTAACATTCCTACAACCCTTCCTACACACACACACCCACACACACACACACACACACACACACACACACGCACACCCTATAAAGCCTCCTTATCCATCCGTGCCAATTTGTTGACATAACTCTGCCATTACCTCAGCGGAGAGCCATCACAGAGAGCTAGCTAATTTCATTAACAAGAGAAGAGCTGCAGCTGGAGAGTAGGAGAGCAAACGATAGAAAAAAGGGAGGGAGCGATAGAGGGAGAGGGAGGACTCCCTGCATTTTTTCCCCTGAGTGAATGACAGGAATGTGTTGAGTAGTGTGTGTGTGTGTGTGTGTGTGTAAAAGGCAGAATATGCAGCTGTATGGAGTAGCAGCAGCTCTGAGAGAGAGAGAGAGGGAGAGAGAGAGAGAGAGAGAGAGAGAGAAAGAGAGAGAGAGTAATAAATATTGTCACATTGCTCCATAATGCACTCTGTAAGTGCTCAGTAAGTGCAGGCCGTGGGTCAGACATCAAGCCATTCCCATCTCCGAGTCCTGGGAACGCCGGCTGATCCGATTCCCAGCTACACAACACGGAAAGTTCAGGAAAAAATTAATTGATTAAAATTTCAAAAAATAAATAAAAATTTTTCTGTCATTTTTAAGATCTTTAAAGAGGGTTTGTGGTTGTAGCTTAACTGTTTTTTTTTAATCCTGCCTGAAAAGTGCTATACCTTTTCACTTTTTTCAATATTTTACATCCTAATAATCCTCTATGTACTGTGTCTGTAGTGCGTGTGTGTGTGTGTGTGTGTGTGTGTGTGTGATTACCACAGATAACAATTTCATCACGTTTCATCACAGAAACCCTGTTCACTCAAAAATCACTTCTATTTAAAATCTAAGGGCAGATGTTGTACTCTCTCAATAAAGGTTTTTTTAGCTGACTACAAAACATGGAATTTTTATTCTTATGGAATTTTATCCAACTTTCCAACACCGAAGCAACACAATAACAAAGTAGTTCCGGGTTTATGGCATCCATCCACCATCACTAAGTAGTAATTTTATCATAACCTCTGAAAGGATTAAGTTTACAGAATTAGATTTATTCACAAAAACCTTTGACATATGGAGTTCGACGTCTGCCCTTAAACTTGCACTATACGTCAATTTGTAGTAAACAGACTTTCTGTTATTTTCTCAGTGCAGGGAAATGTACAAATCCATGTCTGAGATAATGACTGACACACACACACACACACACACACGTTACAGATTTCTACAGCGGGTAGTAATTAGTCTGGAGTACCCCTTTAAGATGACAGAAATACAATCCATTTCCTTAGATATTATTTACAATGCTAAGTCGGTGGTTAGTACTTTGGATCTATTGAGACCTGGGACATATAAGAGTATGTTGTGGCAGTGGATTGTCCTGTTTGCTCAGGGTGAGTCCCGGCACCCGGGGAGCACATTATCCATCTATTAAAGCCTAGTAATTATTTACCTTCCTCCTCTTAAAAAAAAAAGGGCAACGTCAGCCGGATAAAGAAGAGCCTCTCGCCTCACAAGTGCTGTTTAATTTGAGGCAGGAGAGGACTCAGGCCAGAGTGACTACAGTTGCTCGGTATTGTCAGAGCAAACATTCCTGAGCGTAAGATCACAGCCATGCATACACACACTCACAGTCTGCTAACCCTCCTCCCACACACACACACACACACACACACACACATTCTCGTCCTGGTCTGGCAGAGGCCAAACAGTCAGTGTGGACAATAAGGACAATGCCCATCAAGCAGCAACTGTCAAAGGCCACAGGGTGTGTACCATCCAGTCCCAAGGCTTTGAGACAATATTTGAGCAGATTCGTGGGCGTGTTGGACGCAATAGGGGCAGCCTCAGGGGGCAGGAAGGGCAAGAAAAGTGACCTAACAAGTGACAGGCAGGTGAGCAAACAGTTACAAGAAATGACGTTTAACTCGTGCGTAGAGAGAGAGAGAGAGAGAGTAGCTGTTTCAGTGCTGAGATTTTTTTGTTTGTTTCGTGAGTACTTGGACTAATCTAGTGTTGGCTCATCTGAATCAAACATGGGCTTCAGTTTAGAGGAAACCTGATCTCACGAGGAAACTGTACAAAGTGAAATAATAAAGAGCGGACATGGTGTTCAAGTCATAAAAAAAATGCTACGAACCTTTGCACTCTTTCATACTGTTAAAAATTTGCATGTTGTAATGCAGTACTATGCAGTACTGAGCTATAACATTAAAATACAACAAACTGACAACAAATTTCATTTTACAACAAACAACCCCAAGAAAATACTGACTACTACCATAGCTACTGATCTCACGAGAAATGAGAAAGTCGAACCAAAATTCGAATCAAAAAGCGTTAGTATGCTGTGGTGTGAAGTCATAAAACAAAGCCACAAATCTTTGTCATGCGAATTGTAACGCATCTGCAAGATGTAAGACGTTAAATCTTGCATCTTGCGTATACTGTCCACGTAAAGAAAATAGATAGATGACAAGAAATGTTAATATTTGCGTAAATAAAATAACCGTGTCTAAGGGAGATGTGGAGTATTGTGTGCAATTCCGCAAACTACTAAAAGCCCAAACAAATACTGATTACTACGAGAGCTACTATCTCTTTACTATCCCATTTGTTCTATTTTGTGAAATTTGTACGATTTGTAACCAAAATGTCTGAGCATGGATTCGACTTTCCTCGATTTCATATCAGTCATAAAAAAAAAACTTTTCGTAACGTATCTTTTGAATTGAGTCGGGTGAATTGTTAAAATTTGCAAATTTGCAAATCTAAGACATTGCAATGTTGTATATTGTTTGTATAGATGAAAGCGAGAGATGACATTAAAATAAAAAAAAATTACAACGAATTATGCGGTTACGTTTAAACCTGCGTAAAAAAAAAGCGATTGCATCTTAAAGATGTAATGATATTGTATGCAATTCTGCAAACAGCCCCAACACCTACTTGCTACCTCTACAGCTACAGTATTTTATCCCGCTTCTTTCTAAGCGTCAGCGCTTCTGATGTTTAAAGGCCCCGGAATCAACGCAAAAGCTCTGAGCTTGTTTGCGAAGGGTTTTAGCAACTGCTAAGATACCATTCTTGCCAGTCAAGTAATGTCACCAGACTCTGTTTGGTGCAGCCACGCTATCCCACTTACAGAGTGAATGTGGCCCTTGGATTCGCTCATGCTGGAACAAGTGGCAGGACCCTAGAGGAACCACTCTGCGGGGAGGGATCAACAAGCCCGTGGATACACTTTCATCCTGGCAACGGATTCCTCAGCCTTCTCTGCTCGGTCCCAAACAGCCGTGTTTACCCAAAGGATAAGGAAAGCTGAGGGGGACCTCACCTGCTGGCCCTGAGGTTGCTATGAATACCCCAGTAATCCCCCTAAGTCCATGCAAACTCACCCAGCCTGGAGTTGCCAGGGCCAAAAAAAAGAAGGACTCTGTTGCGGATCTGTCTTCCATGGCAACAGGCCTTATCTTTGTCATCGTCTGTTTCAAAGCCTTGCTGTGTTTACCTCCCTTGCTGGAGCACGGCTGGCGTGTTAAATTAAACCTCCCTAACAGTGAAGCTTTAACGTTCCTTTATGAGCGACATAAAACAGACGTGTTTTGTCTTGCGCGAAAACAGCCGTGGTCGAGGGATTAGCGAGACGAAATATAGATTTGCCATCGGGAATCCATTAAATCGCCTCGTTCCAGCAACAAAGGGCCTAATTCATTTATGGCATTCCAGTCCATGAGACGGTGAGGTCATCTTATTGATTTTTCCCACTTTACCCATTCAGATGAAGGGTGAGGAAGAAAGGAGCTCCTGGCCCAGTCAGGATCACATGAGCCTACCACATGAGAAAGTACTGCATCCACAGGACGACCATTCAACTCTTCCCCCTTACGTATTCAAGAGTGAATGCTCCAAGTGGGGGCTAATATCAACGCTAAATGGTTATAGTAATTTATGGTGTACGTCGAGTTGCAGGACAGGGGGATGGGGAAGGGAGATAACTGACCTTTTGTGACTCAGCCAAAATCCCCATGGGCCTAATTCAGCAGAGGGAATTGGACCCCACAGCAGCAATGGGAAGATGCCTCAAACATAATGCACACAATAGACAATTGTGCTATGGGTTTCTCTCTGTCCTTTAGAGCATCCAGCCCATGGGACAGTAAAGTAAAGGGAGAATTCAGCCTGTTGCTTTCTCAGGCAGGACAACAGTGCAATGGAAAGGAAAAAAAGTGTCGACTCAGCCATCAAGAGAGGTACTGATGAAATCTCATTAGTCTTTTCAAGCTCGGAGGAGAGCGAAGGAATTGTACTGAGACACAGGGTAACTCTCTGAGACACAAGTAACTCATATAATGGAAAATCTGGCACAGATGATTCATCATTTGAAGGTTGTTCCAAAAAAGATTGGAATTGGAAAACCACTTTTTTTCTTTGAAAAAAGTTGAATTCTTCACCTTGCTCTTGTGTAGATCCCTACTACAGACAGTTTCCCGATCTGGAGGTTCCAAAGAGAACCTAAGTCGCATAAGTGTTGCTAAAAAATGATGTAATTCTAAGCAAAATAGGCAACTTTTGTCAAAAGTGCTGGCTTAAATTTCACTCATGGCTTTCGTTCTGGTATTGATAAACCATATTTGTTGTAAGTGCCACAGAAACTAGCACAGGACAGTTATTGCATTTATTGGAATATGACAATAATTTTTTTTGTCTAAGGATATCAGACTAAAGGTCAGACCTTCCTGAGCATTAAAAAAGACTTGCCATTTTGCTACATTCATATCCAAGTGAGTACTTGGAAATGGGAAGTTTCCAACCTACGAGAAGGACAAATCATTACTGTGGCCTACATCCTGCTTTTAAAGGAAATAAACAAATATTTCCGAGTGTTTGTAAAGCTATTTAAGAGTTTTTAACATCCACTCATAAGTCCATTGAGAGCGAGGTTGCTCTGAACATCCAATCTTACGTTCCCAACAGTCTGCATGAACGAGTCAAAGAAGAGTTCCCAAGGGTCACGAGGGCAGCATTTGATGCAGTGTACGGCATAAATACATACAGTATCTGCCGAAATACCAGAAAGAGGAATGAGTAATTGATATTTGAAAAAGAAATCCCAGACATGTCAAATCCTTGCATTGTTACCTTGGATAACACACGATATTCACACTAATCCTGCTTGATCACTTCATTGTGGTTGATATTTTAGCGTAAGATCTGAAATTAAAACTAAACAAATAAGAATAAAAATGTGGTGCAGTTAACAAGTCAATCCCAGTTATCTGCTTTTGATCCTATCTTTGTGGGTGGCGTATAAAACACTGAACCCTGCCCTCACATGGCCCTTCATCAACTGCCGTCTGCATGGGACGGAGACACAGCAAAGCCCGAGGGGGAAGACCCGCTGCCAAAGACAAGCCTGCGAACAAATGGTAACATGACCAAAACTGCCCGAGCACTACTGAATTTATTTCTTTTTCCCAAGCTTTATTCACCGACTGACTCACTCTGCCCACCCTGAACGCAACCCCCTGGATAAAAAAAAAGGGTGGGAGGAAAGTGAAAGAAAGAGTCAGAAAAAGAACAAGTCCGTCCTTTTGGGCGAGGAAGAAATAAAGCTTTGTGAGCGTCGGCAGCGGTGGCACATTTGACAGGTCTTTACCAGTCTTCGGCTCTTTTGTGTCGCTCATATAATGGAGCAAAACACAAACTGAGCCAGTGTAGCGTTGTGGCCCGGGCTATTAGTCAACGTGACGGCCTTTGGAGATGCTAATGGCCATATAGTGTGTCCTCCCCCTCCTCAGAAGCCGGTTATCTGATAGCACAAAGGCATTCTGCTGGAGGTTGACTTCTCTTTCTCTGGTCTATTGAGACCGTACAGAGTCATTAGGTTAAGGTCTCTTTCTCGAAAAATGCCTCCAGTTCCTCACTTTTACTCCCAAACTGGGAGTATTAGCATTCTCTGGAGGAGCACAAGCATCCAATCAAGGCTAGCTGAACCATATATGTACAGGATGTATGTATATATGTATGTACTGTATATGGCCCCTCAGGTGCTGGAGATACAAAGTCAGGAAGACTAGAAAGGAGGAAACAGAAATCCCCCCGTCACGTCCCACCCCCTCGATTCCCTCTGCCCCCCTCCAGCCATGTTGCGATGCCAGTAACAATCAAATCCTTGTGAAACGCGAGAGGATGCCCAGGAGTTAAAGACCTCTCAGCCCCCTGTTTTATTCAGCAACCCCACACTTACACACACCACGGCTCATATTCGCGCCGCTTCATTAGCTGCAGGACATGTACCTCAATAACACGGACCTCTGCACACACACACACACACACACACACACACACATAATCCCTTTCAATAACTAGGCAAGCTTCTCATCACGAACGTCCAACCCTAATAAGATTTTATACATTTTTAAATATGTACCAAACTTTTAAGAGGTAGGTCTGCAATTCAAAGTCATTTCTACAAAATCAAGATAACATGTAAGGAGGAAGACACTCAGCGTCACGTTGTTATACGGAAAGTAATCAACGACGGTGAGGTGTGACGAAGCCGAATTACTGTCACCACTCGAAGTTAACGATTTTTCATTAACAGCACATTCCGAAGTGTTTTATTCCTCTTATAGCACAGCAACTCACCAATATGTAAAGTCTTTAGTTGTTGAGAACAATACAATGTCCTTTTTTTATCCAATTATAGTTACAGTTAACATCCAGACCATCCAGGAATGTATATTTTTTCATTTCGACAGTGGGCAGTGGGCAGTGGGGGCTCAATGGTTAAGGCTCTGTGTTGCTGAACAGAAGGTTTGGGGTTCAAGCCCCAGCACTACCAAGCTGCTACTGTTGGGCCCTTGAGCCAGGCCCTTAACCCTCTCTATTCCAGGGGTGTTCATTGCCAGTTCATTGTCAAGCATCTCACACACTCATTCTATTCAGCATACACCTGAATTTAAAGGGTTCTAATATAATAAACAAGCAAACAAATAAATACAAAAATGTTCTCAGGTACTGGGGGAATTTTCCAAAACATGGTCAGTTTCATGGTCGTGAAATCGCAACTAGTCACGTGACTTAAACACGTATGAAAAGTTGGTGGTTAATGACAGTTTAATGATGGATAAGGTTAGGGAAAGGATTAATATCACGACCTTTAAATATAACTGACCAATAAAATTATTGGAAATCTAAATGGAATATATACTCATGTATATATACATTGTATATATATATATGAGTTGTGACAAGCTCTTAGAAGATTGGAGTGAAACATTCTAATTAGGTCATATGTATAATGACCTATGAATGTATTCATAACATGTTAGGATGCATTTATAAGTCATTATACACACTGTTAAATATTGATGAGAATGCATTGTACTTTATAGCAATCAACTATATATATATATATATATATATATATATATATATATATACATACAGCAGTTGTGTTTATAATGCATTTATTTGTTATCAGAATGCATTATGAGCAGTGTTTATAACATTTACAATCACTGAGTTCAGCTCTAGTTTGCTTAGTGTTATGTTTAATCTGACTATTGTCTTTTTTTTTCCCCCATTCGAAATATTGGCCTGGATTTCTTCGATATAAGTGACAATGTGTTATGAATTCGTCACGTTGACCATTCATAATGTATAATAACAATGTATATATATATATATATATATATATATATATATATATATATATATATATATATATGTATGTATGTATGTATGTGTATATGCCTTAGGAAGGCATTATAGCATGATATGAATGTGTTCATCAAAAGTGTTACCAATTTTTTTTTTTTTTTTTTATAGAAATGTAATTGCAAGGACACATATTACTTTTTTTGAATTTCACTAATAAACATTATAAAATAAAATGATAGTTATACTAATATTTTCTTGGAATAGCGACTACGTGTGACTAATATGACTAGTCTCCTTTTCTCGTATGGGAAAAGCCGAGTTTAAACAAGGCTGAAATGGAGCAAAAAGGCAGAGAGACGTATTTTTAGACAAATTTTACCTCAGAAAGGAAAAAAGTTCAAATATTTTCACGTTTTTATTTCCATGAATCAAATCAAAAAGCATTGAATTAATATCCATTTTATTTCACCTTCAACACCAATTTAATAAATAAACCGATGGAACATGACATGCAAACATTACAATCTACACCAGAGGAGAAATAATGTTAGAGCTGCAGAACGTTTCTGGATATTTTCAGTTGTGTTATGAGCATCACGGTGATACGAGCCCCTCGCTGCGATCGCTGATCCATGATTTCATAAACTTCTACATGTATACAATGTATATTGACCTGTTTATACATACAGAGTGTTTGGAATAAATAATATTCCTCCATGTAGTTAGGATGAATGTTAGCGAGAGATTATAAAAATGTGCAGAATGGCTGGGAATGAAGGGAAAAAAATAAGAACAGCAATGACGCGGGTAAAGCAGGGCGAATTTATCTCATAAGCGCCGCGTTAAGAGAGATTGTTGTAGAAATAAGGGCTTAGAAACGTTTCTGAACAACAGAATCATAACACAATGACACACTGTGTGTGAAATTCTGCAGAAAGCATGAAACTCTTGTGTTTAAGTGCTTGTTTTTGTTTTTAAATAAAGGACATGCTAATTACACGAACCTCACACTAGCGTTACAGCTCGGTGTTATTTCACCTACAGTGTGGGTCTGAGGTCACAATAATGATCGCTCGCTCATTAACCAAGGAGCGAACGCTGGCCAAAAAGTGCACGAGGTCTGAAATAAAGAGAAAAATGTGGAACGCTCCAGCTGGGATATGAACAGCGTGTGAGGTGAAGCACGAGGGCTCGTAATAAACAGCGCTGCAAATTAAAGAAGCAAAGACGAGGAGAAGAACAGTACGAGAGCCGGACTTACGGGAAATGAGGGAAGAGACAACACACAAAAGCTGTCTGTCTGTATCTATCTGTGTGTGTGTGTGTGTGTGTGTGTGTGTGTGTGTGTATATATATATATATATATCTGTCTGTCTGTCTGTATCTGTTTGTCTGTGTGTATCTATCTATCTGTCTGTCTGTCTGTATCTATCTGTCTGTATGTCTCTGTCTGTCTGTGTGTGTGTTTCTATCTGTCTGTATCTGTCTGTGTGTATATATCTATCTATCTATCTATCTGTCTGTCTGTCTGTGTGTATATATCTATCTATCTATCTGTCTGTCTGTCTGTCTGTGTGTATATATCTATCTATCTGTCTGTCTGTCTGTCTGTGTGTATATATCTATCTATCTATCTATCTATCTATCTGTCTGTCTGTCTGTGTGTATATATCTATCTATCTGTCTGTATCTGTCTGTCTGTCTGTGTGTATATCTATCTGTCTGTCTGTCTGTGTGTATATATATCTGTCTGTCTGTGTGTCTCCATTTGTAAATCTATCTATGTGTGTATGTGTGTGTGTGTGTGTGTGTGTGTGTGTGTGTGTGTGTGCGCGAGTGCACGCTTTGGTTCCTCTGTCTGTGTGTGTGCATATGTTTGCACACCTGTGGTTGAGTGTATGTACGTTTGTACGTCTGTCTGTGTGTGTTTATGTTTGTGTGTCTCTGTCTGCCTGTGTGAGTGTAAGTTTGTACGTCTGTCTGTCTGTGTGTGTCTCCCTGTCCATCAGTGTGTGTGTGTGTGCATGTTTGTCTAGCTATCTGTGTGTACATTTGTATTTCTCTGTCTATCTGTGTGTGTATATTTTTGTACATCTTTGTCTGTGTGTGTATGTTTGTACGTCTGTCTATGTTTATGTAATTTTTTATCAACCGTGTGCACTTTTGTACATATGTGTGTGTGTGTGTGTGTGTGTGTGTGTGTGCGTGTGTCTATCTGTACATCTATCTGCCTGTCTCTGTGTTTGTCTTTCTCACCTGTCTGTGCTGTATAACATGTCTGATGATCGGATCAGACGCTGGTGATCAGATGCTGCGGCAGGACAGAATGAAGCAGAGTTGTGAGTTGTGAGATGGAACCTAAACAGGCTTACACATGTGTGTGTGTATGTGTGTGTGTGTGTGTGTGTGTGGCAAAGTTTAAAAGCAGGAAAAAAAGCAGCAAAATGAATGGGTCTTCTTGGATCAGTGCGTCTCTCTCCGAGGGCTTTAATGGCGTCTGCAGTTTCTGTAAAAGAGAGCGACTTGATCAATATTTCATATTTAACTGTTGAACGTTATTCTGATATATCAGTGCGTGTGTGTGTGTGTGTGTGTGTGTGTGTGTGTGTGAAATAAACCACGGACCTGCTGCACTACTTCTCCTTGTGAAGAGCTTCTATGAAGGCTTCAAGTTTCTCCTGGATTTCTCGTACTTTTTCTGCAAAACAGAAATATTTCATTACAGCTCCAGCTCCACATTACCCAGCACACACACACACACACACACACACACACACACCCCTGACCTTTACTGTCTTTACCCTCAGTGACTGCCAACATGCTGCTCACCAATTAGTTTATTTGTTGAATCATAGTGAAGCGGATCTGTTTTTGCTCGTGGTCCATTTGGCCAATTAGGATTCACACTATGCTAATTAGAGCCGAGGAGAAAAAGTTAAATAGGAAGGAGGAGTGTGAGCCGAGACCGGGCTGGGAACACACTCCAGAAAAGTATTTTACTATAAATCAGTGGCACTATCTGTATCTGTTTAGTGATGAAAATATCGGGATTCAGATTTAAAGAGCGCCTCCTGACCACGGTACGCGCTAAATCTTCCAGTAATGCAGCTCAGCCACCGCAGCGCATCTGCTATCACAGACACACGCTAATGCTTCCTCCTTATTACTTTTTCAACTGGAATGTCTAGTCTTATTTCGCTCAGTTTATGGATTTAGACTTCTTTCTTTCAAGTCAGTAATATGAAATGACTAAAATATAAAAAAATATATATTTAATATAAAAGTTTGGCTGTTAGAGACGTTTGTCAGCCATTTTAGTCGTTTTTTTGGGCCGTAAAAAATAATTTATTAAAATAGACACTTTATAGTGCTCAGGAAAAGAGTCTATGCATGTTATTGCCGGACATAAAGCAACCACAGTGGTTCAACTTGGCTTTTCGCATGGACGATCAGTTCGTGTGTGTGTGTGTGTGTGTGTGTGTAATGTAATATGGTGGTGCGAGGCTCGTGCAGCCGCTTTATAACTGTTATGGTCCCGGGGTTCCCCTTTCTGCTGAGAGGTGAGGGATGAAAGGAGTAAGACAGCCTTTGTGGACGCTCTGACACCTCTGTGGTCTGAAATTCAACACTCTGAGCCCTCACGCGCACCCACGCATGCACGTGTGCAGAAAAAAAAAAGAAAGAAAGAAAAAAGAAAAACAAGTCCCGAGCTCTGAAACACAACTCCACACACTTACACGCGGACACTTTTCTGGCAGGTAGCAGTAAAAGGCTGGGCTTTGATACGGTGCTGCGAGCAGATGAAAGAGGGAGATGGTGGAGATTAGGGAGGGTAATGAAGGCATTAAGGACCGAGAGGGGACACGCCGACGCGACAGGTGCGGAGCTGAAACTCAAGCTGGATAAAGATTCTCCCCAGAGAACGACAGGACGACAAAATTCCCGACACCTTAAGCTTGGGAAAAGCGGGTTAAACACCGTTACATTCTCACCACACGATAATGAAACGTGAGCGTTGCTTAAAAACGACTTAGACGTAAAAACGTACCACGGCACGCTTACAATCTCAATTCCGATTGGTCAGAACGTGCACTCGCTCTAACATGTTATCGTTTCTATAGCAACAGCTCATTCATGTTGACTTGTACGGTCCACTAATAATAAACTGATGTTAAAAAAAAAAAAATGTCTGTAATCATTGATACGATGAAAGAGACATTTCTGGAAGGAGTCTCCAGCGTCAGCTTCTTGTAACAGAATTAAAGCTGTAACTTTAACATTTCGGACATCTTCAGGATAGAGGAGGTTACGCTTTGTGTTTCTCGGTAACACGACAAGCTAACCTTTTTTTTATTATTCAAAAAATGAAATAAATAAATAACTGAACACTGTAAAAGAGGAAAAATATATATTAGAAAATCATGTTATGTTATGACAATTGGGGGAAAAAAAATTAATTTAAAAGTGAAAAAGAGGGAAAAAAAAATTAAGAAAACAATAATTTAACACTCAAAAGGAGAAAAAAATTAAATAAAAAATTAAATAGGAGGAAAATTTTTTTAAAAATTAACTGTGAAAAAGGGGAAAATAAACAAATTAAACTCTGAAAAAAAAAAAAAGTTTTTTTTATACCAAAAAGGGAGAAAATAATAAAATAAATCATTTAACAATAAAAAGGAAAAAAATAACACTGAAAAGGATTAAAATATTGTGTAAAAATTGAGAACAAAATTTTAATATCAAATTTTTGTCAGTCAGAACCTCACCTCTGACCCTGAACAACCATCACCCTCTCTCTTTTTCTCTCTTTACGTGAGAGAGAAAAGAAAAGAGGCTGATTAGTTTCCAATAACAGCGCAACACCAGGTTACTTAACATATGGTTTAGGAACAACTTTACACTTTGACTTGTGTTTGACTGGCTGAAGATACTTCCTAATGCTTAACACACGCACACACACACACACACACACACACACACACACTCACACACACACACACACACCGTCAGCACATTTTAGACACCAAACTCTTCCAATCTGGAAAAAAAAAAAAAGAAAGAAATCGCACTGAAGGATGGCAGACACATTTGCGTGTGTGCAGTTTGGCTTAATGCGTCTGTGAGAAACAGACATTTATTTCTTTTCACCATCTGTTTGTCCCGAACGTGAGACGTAGGACGGCGCTTTTTCTTTTCAGCCTGACGGAAACGTGACACAGGAGCGAGAAGCGAACGGTCGGACGGTCCTGCGCGTCCGGGAGCAGGATCTAAACTCCATTTACGCTGCTGTTTACCTAAGAGATGAGCTGCTGGACACATCCATTCATGAGTCCCATCTCTTTATCTGGTCATGAATATTCCCATAATCCTTTGGCCTGTATCCCAGAAGCCCCCACTCTCTTTTTTTTTTTTTTTTTTTTTTTCCTCTTTCAGGGTTCTTCCTCAATCCCTTCTTTGAAAAGAGGCTCTCGCCTGATCTCCACATGAAATGATATCTCTTTCAGCGGCGCTCTTACGGAGCTCTAAGCCTCGTGGGCCGGCACGGCGAGAAGGCCGGAGAAAGCCTTTAATTGACCTGTAATTAGACTGTGAAACAGTGTGGCCGAAAAGAATGCACAAACACGAGAAAAGAAAGAAAGAAAGAAAGAAGAAGGAAAGAAAGAGAGAGTCAGGGCATGTGGGATACCGCCCAGGAGCTGGACGAGGAGACTCTGGTGAAGTGAAGTGAAGGAAACTCAATCTCAATCGTCTGTGCTCTAGAGCAGCTTCTCTTCAGAGTTTGCCATCCAACAGGGAGAAGAAAGAAGAAAGAAAATAAAAAAAGAAATGAAAATGTGGCAACAGCACAGGCTATTGCGAAATCTCAAACAAGGTGGACGAGAGAGAAAGCTCTGGAAGTCAGAAACGGGCGTCTGAGACAGATCTCGAATTTGTGATTTCTGAAAATCCAGTCAATAAAATTAGCTAGAGACGACAGCGGTAGTAGCAGCAGGGAGGGAGGGAGGGAGGGATGGATGGATGGATGGAGGGATGAAGGGATGAAGGGGGCGACACGATGATGGAACATAAACCAACACGTCGTCAGCACGACACTGTAGCAGCGACAGCGCTACAAATCAGCACGCAGACTTTATCTCTAAAACAGATGCTGATGAGGCGACTCAACGCGACGAGTTCAACAGGAGGGGAGGGGAGGAAGAAAAAAAAAAAAAAAAAAAAAAAAAAAAAAACCTCTCTGGACTCGGTCAAAAGAAGATGAAAAGATTCCTGATGGAAAAAAAAAAAGACTTGAAGTGTAGAGATTATTTTGCTATTTATAAACACACCTATTATTATTATTATACGCTTCCTTTATTTCGTTATGGGATGAGGGCTGGGTCATGTGACCAAAAATATCATATCCTGATACCTCATAAGAAATTTCTACGATATGCAACAATAATCACAATATATACGAAATTGCTAACGAACTGACAGCAGAACGGTAGCGGTGCAATTATTTGAAGAAAAAAAAAAAGAAAAAAAATAACGGATTCGATGATATTTTTTAATTGAACGTCCCTTAAGACTGAAAAAAAAATAAATAAATAAATAACACTGTTAAAGAGGAAAAATATATATTTGAAAATCATGTTAAAAAAAATTCATTTAAAACTGAAAAAAAAGGGAAAAAAAATTAAGAAAAGAACAATTTAACACTGAAAAGGAGGGAAACAAATAAAATAAATAATTTAATAGGAGGAAAATTTAAAAAAAAATTAACAGTGAAAAGAGGGGAAAAAATTGTTTAAAATATTGAATTTAACACTGAAAAGGAGAGAAAAAAAAATAACAGTGAAAAGGGGCAAAAATAAACAAATCAAACGCTGAAAATAAAAAAAGCTTTTTTTTTTTAATGCCAAAAAGGGAGAAAATAATAAAATAAATCATTTAACACTAAAAAAAAGGGAACATTGAAAAGGATTAAAATATTGTGTAAAAATTGGGAAAATTTTAATATCAAATTTTTGTGTCAGTCAAAACCTCAGACACTGAACAGCCATCTCCTCTCTCTCTTTCTCTCTCTCTTTCTCTCTTTCTTCTCTCTTTCTTCTCTCTTTCTCTCTCTCACCCTCTCTTTCTCCTTCTCCTTCTCTCTTTCTCTCTTTCTCTCTCACCCTCTCTTTCTCTGGGCACGCCCCATCACTGAGAGCCATAAACATGAAATGGTGTCTGAAAACATAATACTCTCTCACACACTAACACACTCCCAAATATTCCCCTTCACACTCACACACACACACACACACACACACACACTGCCGTGAGCCCAGGTGTGTAACTCCTTACCTGAGTCTCACTCCTGTCCTTTAATAAACACTTAATTACACACTCAACATCGCTGTCAGCTCAGGAGGCGAGTGAATCGCCAAGAGACAGCCTGAGGGACAAAAAAGAGCTGTGTGTGTGTGTGTGTGTGTGTGTGTGTGTGTGTGTGTGTGTGTGTGTGTCATAGTGAAGGTTTCAAAAAAAAAAAAAAAAAAAAAGTGCATGTGTGAGGCATCATATCTTCACCGGAGGGAGTGTTCCAATAATCACACGTCAGTCAAAACCCCACCTCTGACCTTGAACATTCCACACACACACACACACACACACACACACACACACCCACACGCGCACACACGCGCACACACACCACGTCATGCCATTACAGGAGTTGCTGTTACCATCCCGGTGTTAATTACTTTCCTGTAACAGCTCATCTCAAAGTGTTTTATTCCTCTTACACCACAGAAATTTTCCAACAATTACAATCTTTAAAAAAAAAAAAAAAAAAAAAAAAAAAACGACACTTCATACTTTTTATCCATTTATAGTTACATTTAATGTTGTGGAGCATCCAAGAAACGAGTGAGTTCTTGTTCTCAGTTACGTTATAGCTTATAAACAGTCGCTCCCTCACCTCTTTATTTCTCTCTCTTGAAGTTAATAAGAAAAAAAAAAAAAAGAGAAAATCTTGTCACGTTACAAAGAAACTGCGAAGAAGCGGAAACTCGTCTGACGCTGAAACGCTGGAGACTCCTTCCGTAACCGTTAAATAAACATCTCCTTACAGAAGAAAGATCACGTTAATATAACCTTGTGATTTTTAAACTGTCTGATGCTGATGATGATGATGATGATGATTAGAATGATTATTAAAATTTATCAAGATTTTTAAGGACAACTCTTCGATAAAATCTTTGACACTGTCAGTATTTAACACGTTGTTATAAGCTGAAAGAGAGGCTTGTGTTTTGATTTTCTTTAATAAACTTATTGAATTAAAGGTGAGATTCCTCTCATATTTCTCTCTCTCTTTTTTTTTTTTTTTTTTTAAAAAAATTCCAACTCACGTACAAACGTGACATGAATTCGATAGAGAAAAAGTTCTCTCTTTTGCGCAGGGGTTTTCAGAAAATGCTCAAACCAGACACGCTAAAACAAAACAAAACAAAACAAAAAAAAGCAAGAGAAAAACGGAACGTGAGCTGCAGAACGCCTGACGTGATAGACGAGTGCGTGTACGCGAGACTGCTCTATTTTTACCCTGCTGAACAGGAAGTGTATGGTTTTGATATTACCTCATAGCAGGAAACATGACAGATAAATGATGGACTGTGGAAGAGTCTCTGTTTGAACAGCTCTCTGGTGTGTGTGTGTGGGTGTGTGTGTGTGTGTGTGTGTGTGTGGAAGCGGGGGGGGAGAATCACAGAGGTCTGAAAACCCTGGCGCTGGTTCATATGAGTTTGTGCTTCGTTTCCTAGCGTTTCCAAGCAAACAGAGAGCGAGATGAATCGGGACAGAGATAGACTGAGATCCTCCCTGAGTTCTTCTCCTTCATGGGGCAGATGGACGCTGAGAGATTTATACGCATGGCTGAGATTTATAAGCTGTGCTGCTGAGAGCCGCGAGGGAGAGACGGGGGACGTGATGAGGACGTGTCAGACAGAGAGAGAGAGAGAGAGAGAGAGAGAGAGAGGGAGAGAGAGATAGAGGACGAACAACAAGGTTTTTCCTCCAGCTGAAGCACAGACGTCTTCCTGCGACCGAATCCGACACATGCTTTTCCCATCAGAGGGCCGGAAAAAAATGGTGGGAGTGAAAGAGATGGAGGGAAAAAGAAAAAGAACGAGCGAGACAGATGAGGCCAAAAGGCTGGACAGGGATCAAACACGGGATCTGAATTTAATATCTCCGAGTGTGCTGTTTGTGTTTGGCCTTTCCGGATGAAACGCAGTAAATTTACAATAGAGGATAAATCCATTAAAAAAAAATTCCCTTTTACGAGACAATAATTCCGGATGTTTCTCTCCACAAATGCAGACACGGGCCTTGGAAGAGAAAAGCCTGGATTTATTTATAGCACGGATTTATTTATAGCCCTAAAGCCTAACGCTTTTGTCGTATTCCTTCACGTAAACACGAACAACGTCAGTTAAGATCTTACTTAAGAAAGAGAGGAAAAAAAAAATCTGATACGGCGTCCAACAAGGCTCTGTTTTAGGACCTGTATTGTTTTCCACTTTTTCCAATTTCCACAAAAAGGCAGACTAAACTAAAGTTACTGAAGTAAATGCACTAAACACAATGCATTATGGGTATTCTGGGGTCATTAGGATACATTCACTACATCCCAATTTGCCTACTTATACAATGTACTAAAAGTATGTACTTATTTTGTGAAGAAAAAGTACATACTTTTGAGTGTGTAGCAAAAAAAAGTACGTAAGTACTGGTACACACTAACACGTAACGGAAGAGAGCGTTGTTGCCTAGTTACGCACACCGTCATCGTAAAGCTTTCAGCTTTTCTTCCTTCATTATTGCGTACATAATTTATACGATATAATTTAATTTCCCTTGATTTATTTTCCCACGTTTCATTTACACCTCTCTAAAAAGGAAAAAAAGAGTCGCAAAATGGCGGCGCGCCGTTTTATTAGTCGCTCGGTCTTTTCGTCTGACCGTACCAGATAAACGTGGTACTCTTTTAAAAACAACATCCAGCCGTTAATGTTACGTGACAATAAAAAACTTCGGTTGGCGCTTAACATTTACGCATTCTTACGCTTAAATACTGAAAACGCATCACCGAAGTTTCACTCGTCCGCCATGTTTGCAGGTTGAATTCGGAGAAGCAAACCGTCACAAAACTCCTCCTCCCTCGCGCAAGGAGTCGTGGGTAATATTAGCTGAAAAAGTGGCCACGCATAAACACTTCGAAAATTTACCGTAAATAGTAGACCATCTGGGTACCTTTGAGATCCTCATTTCAACAAGCTACGATTTGGGACACACTAATTCTAATCTCGGATACTATTTAGGACGGATAGGTGGATTGGGACTACCCCTGTCCATCACGGTGCATTATGGGATTTGAAGAGTGCACTGGATTAATGCTTCAGGATAAAAAACGGACGACTCGAAACTAAAAATAAAAATAGCGCACTATATAGCGAACATTACGTAGTACAGCTATCAGAGGCAATAAAAACAAACAAACAAACAAAAAAACAAACAAAAAACCCTTCAACTCCATAAACTATCATTTGTTTGTCGATCGAGGAATTTAATAGCATCACTGCTTTTTTTTTTTTTCTGCCACAAGCTACCAAAGCTAACCTTCCCAAAGCATTTCCTGTATAACAACATTATAGTTGTATGAAGTGTTTTATTTCCCTAATTCCACAGACATTTTCCAACAATTACAATTTTTATGTATTAAAGAAAGACAGATTGTGCTTTTTGCGTGTTTATAGTTACATTTAATGTTGAGAAAAGTCCGAGAAACAGGTTAGTTCCTGTTCTCACTTACGTTATAGTAGCTATAAATGGCTGTTCCCTCACCAGCCTCTCTTTATTTCTCTCTCTTGAAGTTAATAAGCCAAAAATTTACTTCGCAAAGTGTAAACTCCTACCTAATGAAAATATCGGAAAACTTAAAGTTCCAGCTTTACCTCTGACTGTTCAAAGCGCTGACACTGGAGACTCCTTCCATATAAACCTGTGATTTGAAGCTGCACTACTACTACTGAAAATTAATCAACACCTATTGACCAATCAGATTCCAGAATTTAAAGAACCGAAACGTTTTTTTTGTTTGGTTTTTACAATTTTCGTCATCAATGCAGCGAATGTAAGAAAAGTTACTGTTTGAACAAATTGGAAATCCCGTTTTTTTTTTTTGTTGTTTTTTTTTTGGAGCGGTCATGGCTAGGTCAGCAGACAGAGAAATAAAAGCGTCTCTGAAACGCTGGGCGGTTCGGGGAACTCTGTGATGTATCCGCCCTGTCGAATTCACGTCCAGAAGATAAGACACGCGCAGTCAACAGTCCACATCTGATTCATTCTCCGCACTGCGCTCTGATAAGACGCGTACAGTCGGGTCCCTCAGCAGCCGCTGATTAGATAGAGGGATATAAAAACTCAAAAACTGGAAAATGCAGAGGAGGTGCGTGCCGAGTCGAGGCGCGAATGGAAGCACAAACACGCTCGAACCCTGAGTACACACAGAGCTGAGGTCGTGCACACACTGAGCCGTCACCGGCCCAGGCGCAGGAAGTGGAGGAGACAAAGGCAAAGAAAGTAACCTTTCTTCTGTCGTGCTTTCGCGTGGAAAAAGGAAGGAGAGCAGGTTCAGGCAGTGCCACGTCTCGGAGAAGAGCAAGTCTTCAAAGTATCTCAGGATTTATAATCACTGCTGTGTGTTTATTCATGAGTAATAAAAGTGGAATAAAATCTCCTAGAAGGACGTTGAATAAATATTGTTCTACTGGTGCAATATCACTGAAAATATATATATACATAGACATAATACATACACACACACACACACACACACACACACACACACAAGCCAGACTACAGCTAAGAATAGAAGCACATACATAGAATAAATGTTATACTTTTTAATAATAATAATAATAATAATAATAATATATTATACCCCAGCTTCATTGAATTCTTGATTCTGATTGGTCGGAAATTTTCTGACAGTAGTACAGCCTCTACAGTCGTTTCTATAGCAACGACTCCTTCACAAACAGATCGTAAACGCGTGTAATCCTTCACACGGTGACGTTTTCTTAACTTAATTGACGGAAGGAGTCTCCAGTGTCAGCGCTTTCTAAAAGTAAATCTGCGACTTTATGTTTTTTTTTTTTTTCGAAAGCTTCAGGACAGAGCAGTTTGCGTTTCTTTGCGGTTGCTTGGTAACATAACAAGCTGCGTTTTTTTTTTTTTTATTTATTATTGACTTCAAAAGAAAGAGAGAAAAAAAAAGACAGGGTGGTGATAGAACGACTGTTTATAGCTGATAAACAGATAAAAGTATGACACGTGATTCATTAATACACCGTTAGAAACATTTTAATTGTTGGTAAATTGCTGCAGTGTAAGAAGAATAAAACGTTTTCCGATGTGCTGTTATAGGAAAACAATCCACTTAGGAGACGTAACGGTGACTCCGCTTCATTACACGACAACGTCGTTGATTATTTTACTATAACTGCATGCCACGGAGTGTTTCATTCCTTACAGAATCGCTCCAACTCATTTCATACAAAGAAATGACACTTAAAAGGCATCGTTTCAGTGTGTGGATAATTACGAAGGCAGTTTACGCAACAACTTTACAACACAAAAGCAGGAAAGAGCCAATGTCACAAGGACTAATGTGATCTAAAATGAAATAAAAAAAAAAAAAAAAGTGTGTGGTTGTGCGGCGTGCTCCGATAATTAAATCAGGTTCATTAGGAGAATTAAAGGAGCCTTTTTTTTTAAAAAAAAAAAAAAAAAAAAAAAAAAAAAGCTCCTCCTGACATGCCTGAGGTCACATATTAGCAGCACAAGCTGCGCTCCAGCACAGGCTCGGTGCCATGCAGCTGCCCTGGCACACGCCACACACACACACACACACACACACACACGGCATGTCGATCCACCCACCCACAGCGGGCTGCGAAAGTGGCAAGCCTGAACGCAGCCCAGCTTGCGCAACTACACCAATGTATTCAGTCTCACACACATACACACTGTCTCACACACTTACACACCCACACTTACACACTCCCCTGCGGTCTGAAACAGGAGCAGCTCTTTACCTGCCTGGCTGCGAGTAAGGGCAAATCGCTCTTAACACCAGACTGAGCCGCAGGGGGTGGATTTTTCTCTTTGTTAAGGGAAGTACCCCTGTTCCCCCTGTCCCCCCTCCCCCTGCCCCCACCCGCCCAACCTCCTTTTACCCCTCCTCCCGCCTCCTCTTTAAACACTCAGCCAGGTGAGTACGAGGTCATCCACTCAGCTCCATGCACCTGTGACGGGATTGGCCCCGGTGGCCCGCTGTGCGCCGGGTTCGACACCGCTGGCCCTGCCTCGGGCCGTCTGCCCCATAAATCTCTCGCTCGGTGACTCATCGGCGTTTGTCGCCCACTTCCACGGGGCGAAATACCGGGGAGAGGGTGGGAGGGGGGATGAAAGAGCATGTTCCAACAGCTCCGAGGTGATTCACTGCCCCTCTCTTCAACCCTGCTGGCTCGAGAGCAATTTTATTACTACGTTTTTTTTATTTATTTTTTTTTCCTCCCACATCGGCTTGTTGTGTTAACGTGCCGACCCAGAACTTCTCTGATAAACTACGACGTGAGATTTATTAGCTTTGGCTTCTGTGTGCGTGCAAAAAAAATGACGTCTTTACAAGCGAAAAGAGCTTGAGTATAAACAAACTGATCTATTATTTCCTATTATAAGATTACACTAAACATTAAATAAAGGATTTTCAACCCTATTTCTAGACATTTCTTACTAATTTCAAGCTTGGAATAGTCTTGTTCTCTTGTTCTCTTGGCAACTGATCTTTTATTTACTTCTGGAAAGAAGAAATTATCTGCTAAAGGAATAAGAAAATGGAAAGTCTGAAATGTGGAAAAGCTTCTAAAAACAGGCTTCAGATTGAGGTAGAACGAACTCATAAGAAACATGAGACCACTTTCCCTATATTCAAGATATTTTTTTTTTTTTTTTTTTTTTTTTTTGCAGTAAAAACAAATCACTTGTGCTTCTACGCTTCTTTCGCCGTTGATCTGCTCGAAATTTCAGGGCAAAAAGTGTTTTAATTATGGTTTTTTTTTTTAAAATGTTAATTGTTTCTAATTATCATTACCACTAAAATCATTTGAAAATTGTTAGATTTTTACTTTGTTTCCT
Source organism: Pangasianodon hypophthalmus (assembly GCF_027358585.1). Taxonomy (NCBI): domain Eukaryota; kingdom Metazoa; phylum Chordata; class Actinopteri; order Siluriformes; family Pangasiidae; genus Pangasianodon; species Pangasianodon hypophthalmus. Next base: position 2,459,520 of record NC_069711.1, on the reverse strand, counting down.
CTAATTTTTTTTTCCATTCAAGATTTTCTGTCTTTTGTTTTTTTTTTTGGACCATTTATGGCTGAAATGTTTTGATGGCATCTCTAAAAAATAAAGATATATAACTGATGTTTACTATACACTTGTTTAATGTTAGCTCAGTCGATCACACGTTGATGAATCTTATTTCACGTTCTCAAAAAAAAAAAAAAAGAAAAAAACAAAACTCAAAACGTTTTGGACAGAAATCGAAGACGGCGCGTCAGAGCGTCTCTCAAGCAGGAAAAATCCAGTCGAAAAGATTACGAATTTGAGTTTGGGGAAGGGGGCGGGGCTTCCAAGGTGTCCGTTATGCTGCGTTCAACGTACCTCGGAAGCTGGAACTGCGTCACTTTCAACCTCGAGCTACAAAGGTGGAGAAAAAACATGGACGCCTCCGTGTTCGTCTTTTGTTAGCAAAAGTTACTGCTCATGCTGTGAGCAGCCATGTTGATTTGACGTCACTTGCTGAACTCGGGGTTGAGGAGACCATCCCAAGTCGAGGGGGCGTTTTCTTTGGATTTCTTTTTTAGTCTGAGGTAGAAAATTTTTGAGTTTATGAATTATAAGTTTTAGTTAAGAGCTCAAAAACACCTGTCAATCATTCCACATTCATATATCAACTGATTCCTCCGCTGTTTTTTTCTGGGAAAAAAAACGATGGCTAATTTGGCGTATTTTTCAGCGATAACTCGTAGCAGCGTGCTCTGGTGTTAACATACGCAGCTCCTACGCAAAACACATGAAGGCTGACAGCTCTAGCTCTGATCAGAAATCGTAGCTAGTCTACTGATATAATTTATACGCGTGAACATGTTACAGCCGTTGATGTATTTCGAAACTGTATCAAAACCAATGAAAAGAAACGTACGATTAGTCAAAAACCTGTGCCATTGGATTCAGTCCAAGGAATTTAAATGTCTATACGCACACAATAAATTAAACTAAATGTCTTTAAATAACCTCAGATGACAGGATGTGTGATATTAATGATTGGTTATGTATTTACACTTTCAAATAAAGGCCTGTGGAATTTGCTGCTTGTGTCGTAACAAATTTGCATAAAAATCTCAGTGTAAGTCTTGCTAGTGTGAATGTGGGTTAATAACAGCGTCAAAAAGCCAAAATCTACACCAGAGTGACTCTGAATTTAAACCAATCCTTTAAACCTTCCTGATTATTTTCCTCATTTTAGTTCTCCAAGAGTCCTTCGTTCAGCCAATTTTTACGGGCTCACATCGAAACATCAAAACATCAAACCCCGGGCTTCAGCTGTGATTACTGGAGCAAGACCGCGAGCACGCCGACGCCGCTGAATAATAAGGCAGACTTTTAAAACTCTGAAGAAAAAAAAAAGTCCTGCGCATGGGAGAAGCTTGTCTTAATGACACGAAAGACGCTCAAGTCTGGAAACATGTACAGACTCCGTGCCAAGTTTCTTACGCTTCTAAATCGCTCGACTCTGTTTGCTTGAAGTTCACCGAAGGATAAAGAATGTTAACCTGAGGCTTTCGTTCATAAAGACGTGCATGCTCTGGACCAAAGCGTCTGCTCAATGTCAATGATTTCTTAATGAAATATCCTCGTGTGATTAAACAAATAAGGAATAAAACATACCGTAAGTGTGCTGTTACAGGAAAACAATCAACAGCAGGGTGGGGTTAATGTTACCATCAGGAAGTTGATTAGTTTCCTATAACTACATGTCCAAGCAAGCGTTTTATTCCTCTTATACCACAGCAATTTGCAAAACGATGACAATTTCTCATTTATTATTAAAGAACGACAGTTTTTTTATCCATTTATAGCTACATTTAATGTTCGTAAATGTCAGCAAAACAAGTTACTTTTGTTGTGTGAGAACGTCCTAACAGCTATAAACAAACTTCCTTCACGTTTTTTCTCCGAGTTAAAGACAAAAAGAAACCAGAAAGCGTAAACTCCTTTGTCCTTAAGATGTCTGAAAACTTCTTTCTGACGCTTCCGAAAACGTTCAATAAACGTCTCCTTGTCAAAAAAAAACGTCACCATGTCTACAATTACAGATGTTGATATGGAGCGTCCCTGTGAATATAGTGTTTCGGCGAGGACTCGTTCGCACACCAGAAGCGACTCATTCATTCATTTTATTCATTCATTCATTAATTGTTGATTTTTTTAAAAAATTTTGATCGTTTAATATTCAGTAAACCTGAACTTTTTTTTGTTTTGGTTTTTACGTTGCCTTTCCTTTGATCAGCTGAAATATCTATTGAATAATATCTGATTCATTCATTCATTCATTAAATGACTCACTGATTCACTTGTTAATCTCACATTAAGGCTACGTTCACATGAGCAGGGTGAAATCTGATTTTCTGTCATATTGCGACATATTTTCAGAAATTACAAAAATCCGATGTTTTGGAATCAGACTTGAGCTTCTAGATTGGATACATATCCGATAAACGAATGAGAATGAACAGATCGGAATTTATGCAGCTTTTACACCAAATACATTTCACCATCGTCATCATCATCATCATCATCATCCAGTGTCGGCAAAACAACAACAGCAATAGCAGTGACTATATTCAGTAGAAAGATACGAAATTGGTGATTTACTTTATATTTCCAGAATCAATTCAAGCTAATTTAGAAAGAAACCGCCCAAAACTGCCCAAGAAACCAACGTACACATGCAGGGCGTTTCAAGAGACACGTGTGTTCACGTTAAAGACAGATACGAGTCAGCTGCAGTTCCGATCCGATCAGAATTGTTCAACAAAGCTGTAATGTGACGTGAGCGTGTACTTCATGTATCCTAAATCTGATCATTTTACAAACTGTCGCTCCTTATTCGAGTTCTGTAACACCTTCTCTTTGAGGTTATCATCCCTCGTTCAGGAAGCTGTCAGATCCGAGCATGCTGCAGCGCACAAACCTCTTCAGTCCCACGTCAACATCACCACGGCGGCGCGGCGGCACGTGCAGGACAGGCAGCAAGGCCGGGCAGGCCCAGGAATTCCTCCTGACTTTCTGATGAGCTCAGTTTAGGAAACGCGGCATGTCTCTCTAAAACAAGCGCCGAAGCCCTCGGGATGTGAGAGATGTCACAGTGTCAGGCTTCATCGTGATGTGTTAGGAGCGACGGAGGCGCTAAAAGTTCCCTAAACTTTCATTTAACATCTTAAATAAAGCAAACGGCAACGTTACCAAACGGCAACGATACTAATAATCCTAATCATCCTTCCTTATATTCACATATTACATAAAAGATTACAGTGAAATTATATCGGTTTATCATTTACTGTTGTTTTTTTTTGTTTTTTTTAACAACAATACATCAAAACACTACACTGATGCGATTAGTAGGTTTTTACACCACACTGCTGTTGAATTCTGGGCTCTGATTGGTCGGAAAGTGTTGATTAATTTTCTAGAACAGCAGTTCCTACACTAGCGCAAGTTTATATTAACGCGCCCGCTCTGATACGTCACCGTTTCTATAGTAACAGCTCATTCACGGGGACCACATTATTAAAAAAAAAATAAATAAAAAACATAATCGTTGCCATGGCGACGTTTTCTGTACGGAGAGGTTTATTTAACGTTTACGGAAGGAGTCTCCAGTGTCAGTGCTCTGTAACAGTCAGAGGAGTAACATGACAAGCTGCGTTTTTTGTCTCATTAACAGTAAAAGGAAGTCAGGAACAATTCCACAACAATAAATGTATCTATAAACGGATAAAAATGACAACAATGCACGTCTTTAAAATTGGTAAATTCCTGTAGAGTAAGTGGAATAAAACACTTCCGGCAATGCTGTTGTTAAAAAAATGAGCAACTTTAAGATGCTAACTGTAACTCCCCGCTTCATCACACCACCCCAGCGTTGATTATTTTCCCATAACTGCATTTAGACGTAGTGTTTTATTCATTACACGCCAAACACACCTACTGAAGAACACACGCTGTCACTACTAAACCCAGCCTGGAGGTCCAGGACCATCAGTCATCGGATCACTGGTCCGCAGCACACCCTCTTCTGTAAACACACACTAAAGAGAATGGCTGTGTGTGTGTGTGTGTGTGTATTGTGTGTATCGTGTGTAATCAACCACACACACGCGTAAGCATGCCTGAGCATGTTTCTTTGAGCTCAATGACCACCGCGGTTTGTCTTCTGGTCAGCGTCATGCCTTGAAGATCAGGATCCAGCATCCTGTGTGTGTGTGTGTGTGTGTGTGTGTTGTAAGTTCAGATGAGAAGTGTACAGGTGAACTGTCGGCACACGCTTGTTTGCGCATGCAAATCTTTCCTCTTACTCACGGCTCACAGCTAACCACGAGCTAACCACGAGCTAACCTGCGGCCGTGTTTCTGCACGATTAGCTACAAGCAGAATAAAATTTTAAATAAAAAATAAAAAATAATGTAAATTTGCCTATTAATAGATTTATCGTTCATTCATTCATTCATTCATATTTATAAATTGTTACAGTAATGTGTTTGCTGTATTAAGGAATACACCACTCTGTGTCACGCTGTTATAGGAAGCTAATCAACAACGTGCTGGAGTTGATGATTTTTCCTAAAACTGCACGTCCTGAAGCGTTTTATTCCTCTTACACTGCAGCAAATTGCTAACAAGTTCAGTTTTAAATTTTATTAAAACATAACATATATTTTTTTTTATCTGTAAACAGCTACATTTAATGTCTCGCTTACATTACGGCACTTTACAGGCTCTCTTGTATTTTCCTCTCTTGTAGTTAACGAGATTAAAAAAAAAACAAAACACGCACACACACACAGCTTGGGATGTTACACAGTAACCGCAAAGAAGCGTAAACTCTGTTACTATAGAAACGATAACGATAACGATAATGACACTTCGGCGCTGAACAGAGAGTCACGCTTTATGACTCACAGCTGTAAACACACCGATTATCTATTAGCTCACTTTCTGTTAGACAAAATGACACTCACATGGTCAGTTATGAATGTGTGTGTGTGTGTGTGTGTGTGTGGGTTCAAGCCTGGGCATGTTAGCTTTCACATCCATAAATTCCTTTCCTAATCATTACTGTGACCAAAGCTGTGAACTCTCTCTCTCTCTCTCTCTCTCTCTCTGTACTCTCGCTGTTAATCCCGATTAAGCCGCGTTTAGTTTTAATTTATTTTAAAAACGAGAAAATGAAACAGGAAGACTCGAAGCCAAAGACGAGTCAGACCTTATGAAGAATGAAGAATGAATGCTTCCTGTTGCATTTGTGCTGCAAATTCATTCTATTGATTTCATTAAACTCACACACACGAGTTCATCTGACAAGAATAAATCACTGTAACTGATAAAAGACGAGATCTTTTCAGAGTGTAACGTGATTATTGTGTAATCCGGAGAATAATCCGAGAGCGTCAGGATGAGGAGTGACTGATTTGCGGAATGTCATTGCCCTCTAGTGGTTTTCAATAAGTGACGCTCCGTCAGTCCAAACCTCCTGTAGCTTAACAGACTTTTTTTTTTTTAAACCTGGATGCACCAATAGATCTCTTTAATCTCTTAATTTAATCTTTAATCTCAGGATTCTGGTTTCTGATGGAGAGATTACAATTTGACAAAGGAAATCATTTACTTGTGTGTGTGTGTGTGTGTGTGTGTGTGTATAGTGCTGGAAATACATGTGCATTAATGTGTATGAATGTGTGTGTATTTATCCATGCTTTTAGACGTAACTTGTTTCGCAATTCTACGAAAAGTAACTGAAAACGGATAAAAAGTAAGACGTGTCGTTCTTTAATAAACGACACGTTTTTTTTTTCTTAAAATGTCATGTTTTATTCATCTTACACACTTAATTAATTAAATTAATTTCTTCTTATTATTTATTAATTATTATTTATTTATTTATTTATTTAAGAAAAACACGTCATACTTTTTATCCATTTATAGCTACATCTTATATTAGTTCCTGCTCACGCTTACATTACGGCAGATATAAAAAGTCGTTCCATCACCAGCCTCTGTTCTCTCTCTCTCTCTCTTTTACATCAATAACATGTCAATAATTAAAAAATAAAAAATAAAAAAACATCGCAACTTGTCATGTTTCCGAGAAACTTTACTCCTCTGACGTTCTTGCTGAACTAAACGCATCATCATCTTTTCTTTTTCTTGCTCACGTTATGAAACCGATCAAGGAGAGAAAAACTATTGAGTAACTAGCATTTATTTCCGTTTGTGACAGCTAAGACCAATGCGCTATCTGGCGATTAACCCGTTTTCTTTGAGTCCGATGCATCGTTGGTGTAGCTAGCTAGCCAAAAACGCACAACTTAGCTACAACGTAGCTAGCTAGCCAAAACGCACAACTTTTTGGCTAACTCTTGCTAACTCTTATGGTTACCACAAGGTTGATTATTTTCCTATAAGAGTATATCCTGAAGTGTTTTATTTCTGTTATACCGCAGCAATTTGCCATCATGGGAGAGAGAAAGAGAGAAAGAGAGCGTGTGTGTGTGTGTGTGTGTGTGTGTGTGCACATGTGTGTGTGTGTGTGTTGCACTTACTGAGGTCTTCAGCCAGCTGAACTCTCCTTCCCGTAATCAGCTGCACTTTCTTCTCGCTGTCCTCGCCGAAATCCTCCAGCACCTCCTTCACGTTCTTCTCCAAGCGCCGCACTGCGAGAGCGACAAAACCACATCACCTCTCTCGACATTCACAACCAAACCTCACGCACGCACTACACACACACACACACACACACACACACACCCGAGCGTGGCTTCTGCCTTTCTTCATCACGCACCTTCTGTATTGGTGAGCTGCTGGCGGAGAGTGTTGGCTGTGATGCCCAGCATCCGCTGAATTCTCCAGAACAAGACCACATCGTTGCACTCGAGCTGGAACACACACAGAAGAAATCTCAGTGCTGGAACCTTAAACGCTTAGAACCCTAAACGCTTAGAACCCTAGCTTGATATGAACATACACATCCTCTGATTCACACTTTACCACGTTTTGATAAAGTTTTTTTTTTTTTTAAACACTGGACCAATGAAAGAGAAGTGATTTTAGATATTTTTTTAAAAACATCCAGAAAAGATGTCTTTTTTCCCCCCTGAATGTTGCGATGACGTTCTGACACTAATCACGTAAATACACTCGCTTACAGAGAGACACAAAAACACACACACACACACACACACACACACACAAAACGAGAAGTGCTGTCAGGTCTACAGAGTGTGGTTTGAACACTTCCGTATTTTCAAAACTGGATTATTGGCTGATAGTTTATTACACAGCAGAGGTGCACGGAGGCTTATAAAGAGTAAATGCTTCTGTTTCTGATGATTTGTGTCGTGTTTCTGAGAGATAAACGGTTCCTGTGTTACGAAAACAAGAAAAAATGTACAAAACTGCACGCGAATTGTGTTCACAAGGTTGTAAGGGTTAAAACTAGGGCCGCACTGATACCGATACTGGTACTGATACTGGTACTGGTACTACTCTGCTCATTTCCTCGTAAAGTCTAGGTGGGCCTTGTGTATGTCATCACGCTGATGAACAGATGACATGAAATGACAGTATCTTTCACGATTAATAATGCCAATCAAATCAAATCTGACTGCGCTCTGCGAAAATATCAACGGCATTCGTTTTCTACAATACAAGCGATAAATCTTATACGATTAAAACATAAAACTCAGCACGAGGAGTTCTTCGCTAAGTGAGAAAAGATATCTACACACGACGCTACGCTAGTGACAATATCAGCTCTTCGCCAGTACGTTGTTCTTGACGATCAGCCGCTTTCGGTCATCGACGGCGAGGGACTCGGAGTGAAAACGAAACGAGGGACTTGGACGCGGTGAAAACGAAAACGTGCTTTGCTTCGAGCTGTAGAGAGACGCTTTTCCGAAGCCAAACAAACCTGCTCTTCTCCATCCGAGCTAACTAACATAGCTAGCTAATGCACGTCATTTAAAACGTTATGAAGAACGATCCGATAAACCAACGTGCATGGTTTTTTTTTAATGGCCATTTTTAAACCGGAGAAATGTAAACAGAGCTGAATAACATGTTCCCTGACGTCGCTGATTAATATTAGCATACGTAGGTTACTCGTTTTGGGATCACTGAGTACCAAAAAAACACTCTGAAGTAATATATTGAATTAAAGTCGGTTTTGCGAAACAGGTTCCTCAATTGAAAATAGTGTTTGTAAAGCAAGCAGACGCAGCGCATCTTTAATCCGTACCTCAGAATCTACAAAGTGCCTCTGGTAGTAGTGAAACCCTCGTCGACAGAGGTTACAGTGGAACAAGGCCTTCTGAAGGAAGTGACGTCGGTACAGCTGGTGCCACGTGTCCTTAATCTAGAGCAAATAAATCCGTTCAGCCCACAGACAGATGTTTCATTCAGTATGCAGTATTTCTAACAGGGTTGTGTAGGACGTCACTGACCAGCACCGGGTCCACCTCTACTCCCCGGGCCTCCAGGTTCTTGCGCACGGTGGTGACCTCGTCGTTGGCCAGGTACGCCGTGTGGTCCTCGTGCAGCTTCAGCAGACGCTCCAGCTCGTTTTTGGTTTCGTTACGGACGTGCTGGGAGAAAGGAATCAACATGTTTCACTATCTGTGTCTATTTAGTTTTCATATTTGGATTGAGAAATGAAAATGGGCGTGGTCTGCACTGGAATTTTTCCAGCTTTGCCCTGGAAAATTATAACAACAAATAGCAATTTGTGGAACATTATGTCTTCCACAGTACTGACCCATTAAACACGAAACTTATTTTTAATAGCTCAGGGCTTCGAGGAGTTTTGTGTGAATTCAGTAATAATGTTAGCAGATGCAGGAAAACTTTCTTTCTTACCTGTTCCGGTGTGCGATTCTTCCAGTTTAGCCATCTCTGCTTCCAGTCGGGTCCCACCATGTCGGCTATCACTGACTCAGCTGAGAGGCAAAGCAAAAAAAATATGTACATATATATATATATATATACACACACACACACACACACATACGTATATGTAACATCCTTCTAACTTCCTTCACGTTTCTCGGAAAACAGATCTCACATAAATAATAGTAATAATAAAAATTAATAAAATATAACGCCTCCACAGCGTTTTCTTTAAGTGCACAAAAGTACAAGTGTAAATAGCAATCATTTTAAAATCGATTTCGAAAAATACTTTTAAAATTAATAAAACCTAATGGACCCACAGATCGTCCTTTAAGTGCACACTGTACAAGTAAAAATAGTAATAACTTTTTTTAAATTACTTTTAAAATTAATACAACGTAACGGCGCCACAGATCTTCCATCAAGTGCAGACTATACAAGAATAAATAGCAAGAATCGAATTTTTTTAAAAAAGAAATGAAATTAAATATAATGGTCTCACAGAGCTACCTTCAAGAATAAATAGTAATAATTTTAAAAATTATTTGTAAAATTAATAAAATATAACGGCTCAACAGAGCATCCTCCAAGCACACATTGTACAAGTACAAATAGGAATAATTTTTGAAAAAATATTTTTAAAATTAGTCAAATATAATGGACCCACAGATTATTCTTCAAGCGCAGACTATACGGGTATAAATAGCAAGAATAAAAAATATTTTAAAATACATAAAATATAACAGTCCCATAGAGATACCTTCAGGTATAATAATTTTAAAAATTACTTTTAAAATTAATAAAATATAACGGCTCAATAGAGCATCCTCCAAGCACACACTGTACAAGTATAAATAGGAGTAATTTTTAAAAAATTACTTTTAAAATTAATAAAATATAACAGCTCCACAGATCTTTCTTCACACTGTACAAGCAAAAATAGCAATAATTTTTTTAAAATTACTTTTAAAATTAATAAAATATAACAGCTCCACAGATCTTTCTTCACACTGTACAAGCAAAAATAGCAATAATTTTTTTAAAATTACTTTTAAAATTAATAAAATATAACAGCTCCACAGATCTTTCTTCACACTGTACAAGCGAAAATAGCAATAATTTTTTTAAAATTACTTTTAAAATTAATAAAATATAACAGCTCCACAGATCTTTCTTCACATTGTACAAGCAAAAATAGCAATAATTTTTTTAAAATTACTTTTAAAATTAATAAAATATAACAGCTCCACAGATCTTTCTTCACACTGTACAAGCAAAAATAGCACTATATATATATATTTTTTAAATTAATAAAATAAAATGGTCCTACAGAGATTTCTTGAAATGCACACTGTAAAAAGTATAAATGAAAAGAATTTCGAAATGAAAAAGTGAAGCACAACTCGAGCAGGAACGCTCAGAAGAAGAAGGAGAATGGAAATAATCTGCTAACGGACGCACTGTCTTTAAGGCGAGACTGCAGCGTCTCCTCCATGAAGTGGATGGCGGCGTCCCACTGAGGTTTGTCCGTGATGGAGCGGTCCTCCAGTGCGTTGTGCTGGATCACTCGCTGTGGCCGGGGGGGGAAAAAGAGAAGAAATAAATAAGAAAAAAAAAAATAATTCTATGATACATGATACGCATCACGAGATTTATTAAAAAAAAAAAAAAAAAAAATCAGATGACAAAATAAAAGGTTAAAAATGACAAATATTTTAAATTGTACATATATTTATAACATTTATAACATTTGTGAATCATTTATAATATTGTGAACAATTTATACGATTATAAATAAAAAACAAAGTTTCATTTATTTGAAAAAAGTATTTTTTAACAATAATAATAAAAACACTTCTATAACTGCTTTATATTGTATATTATATATACATTTTAGATTCATTTAAATAAAAATAAGGGATTGCAAAAATAGAGGTCTATTTCGTCTGAAACTGCTGAACATTTATTAATTTTTTTATGTATTTGATTTTATTTCCAGTTTTAATTTTGTGCCCTTTTTTTTTTTTTTACCATTTTTGAGGATAATAATAATAAAAATAAAATAAAACATAAAAATAATAAAAAATATGACTGTTTTATGGCGTATTTTAATTTTATATTAATTTTAACTTTCCTGTGAAAACATTAGGTTATTTCTTCATTTATTTATTTATTTGTTTGTTTGTTTCCAGGTTTAATTTAGACGCCAATTTTTTTTTTTAATTTATTTAAAAAAAAATTTAATATTCTTTGGAAAACTAATAAAAACACGTCTATAACCAGTTTGTGGCTTATCTTAATATCTTAAATTTGATATTAATTTCAGTAAAAACAAAAAACTGCAAAACACAAACTTATGACTGTCCTTTCTTCTGAAAGTTATTATTAATTTTTTTAATTTCCAGTTTGAATTTTGTGTACACTATCATTTATAATTTTTTTCAGCTTCACTGAAACTCTCCAGTTGCTGAATTCTTTCCTTTTATTGGCTCACTGCTGCAACTCCTGCATAAATCAGGGCGTGTCCCATGCAAATGAGATGTATACTAAGGTAAATCGGGGCGTGTCGTATGCATATGATATGCTAATAGATCATTAGTGGGCGGAGTTTTTGTTTGTATGCAGGTTTGGTGAGTAAGAGCGGATAAATGTCAGGAATTGTTGATGATAGAGGAAGAAGGAGGACGTGATTGGGTGAGACGGCGGTGCAGGAGTAAAGACGCTCGTGTACGCAGTGTGTTGTGTGTTTACCAAACTGTCCATGGCTCTCTCGTTCCACTTGTGCCTCTTAATGCTCTCCTCCTTCACCGCTTCCTTCAGCTTGTCGAAGATGTCGTCCTGATCTTTCCCTTTGTACTCGGCCATGAAGCGAGCGAACTCCTCCTGCAGCGTCTCCCACGCTACCTGAGCACCGCCACAGCGAGGACACACAAGCACAGGTGACGCAGGTGACGCAGGTGACGCAGGTGATGCAGTGTTGTAGCGTGGTGCAGGACCGAACACTTCACACTCACACACAGCTTTAAACAGTGAACGTTAATAATAGAAAAGTACTCTCTTACTCTTCATAACTTAAAAAAAAAAAAAAAAAAAAAAAAAAACCCAAGCTCATATCATCAATATTTAAATTTATATTTATGCAGCTTACACTGCAGAATGTCTGGGGTTTTTCGTTTTGCTCAAAATGTTTTTTTTTGTTTAGTTTTTGTTTTGCTCGTAATGAGAAGCACAAAATTTCTAGCAATTTTTGCTGCATATTTTTTCTTTTTTTTTTGTTATGCTTAATTTATCCAGCAAAATGTTTTTCATTTAATTTTTTTATTCTCATATTATTATTTTTATTATTATTATTATTATTATTAATTTCTAACAAAAATATTTTGCTTTTGTTTTTTTTTTCTTTATTGTAATGCTCAATTTATGCTGAAATAATTTATTTTTCATTTTTTCTTTTTTTTTTTATGCTTAATTTATCTAGCAAAATGTTTTTCATTAAATTTTTTTTAATGCTCATATTATTATTATTATTATTATTATTATTATTAATGTCTAACAAAAATATTTTGCTTGTGCTTTTTTTTCTTTAGTGTAATGCTCAATTTACACTGAAATTATTTATTTTTCATTTTCTTTCCTCATATTACGAAACATTAACAATTTGTAACAAAAATATTTTGCTTGTGTTTTTGTTTTTTTTTTTCCTTTATTGCGATGCTCAATTTATGGTGATTTTTTTCCCCTTTTTTTCTCATTTTATGAAACAATTTCTAACAATTTCTGTGAAATGATTTTATTTTCGTTTTTTCGTACGATCATCAAACTTAATTTCTAATAGTTTACGCTTTTTTTTTTTTTTTTTTTTGCTCTCATATGATGATCAAACAAACAATTTATGCTGCAAAGATTTTAGGAATTTTTTTTTTGGCTGTTTGTTTTGTTGTTGTTGTTGTTTTGCTTATATTAACAAACTTTAACCTTTTCTAACAATTCCTGGTGCAATTGTTTTTGTTTGTTTGGTTTTTTTTCGTTATGCTGTTATGCTAATTTCCAACAACGCTTCACGCTTCAAATATTTGTTCTTGTTTTTTCTAAAAATCGCAAATTTTCTATTTTTTTTTTTCTTTTTAAATTGTATGCAAAGCACATTCTAACATTACTCATAACATTATCAAAGCTAACCTTAGACACGTTAATGAGCACGCTAACGTTTCGGACAGGAAGTTAATATTAGCCTTAAGTGAAATTTGCTAGCATGCGTGACTTTTATCGCAGGTTTGCATTTTTATAAAAGCGTCTATGTAGCTAGTGGTAGCTTATTTACACGAGTTTATTTTCAAAATAGTGATTATCTCTCGGGGTTGTGCAGCTACACGCTACAGGTTTATATCTGTAGCTATAGATTGTATCTTTATAGTTTATTTAAATAAGGAAAGATTTCTGACTTACGTAGAGAATACGCGTGTAAATATAGTGAGTGTGACGTTACCTCCAGCGCTTTGTGGGGCAGCTGTTTGTCCGTCCACTGCTTCAGTTTGATATCTACAGTGGTGTTGAAGGTGCCCGAGTCCATGGTCTGAGCGGCGGGAAGGTAGATGTTCTCAATGACGTGAGTGGAGACTCGTTCCCACAGCTTCTTCTGCAGGATGGACTCCCTGGATGGAGCGAAAGATCAACCCAGACATCAATCACTCAGCACCTCAGTAACACGAGCTGGTCTCCAGACAAACAGGAATACATTTTTACGTGTATGTGTGTGTGTGTGTGTGTGGGGCTCATTTATCATCAAGGACAGCTCATATTTCACCGTTTCCTGTTTGCTTTGTTCAACTTCGGCATGTCGATGCGCGCGACTCCGATGCGCAGAGAAAAGCAGCCTGCGGCTATTCATCATAGCATCGATCTGAGAGGATGATGAAGCTCAGAGGAGACGCTACACACTTCTGATCTATTCCGTTTAGCCGTTCCTCAGGGCTTTGGATTCAGGAGCTACACGTCCGCGCTTCGGGCTCAACGAATCCCGAGGTAGAAGCACAGACAGCTGGCTCTTTTCTTACGGAACAGAAAGTTCTGTCAGAACTCGCTGGATTTTAATAGCCGAGATATTTGATCATACATGTGGCTTTAATATGGGTGTGTGTGTGTGTGTGTGTGTGTGTGTGTGTGTGTGTGTGTGTGGGGCTGTACAAGGGATTAGCAGCAGGGTTGCCAGATCTGCAAGCTAACTATCAGCTTTTTAAAAAAAAAAAAAAAAAAAAAAACGCAATAACACACAAGCGAAGTTACTGTTACACACACCCTGAAGTTGATTATTTTCCTAAAACACCACGGCCCTAAGTGTGTTATTCCACTTACACCATTGAGACTTGCCAGCAATTACAACGTTTAATTTATAAAACAGTGACACGTCGCAATTTTTAGCCATTTATAGTTACTTTTAATGTTGCGGAAGGGCCACGAAACAAGTTTCTGTTCGTGTCAACGTATCACTCACGTTATAGCAGCTATAAACAGTCGTTCCCTCACCACCCTCTCTTTGGTGAGGAAAAAAAAAAAAAATTTAATAAACGCAGCTTGTCATGTTACCAAGCAACTACAAAGAAGATCATTTCCATAAACGTTAAATAAACATCTCTCAATGATTGGAACGTTTTTGTCTTTGGCTTTGATTGCATGAAGCGTTCGCCGTACGATTCCCTGTCAATGAGTCGTTACTATAGAAACGGATTAGAAAGTTCGTGTTTCTAATCAATATGTTGTGGAAATAGTGCAAGAGTAGAGGATTGTGGGTAATTTGCCAGCTCAGGCTGCTCCATCTGATGGGAAAACGGTATTCAAACAGCAGAAAGCTGTCAGCGTTGGAGCTCTGGTGACCCAAAAAATAAATAAATAAATAAATAAAAACAATAAAAAAAAAAGCAGCTCCAGATTTCTTGGGAAAAAACGAGATAAAAACGAGATAAAAACGAGATAAAAAGACACTCACCAGTGTTTCGGAGTGACTTGACTCAAGCTGATCACCTCATCCAGGATCTCGTTCTTGGCTTTTTCATACAGCTCGTTCTGTGGAATGAAGAGAAATAAAGATCTGATTTTCATCAACTTGTACAAAATAAATCAGCTCCTCTGTGTGTGTGTGTGTGTGTGTGTGTGTGTGCGTCGCTGACTCTCTCACCCTGTCCAGCTCTCGTAACCGGGGGT
Source organism: Pangasianodon hypophthalmus (assembly GCF_027358585.1). Lineage (NCBI taxonomy): Eukaryota > Metazoa > Chordata > Actinopteri > Siluriformes > Pangasiidae > Pangasianodon > Pangasianodon hypophthalmus. The sequence goes on along the minus strand of NC_069711.1, from coordinate 2,444,409 downwards.
AATTATTTTTCCACTCGGTCTCCAGGTTAAAGCGAGATGCTGTTGGATGAGGAAAGCAGAGTTCACTATTAATATCTATTAATAAATATAAATAATAAAGAAATATAATTAATAAATTCACAATTATCATTCAAATCTAATTAGAAAGAAGAAAAAAAAAAAACATAGTCAGCAATCATGAGTTGAGTTTAGCGAGCATGGTCTGGCCACACGAGTTTAAATAAATAAATAAATAAATAAATAAATAAATAAATCAGTATTCAGAACTCGGATATTCTGATCTAATCTTGCTTTCTTCAAAAGAATTTTTTTCCACTTAATATTTGCTCACATTGTATTATTATTATTATTATTATTCATTACTGACTGCGTTGCTGTTCTGCTATTGTGATGAGGTGGAGTTACTGTAACCACCCTGACACTGATTAGTTTCCTAGAATTAGTACACCCTGGAGTGTTTTATTCCTCTTGCACCACAGCAGTTTTAACGATTACAATCCGTAATTTATTAAAAATCATTGCGTGTTTTTTTTTTTGTGTTTATAGTTACATGTAATGTTGTAAAACGCCTTTTAGTTAGCTAGTTCCTCTCACTTACGTTATAGCAGCTATAAACCTTTTTTTTTGTCTTTTGACGTTAGTAAAAATACAAAAACAAAAATAAACTCAGAAAACTTAATGTTACAGTTGTTACAAAGTCCTAAAACTGGAGACTCCTTCCACAAATCTTTATATATAAACGCCTCCTTACAGAAAACGCCAAAAAGTTTATCTGGAGTGTCCACTGTACACGGTTTAACGTTTTTTGGTCATAATTTCAGCACTGAATTTTTAAACTTTCTCAGAATTCTTATGATCTGAATATTTCTTGCGTGAGCTGTTACTATAGAAACGATTACGTATTAGAACGAGCGTGTTAATATAAACCCGCGATGTGCAGCTGCACTACTGTCAGAGCTGCTGTTATAGAAAACTAATCAACACCAGATTTGAGATTTGAGAATTCGAAATTATTTCATCGTAGTGCTCTTACTGTGCGTTATTTTTCAAGGCAAATCTGATAAAAACCCAGAAGGTGTGATGAAGTCGTGTCATTACTGTAATAATATCCTTCTGCTTCAAGTCGTTAACTGGGATTACAGTCTTGGTTTATTTGCTGTTGAAATAAAATAAACGCTAGAAGTAAGTAGGTCTAAAACTTCTTTAGGAAGGACAGGGGGATTATTTTTAGGTCTTTCCCCTCCTCTGCACGGCTCGTGTCCCTGAGGGCCTGCAGATGCAGCACTCTGGCCGTGATCAATGCCCCTGCAGTTGGACGTGCTCTATATCAGCGTCCCGTCTCGGCCCTGTGGGACCGCCGGCCCTGGGACACACAGGCTAAGCTGTCTGGCCTGCACAATGGAGCTGACGCTAATTGCTCTGGTTATTGGGCCGGCCTCCGGCACGGCGGCTCCCATCGATCGGCCACACAAAGGCTCGGGCGCGTCCCGCCATCAGGTAATAAATCTAGCAGCACGCCGTTAATAGGAGAAGCCGGCTAATTGGTGTGGAGGATTTTCTGAACCGTCCTGGATTGAGACAGCACAGCAAAGTGGACACTGTCCTGCTATCGGGACCCTAATGATAAAAAAAACCCTTTTATAATTATAGTACAATTAATCCGTCTGCATTCTGATTGGTCAGAAGGTGTGGATTCATTTTCTATATCGTTTCTGTAGTAACAGCATCTTTACAGATGCCTTTAATCAGAAATATGATGATGTTTTCTGTCACGTTTATTTAACGGAAGGAGTCTCCAGTGTCAGTGCTTTGTAACATTCCTGCAAAGTGAAGCTGCACTTGTACGTTTTCGGACATCTTCAGGACAGTTTTTCGTTTTTTAATAATTTATAGCTGCTATAACGTAAGTGAAAACTTGCTTCATAGACAATTCACAACATTAATTGTAACTACAAACGGATAAAATATGACGTTTCGTTCTTAAATTGCTGCATTATAAAATAAAAGGAATGAACCACTTCAGGACGTGCTGTTATAGGAAAATAATCAACGTCTGAGTGGTAATTGTGATCCCGCTTCATCACACCACCCTGTTGTTGATTATTTTCCTAAAACGGAACGACGCCGAGTGTTTTATTCCTTACTTAATAAATATGATCTAATCATGAATCATCATGTGTGTGTTATATTTGATTACACAGTAATATTTAATATAATGTCACTAAAATGATCCTTTTAGACACTAAAACATCTTAACAGAAGAGTAGTTTATTATTTATTTCTCCAGTTTATACTGCATCTGTTATTGTGCCTTGCTTTATTTTCCATCGATAAGTTTTAAGCTATAATTTACATCAATAAATGTCTCTTAATGCGCATATTTTATACATCCGAGTGGCACAACGTCAATAAAAAGACAATTCAAATGTAAATTTCATGAGAAATAAGCAGCCAAAATGTCGGAATAGGTCTAGACCTGAGCGGCTTCTGTGCTAATGCGTTATGAAGTCGGAATTAGATCGAGTTCTCCAAATGAGGCTCGTGAAGCTTAGTCAAAAGTTATAATTATTGCTATCAAAAGTTATTTATTATTGAGTTCTTATATTTATTAGCCTGTTTGACATGTCACATGGATTAAATGAGTATAATCCAAACCTCAGGAACATGCAGGCTTAAGAAAAATGTTCATTTAATAGCAAGTTAACATTATTTAATACAATTTAATAAAAACAAAATGTCTTCCGTCAGAGGAACGTTCAGGAACATAAAGCTCAAAGGCGCTCAATAAATATCCAAAACATTACTGTATATGTGTTTAATATCTGAAATGTTGACAGTTAAAGCCTCGCTGGCTGCGAACCGTTTGAGAACGCGCGAGATACGAAACTTAAAGCAGCAATGTGTTGTTTTTAAACCTTTAAACGCGTCCGCTTGCTGCTCCACAGACTCTCGCACCATTTTCCAGAAGCAGTCAGACACAGCCAGGCTCAGGTTCTTCGTCGTCACCTGGTGGGCCTTCAGCATCCCCTCTCTGCACACAGCCATGTTTCATTAGCATTCAGAGAGAAACTGATTCACCACAACGCTATAATACAGCAACGTCATATAGTTATATAATAAAATATAACAGCGCAATGTAACACGGGCTTCATTCACACTCTGCGTTTTTTTTTTTTCTTCTTCAAAACAGAAACGTTCCGGAGAGCCTTTTACACAAACAAACAAACAAAAAAAACCACGGTAACCATAACAACTCATTTATCAGTCCTCTTTAGTATCAGGTAACTAACTAGACGTGTAAAAGTTGTAAAGTTGTAAAAGTGTACGGTTGTAAATTTTTTAGAAAAACACAAAATAATGACGAGCGCTTTTTTCTTTTACATCCCATCCATCCAATCAGGTGTCAAGCTGGCAGACGAGCGAGAAAAACAAACATGGAGGACGATGTGACTAAAAAAAAAAAAAAAGAAAAAAAAAGACAAAAAAAAAAAAAAGAAAGAGCCTTGGACATTAGTGTGTCTTGTTTGTTTCATCTGCATTACTAATTACAATAATAATAATAATAATAATAATAATAATAAAAACAATAAGAATAAATGTAATCTAGAGAGTACAACTACCTAGTGTGTAGCTAGAGAGTAGCTAGAGCTGGCAAGAGCGTTGTCATGGTTACAGTGTGCACTTTGCGTGAGAGACAGTCCTGTTGTAAATAATAATATTAATAATAAGTGTAATGTTTTTAACTTTTATAAGACTCAAAGATCAAGACAGGCAGCAGGTCAACGTCTCTTGTCTTTGTTTCCAAAAAAAAAAAAAAAAAAACTCTTTTTTTTTTGTTATTCAGCTGCATAAAGTTTTGGCACCCCCGGTTGGTAATACATTCGAGGCACTGAGTCAGTTTGGTGAAATACATCTGAGTGTCATCGGCATAGCTGTGGAAAGATCTTCCTTGATCTTGTAGGATTTGGAGAAGCAGGAGAAGTATTCAGTACGTCCCTGGGAAACTATCATCCTGTTACTCCAAATATGTCCTGTCCTGATACTTTTGATCCTTTTCCATCTTCCATTTTGTTTAATAGCTAGAACTAAGACAGAAGCGATAGTGTCATTATTACCTGAGTATCTCTGGGCTTTTAGATTAAGTGAGAGCATCATGATATGGTTCTGCTTCTCTGCTACCGGTACCGCGGCATTACATTACATCATCATCGAAAGAAACATGGATAGAGAGATGTACGGGGACGTATTAGAGAAGAATTTAATCTCATCAGCCAAGAAACTGAATCTGAGGAGATGGACGCTTGAACAAGACAACAACCCCGAACATACAGCCAAAACAGCTCAAGATGGCCTTGCACGGCCGAGCCAGTCTCCTGAATCTCTGAAACAATTTACCTTCTGCGGAGAAAAACGGACCAGAACCAGAACCACAATGCTAATGCATAAAGCTAATTACTTCTCAAAGCTGTACCTGCCAACAAAGTACTAATGTTGGTCATTGGTGGTATACAAATTCTTTTCCCCCCTATCAATTTCATTTTTTTAAACATATCTTGGTTTATGCTTATGAATACATACAATCGTGTTCATATTTAATAAGTACAAAAGTCAAAAAACGTTATGTGTTACGTTAAATCTGAAATGAATATGCGCATATAGTATAAATATATTAAATAACAAAAACAAAAGGGTGTGAATACTTATTCCCCCTCAGTGAACTCTATATCGTCTAATTGGCATGTTGGTAGAAACTGCATTATATCCTGCGTTAATGGAGGTTTTGCGCTTTTTCTTCGGTATGAAGACGCTCCAAGAAGCGCTCATCTCTCGTAGAAAACAAAAAGCTTGGGTTTTAAACGCAAAACAATAAAATACAGATATTTTCAAATAACGTGTCGGAGACATTTTAGCTTTAAGATATCGAGCACAGGTAGAGAATAGATGCAAGCTATAGTCGTGTGACCTACTTGTGTGAATTTTCATCGTGATGACATGAAGACACGCCCACTTCGATTATAATTACTACCAGACTGGATGTCTGGAGAACTAAATCCCCTCTGAACAGAAAACACAACTCACCTTAACATTCTGGAGTTCCTAAAGAAGTCCTCTTCGTAGTCTTTAATAGAGTCGATGCTTTCACTGCTGCTGCCTAGCAACGCAAAAACAAAAAAAACAATATACATTTCACTTATATCATTTTTTTTAATATATATATATATATATAGGAACGCCTAGAAATGTTCACGTACCTTTTCCAGTCACTACAGCGAAGTAGCCCAGAGCTTTCATAGGAAACAGCTTGCCTTCAATGATCTGCTGGATCTACACAATCAGGAGAATCAGAACAGTGAATAAACAATTGTTTTTCTTTTAATTATTACGGATACACTCGACAACTAACGCCTCTCCTTTGACACACAAGTCTGAAGGCGATGAAAGGTCGCCACCTGGTGGATACACAGTGAATGCCATGTCTAAAAATGGAGTAAAGTCAGGAAAGTCTGTCGAACTCGATAAATATATTTTACAACCAAACTCTTCTATCAATTCAAACTTCCTAATTCTGATCGCAAAATTGATATTTTATCAATGATATTATGTTTGGTCATTCATGTTTCTACACTAAACTTAATAAACAGAATGCTAAAAGAGTCATAGTACTCTTAATTCAATCTTAATTTTAAATTTCTTGATAATGCTAATAAAAATATTTTATAAATCAGATTTAGCCTCAGATTCTTTACATTAAATATTCTAATATGTTATCACATTGACGTTCACAGGGACGTCTACAACCGATGTTCCACATAAACATAGTAAATTATGTTAAAAAAAAAAACATAAGGAGATGTTTATTTAACGTTTATGGAAGGAGTCTCCAGTGTCAGCGCTTTGTAACGGTCAGCGATAAAGCTGTAACTTTAGGTTTTCTGATATTTTCAGTTTACGCTTCTTTGCGGTTTCTCGGTCACATGACAACTGCGGGTTTTTTTTCATTGTATTAACTTCAAGAAGGAGATAAAAAAAAAAAAGAAAAAAGAAAAGGCTGGTAAGGGAACGACTGTTTAAAGACCAGGAACTGATTTGTTTCATGGACGTTCCGTAACATTTAACTACAAATGGACAGAAAGTTTGACGTGTTGTACTTTAATAAATAAAAATTGTACTCCTTAGCTAATTTCTGTAGCGTAAGATGAACAGATGAACACTTTGTTCTTCCCGAAATGCTGTCAAATCGACGCTTTATTTCAAAGAAATTGCGCTGAAAAGCGAGTTGTGATTTAAATACGTTTTGTGCAGTCCTGAGTAAACGTCTGATTTGTATTTCTGTAGCTAGTTGTGTAGTTTTCTGGTGCTAACAGTGAAACCGTGGCAACCCGAGCGATGAAACGTCGTAGCTGAGGACTCACTCGGCTCGGGCTCGCAAGGTTCTTCTCGGCCAGGTCCACTTTGGTCAAGACAAAAATGGTCCTCTTGCCCTGAGGGTCCATCTGACTGACCAGATCAGTGACTATACTGCGCTCTGCATCTACTGATCCATCTGAGAGAGAGAGAGAGAGACAGAGAGAGAGAGAGAGGAGCATTAATGAGGAATAACACACACAGGTCATCAGGAGGGTCATTGGAGTGTATGGAAGTTCACCTTGAATACACAGGATGATGGCGTTTGGGTTCTGCATGTACGCTTTACTGATGCTGAAGATGGTCTCCTTGGTGTCTGCAGCCATTCCAGTGGTCACCGTCTGTAACACACACACACACACACACACACACACACACACACACACACACACACAACATCGAACACAGGGTTTGGAACATGTGACCTCGTACAGTGGTTCTCAACAGGTTCTATATCAGTATGTGACCTACATCTGACCTTATGACCGTATGACCTTCTACATTAGTTCACAATATGAATAAAAGTCACTGGAAATCATCGAAAGTATAAACAAGCAATAAGATTAAAACTTCACCTGCTAAAACTCTTCTAATTTTGAGTAAAAATGGCAATAATTTGGTTAATATCTTAAAGAGGCCAGAATCGGGTATTAAAGTAAATTTTGAAAAAAGCTATAAAATGTAACAACAACAAAAATAAATAAATAAATTCACTGGCTGATAAAATTCACAAACTGTTCATAACTTCTGAAGCAAATCATGATTCCTTTTTTCTTGATTTTTTTTAAAAATTTTGTTCTTGATTAAACCCACTTGTGATTTTCCACGCAGGAAGTCAGCCATTTTGAGTTTCTGAGCTTCTCCTACAGATTTTGATCAATCACCGTTTGGAATTTGAATATTATATCATATTATTGCGAGACCAACCCAAACGAAACTTGTTCCTCAGATTTTTTTTTGCTACGTGGGACGTTTCGTCCAAAACACACAAATGAATTTGTCTACAAATTCACCAAACAAGCAGTGAAGCCATTCCTCAGCAAACTGTTTCCATACTGACACCAAACCTAAAGATATTAATAAAGATATTTAGCAATCTGGCCTGATGTTAAAAAAAACATGCTTCGAGTTCATTTGCAGATTACGAGGGCTACTGAAAACAGGAAGTGAGGCCATATCTCAGCAACAGCATAATATTTTCCTTCAAATTTAGCATATCTCCTGATTTTCCTAATGGCTTCTGGTCTTCCTGTAAAAGTGCTTGGCCCCCTTAATTGCTGCTTACATCTATTATTATTATTATTTCTTTATTAGGATTGATGAGTATAATTTTTTCATTAATGCAAGAAAATAACTGCTGTGTGTGATTTTTTTGCTAATGTCTGACATTTGATTTTTTTTTTTACACAAATTATGATTTACGTTATATTAATTATATTCAATATTATATTTTGTTCCTGATTATAAGATACTTTCTGAATGAAAAATACACTATAAAAAAGAAAAAACTAATATTTGTCTTTTGGATGGAGAAGTAGTAGGGGAACACACGCAGGACGCACGACCCATGACCCATGACCCATGACCCACTCCTTGCCGCTCACACCACACTCCGGGGTCTGGATCCCGCAGTTCAGAGCTTGTTATGGGTATTTCTGTAGATTTATAGAGGTACACCTTACACTGATCACTCCTGGTAAGTCCACTAGAACCATCCTTTGGATCCCCGGGCCTTTCACACTTAATGAGATCGTCTGCAGGGGAAAAAAAAATAAAAAATCATGGTTACAATATGATACATTCAAATTTAATCCCATATGTGGCTAAGTGTCTGTGTGTGTGTGTATGAGAGAGAGAGAGATAGAGAAAGAATCTCCTCGCCTCAGGACTGACTGTCTGGCCGTCCTTCACGCTCTTCCTCATCCTCAGCTCAATCTCACGCCTCAGTGCTGCCAGCTAAAGAACAACAACATTAGTCTCGCAATCCATTAAATCCACCAAACTCACTAAACTGTAATAATAATAATAATAATAATAATAATAATAATCCTACATCGTCTTCTTTTCCCAGGTCGAACTCACGGCTGCTGTCTTTGAACATGGCCACATGATGAGGGCCTTCACTCAGCGTCACCTACAGAACATACATACATAAATAAACAAATTATTAAATAAATAAATACGCATTTATACACGTGTAGAACACACTGAACACAACGTGACTACATGTAACAACAGCGTGCAACGTTCGCAAAAATGTTTTGCATCAACACCATTCACACCAAGTTTAATGTATATTCTTTCAATAACAAACTAATAGATAGATAGATAGACAGATAGATAGTTAGACAGATAGATAGATAGATAGATAGATAATTTGATTAGACAGAAGAGTTATCAACTCAGCCGTTGAAACTGTCTCTTACTTAAAATGCCCTGTATCACATGACTAAAACTCTACATCTGATTGGTTGATGAGATTTTCACTGTAACCAAAAAAATTCAGAAATCGAGACACGTAATGTATGTAATATTTTTAACGCATTTCCTGAACTAGGAAAAAAAACAACAACATCATTTCAAAGCCAGCTTTTATAGAAAAACTGTAATTCATCATCCTCCAGTGACATGGATCTAAAACTAGCTCCGCCCCCAGTGGGAACATCGCTGCTCGACCCCCGCCCCTTCTCCTTACAAGTGCGCGTGGTGCTCACCTTGACGGGAGACCTGGTCATCATCTCTCCCGAGCCTCGAGGGAAGATCCGAGCCTGAGCGATCATCTCCAACACGCTGGTCTTTCCTGCGCTCTGGTCGCCTACAACCACCACCTGAACACCACCGTTTAGGACACGCCCACTTTAGAATAAACACTGAGGTACTCTCAGCTCTGTTTAAGTGTATTATTTATTATTTATTATTTGCTATTTGCACACGAGAGGTGTGTTTAGGGTGTGTTTATGGTGAGCACTGACCCTTGGCAGGTGATCCTGAGTGTTGTAGTTGGAATCATAATCTGAAAGAATGTCCAGGACTTCAGAGTACATGTCAATCAACGACTTCTGCACAGAGGAAAAAAAAAAAGAAAAGGAAAAGAGACTCAGCATCATGGATTATCAGTAAGTGAGCTTTTACATACACAGTGTGTTTGAACAGAACTGAGTGAACTCTAGCTAGAAAGTGATTCGACTCTGATTTGACTCTGAATCGACTCGGCTCCAGGAAGTGAATCGAACCTGCTCTGTTACAGTATGTTTTGTTTTTTTTCTTCATAGATGTGAGCTGCTAAACTGAGCCAAAGGACAGAGCTGTAGAACTACAGAAATGCTATCTGTTCTGGAGAGATGTCCCGGTGAACAAAAAAGAGCATCAAATAAACTCTGGATGCAAAACAAAAAATGTTTTAAACTCTGTATTTATATAATTATATAGTCATTATATAGTTAGCACCGCCCCCAAATTCTCTATGCACGAGTGATTTTAGTGATTTCTACACTCAATTGGTAAAGATAGAAGGCAAAAATGTGGGTAATAAAACATGCCAATTAAAAAAAATAATAATAATTCAACATTTACACTCTCTGGCCACTTTATTAGGAACACCTATACAGCTATCATTCATGCTTTATGCACTTTATCCAGTCAGCCAATCATGTGGCAGCGGAGAACAAAACAAAAACACAAAATAATGTATAATACATGTGAAGAGCTTCCGTTAATTTTCATGTCAAACATTGGAATGAGGGAAAAAAATACGATCTCAGTGTCTTTTGACAGTTTGAGTCATTTAGAAACTGCTGATCTCCCGGGATTTTCGCTCACAACAGGCTTTACATAGAATGGTGCGAAAAATAAAAAAAACATCCAGCGAGGTGCAGTTCTGCAGGCGGAAACGCACTGCTGATGAGAAAGGTCAGAGGAGAATGGGCAGACTGGAAGAATCGAGCTGACAGGAAGGCTACGGAAACTCAAATATTCACTCTTTACAACCGTGCTGAGCAGAAAAGCATCGCAACACGTTGATCGGGAATGTTTGTGGACTCCGTATCATGAGGAACTGAGGCTGGTCTTGAGAGCAAAGTAAGGTGTTAGCATGGTGTTCTTAAAAAGTGACCTGAGAGCGTAGAAATAATTAAAAAACAAAGAAACTAGACGAGATTAGTTAGCAAGATTTAAAGAAATTTGGCTAGCTCGGTCAGTCAGTGAGTGAAAATTCCTCCTCTAGGCTTCACTAAATAACTTAATTCAACTGCGTACGTCGGTTTCACGTGAATGACTTGCGTGACATTAACGCAATTTGTTTGCATACATCCAACACGATTTGATCGTGTATTTTGAATACAATCGAACCTGGATCGCTGGGGGAGTGAGAGAGCGACGTTCAGCACTGTTCTACGACGATAATTTTAATACTATAGTTATTTCTTCCTGTCGGCGCTAACATCCTCGCTAGCTTTTATGACATCACCAGATCACGTTAATACTACGTAAACTAATTAGACACGCCCGCTGAACATAATTCAAACTAGTAAGTAGAAACTTGTTTGAATTAAAGCAATGAAACCACGTTTTGATGAGAAATATTTTACGTAAAATTTACGTAATATTAGACAGGATGAGATCTGACCTTGACTTTCCTCTGATGAATGCCTTTGTCATCTTTCTGCAGCACCACTTTCCTCAGCTCTTTATTCTCCTTCTCCAGGCGCTCCAACATCCGCTGATACTTCAGCTAAAGGGCGAAAGGACCGGTGTTAGGGCTGGGTTCATTTATTCGTTTATTATGCAGGAGTTAGTGTCTCTAAGCTTTGTCTTTACATCTCTAGTCCCTATATAAGTGCACTAAATATGTAAGGATGGTTAATAATGGTCTATCCACCCTATCTAGTGCACAGTGATATTTGGGATTTACCGAAACACACCTGTGTGCGAAGGAGCTCCTCTTGCAGCTGGTCGACTTTCTCTTTATCCGAAGACTACAAACAGACAAAAGAACACAGTTACACACCAACTCATTTCCTCACACAGGCCCTTGCTATCGTCTGTTCATCCTCATGCAGCGATCACCGGTCTGAATCAGCACCCGAGTGGAGTAAAGCCCGGTTAATGCAAAGATGGAATGCAGATGGAAAATTCATTTCAGTGATCATTTTTCAGTCTGGAGGAATCATGAGACCAAATGATGATGTTAGGGAAAAAAAAAAAAAAGGGAAAAGAGAAGAAGCCCTGTAAAGAAGGTTTAATTATCGATAATAAACTCATACCTTTAATGCATTTCTGACGTACACACAGAAATTACAGAAGAGTAAAAATGGTTATTATTATTATTATTATTATTATCCATGTAATACACCCCCACACACACGCACACACACTTGTACACATGTGAGACGCTGGTGGTAAGAGATATTGTGTTTTACATGTACTGAATATCACAAATTGTATTAAATATCATTGCAGGCTGATTAGGAAAAGCAGCAGGAAACACACTACTGCATGCAGTTAATGCCGTGTTAGGACCATGCTAGCTTTGAGTCTCACTGATTAAATGAAATAAAGAAAGAAAAAAAAGCAAGAGTGACTGAAATAACACTCGAGCGGAGACACTTCCTGACTCTCCTGATGCGAGTGATATGACAGAAAGCCATCAAAGCGACTCCAGGGACACTTTTAGCCCTTATCTGGGATCTAATGTGCTGTTTTCTAGCACGAAAAACAGTCAGCTCCGTCCAACGACTGTATACGACTGAGTGCAAAAGTTTTCACTCCCTATGGATTTAATTGTGAAAATGTTGCTTTATTTTCAATTTATCTACCAAAAAATCTGGAATCCAAATGGTTAAAAGTGTGTTGTATCCTGTAACACAACAACGATCCATGGTGTAAAGCAAAATCATCACAAAAAGTAAGAAGAACAAGCACCAGACTATTAATAACTTAAGTAGTATTTGATAATATTTATATCACATTTAAAAAAGGAGGTTGAAATTTTTGAACCTATTTTTCGTTATTAATATCTTTACACTACTCGACCGTTTGTGTTACTTTATTTCGTCGAAGTTCTGTACTAAGGGCGCACAAACTTTCGCACTCCATTAAAAGTGCTGCTGATCTGGAACCAGCCATAGCTCAGGACTTGTTTCAGGAATTAACCAGATGTTATAAGCAGGTAATAAGCGGTTTACTAACTAAAAGCCAATGATTAATTAATGAATAATAACCCTGTCTTTAATATTTATTCTATATCATAGATTAACATTTTAATAATTAATAATATAAATAGCAATTTTAAAAAAAACTGGAAAAAAATGTCAATCTTTGGAAGGGAGTGGGTCCCTAGGGCTATTAATTAATGAATTTAATTAATTTAATTACACAAACAAACAAACAAACAAATAACTAAACAAATAAAATTAAAAAGAAAATATGAAGTAAAAAAAAACAAATAAATAGAATAAACAAATAATTAAATACAACAATAAGTAAATAAGTAAGTAAATAAATAAGCAAGAAAATTATTAAACACACAAGAAAATAAATAAATAAATAAATAGGAAAGCAAATAAGTAAATATATAAGTTACGAAGTAAAAATAAATAAATAAGCAAGCAAATTAAAAATAAATAAATAAATAAATAAATAAATAGGAAAGTAAATAAGTAAATATATGTTACGAAGTAAAAATAAATAAAATAAATAAATAAACAAGCAAATTAAAATAAACAAATAAATAAATAAATAAATAGGAAAGTAAATAAGTAAATATACTAAGTAAAAATGTAAGAAAGTAAATAAATAAATAAGCAAACAAATTAAAAATAAATAAATAAATAAATACCACCTCCCAACCATTTTTTTCCAATTTTTTTCTAAATTGCTCAACCAACTTTCTTCGAACTATGCATTATTTGAATATAAATAATCTACTACCCAACCTTAAATAAAAGTAATAAAACCCTTCAAGGAATTATTAATAATACTGATATAAAGTGCTAATGAAGAGCTTATTAATAAAGGAGGAGCTCACATCACAGACTAAAGACGTAGCAGGGAGACGTCTGGTCTGAGACACTATTATAAATCAACGTTCTCGCGCCAGTCAGTAATTCTCCCGGGATTTAGCTTTTATCTAAGATTTGAGATTTTAATATAAACGTAAATGAATTATGGTGTAAATAATGCCTTAAGAAAAATAAGCAATAAGAGCGCAGGGAATTTATTCAGCTGATGAACAAATTCCCTGGTTTGTGTTCTTTTTTTTTTTTCATATAATACGACTGGCTTGAGAACGGCTGCAGTGGACGTGCTGGGAGATGGACCTTCACCTTGTGGGGGAATTTCGGGGCCTGGCTGGGGGGCGGAGTCTGAGCACGGCCTGGGCGGGGCTCGTTACTGGCCGCCGCCCGCCGAACTTCTTCCTCGTGCTGCTGGATCTGCTGCTGAATGAGAATGAGTTCTCCGAGCAGCCCCTGCTGAGGGACGGCACAGTGAGAGAGAGGCGGAGTCAGCTGTCAATCAACCTGATCACATGACGCTGGAGGAGGAGGAGGAGTTTACAGGAGGTAAAGAGGCAGCGGCGAGAAAAAAAAAAAAAAGAAAATCCGCACGCTGAGAACTCCTAAAATTTTATAAATTATCAGTGATGATGATGTATTTAAAAATAAATAAATAAATAAATAAATAAAAGTGCAACTCAAGCTATTTTTTTCCAAATAAATAAAGTAAGTATTGATGAAAAAAAAAAATTTAATAATTATTTTAATAATAAATTAAGTTTAATTAAAAGTTAAACCACAATACTGTAAATATTTTAATGTCAATTTTTATTTAATGTTTTAAGTATTTTTAATTAATGCCTGCATGTATTAATGTTAGAAAGGATTTTTTTTTATTTCCAGCTTTTTTTAATGAATCCTTTTAAATAAAAAAATTAAACTATGCTAAAACACAATAAATGAGTTAATTTTTTTAAATGAATTAATTTTAAAGTAGTTTTAAACAAACATATTTTAAATTAATTTATATATATATATAATTTTTAATAATGAATAAAGCATCCAAATAATAACTATCATATTAACCAACACTTCTTTCTTTCATCCAGGAGTTAAATTAAATTTTTTTGTATTTACCTGTCATTCGTGCAAATAGACACGTCTTTAAAAACCTTTTGTTTTTAAATTATTTTATTTATTTATTTTTTTAATCTCTGTGGTAGTGGAAACACTTCGGTCCTGATATCAGCTTAAAAAAATCAATGAGTTCAAACCATAAAGTGTAAATCAGCTACTGTTCAGTTCACACTGCAGCTGGAATAAATGCGTCTAATCTATTCGTTTGCTTTTGTTTTCTCTAAACGGCGACAGAAAGGAGAATTTCTGATAAGCAGTGAGACAGCTGAAGCATGTTAAAGCTTTTATACGAAGCGAATGATTATAAATGATGAAGCTTTATGAAGCTTGCTGAAGCCGAGCTCTCAGAAATCCCGTGTTATTACAGAATACACACTTATCACTAATACACACACTCACACACACACAGAGGTTCATTTACTCTAAAACACACTGCCAGTCTAAAGTTTTTCAACACCTGGAGTTTCTCATACGTTATCGTTTCCATAGTAACGGCTCATACACGGGTACAGCGGAAACTCCACATAATCGGATTTCATAACGTGAGTAATCGTTGATATGGTGAATTTTCTGTAAAGAGATGCTTATGTAACATTTGAGGAAGGAGTCTCCAGTGTCAGAGGCAAAGCTGTATCTTTAAGCTTTCTGACATCTTCAGGACACGTCATTTTTTTTTGTCTTAAGCTACGCAATTGCTCGCAGACGAGGTCTCGCTTTCTAACAAAAATAAACTCGAGAGCTGTCAATCATGTGATTGTCACTAATTTGGATGGAAACATGAAAAAAAAAAGAGAAGTAAGAGGGCGAAATATTGTTTTGGGAGACGCAGGTAGTGTATAATGAAACATATATTTTATACATTTTTGCTGTTCCTAACGACCATTTGGGTTTGACATAGCGAATAATTTCATGAAAACGCATTATTATTGTGCTTATGTTTTGGCCTCGTTCTCTCACACAAATAGACTGAAGATAACTGGATTCAGGGATCTGCTGCGCGGGACGGCAGAATGAATTTGATTTCCTCTCCGACTCTCACTGGCTGTTTCTCATCGTTGTACTTGTAACTAGTCGCAGAGGGGTTCAGACTACACGATTATCGAACATGCGTGAAAATATCGGAGGCTCAGCGGTCAGTCGCAGACTGAGAATATCAAGACGCTGAACCGTTCACACGACGAGTACGAGTCACCGAGCTGGATGGAGTAGCTGCCGAGCAACAATACGGACTATCAGGGGTAAAATCATGTACACTAAGCTTAAGAGTGAAGTAGACTATTTCTCTAATAAAAAAATATTCTTTGCTACATTTTAAAATTTTAGAGGTCATAATATCAGGGGTTCAATGACTTTTGAGTGGCAGTGTGTATATTACTTTGCGTTTCCTGTTTTAATCAATTTTGCTTTACAAATCCTCGCTGAATGAAAAAGACAAACAGGAAATGACATGACACGAAGCAGGCGCAGTACATGGGCTCACGAGGACGAGGAGCTGAAAAATGATCAGAAATGCATTCAAAGGCACAAAAGTAATCACAATTCTGCATTAGCATTACAGAACGGTGTAAAACCTCACACAGGAAGTGCCTCGGGGAAATCAAGAGCTTCGGAAGTTGTACTAAACATGTAAGTTCAATATACATCACATCATGTAGCTTTGGAATAAACAGAGAGAAGTTGCAATGGGGAAAATCCATAGCTTTATGCTGCGTTCGTGATGCTTTGTAAGCAGTAATGTTCAAGCTTACGTGTAATAACGTCATTTCTCACCTCAGGGAAAAAAACACGGACGCCTCGTCGAAAGCGTGTCTTTTGTTTGCTCAGTCAGAGCACGTGAAGCTCATAAAAAGCTACATTAAGTGTACTTTTACAGTTACAGGCCTGGGTGGCTACTGGTTCTGTTATTATAGTGACCTTCAAACATTCATGAAACATTTTGGACTGAAATTGCAGCACAGTAATAACAGCGGACGATAGCAAGTAGCTTAGTAACAAGCTAGCCAGCTAACATTGATGATTATCTTCTCAAAACAATGATTAGTATAGTCAGTGATATAGATTTAACCAAGTACTGTGTCTGTATATGAACTGACTGAAAGCTAATACTGCTATAAAGTCATTTAAATGTATAGAAGCGGTTCTTTACACTGTTAACAGTGTGAGCGGCCATGTTGATTTGACGTCACACGGTAAACAGGGAAGGAACCGGGAGTTGAGAAGACTATGCCAAGTTGACGAGTTGAAGTTTCAAGTTGAAGTGGTGTTTTAGTCTTTTAACCTTCGCCTCGAACGCAGCATAAGGTCCCGAACGCCTTAAAACGCTGCTAGCTAGAGTTGCGCAAGATTTTTTTTTTTTTTTTTACGTGTATTAGTTTATCTCAGTGCACAAAAATGCTGGTACGAGTTATAAACGTCAATATGTTATCGATTTCATTTAATCACTTTGTCCTCCATTTTGTTTGTTCCACACTCGCGTCCCAACTCGCGACCTGATTGGCCCGGAGTAGAGACGGCACGGAAATTGATCGGAAATTGAAAACAAGACTTGGAATTTGGAAAAGTTTTTTTTTTTTAAAACTGGAAATGTCTACATACAAAAAAGAGCCTTGATTGTATGTGTATATATATATTGTGTTAGGATTGATTTTTTTTTATATTTAGACTTTATACTTTTTTATTACATTGGCAACGCAATAGATTTTTAGATTTTTATTTGTTTTTAGCTACATATTTTTCCCTGTAGTTTTTAAGCTAGTTAACAAAAATCATTTTAAAGCTTAGCAGCTTTCAAATAAAAATATATCGGATTGGGATCGGTATCGCCTGATACTTTTGGTATCAGTATCGGAAAAGGAAGAACGCTCGACGTCACTCGGGCGCTTTTCTGAAACGTTGAACTTTTTTCAACTTTGGAAGTGTGTGAAAAAAACCCAAAGGTGTCTTATAAAGAGTTTCAGCCAGCATTCTTTCTGTAGGTTTACACTTAAAACATGAGCTGATGATGCGAAAGGTTTTTTTTTTCTCCCGTCCACCAAACGGTGAAAATAAAAACTGATTTTCGCGAAGCTTTGTTACTCGATGTGCAGGTTTAAACACGCTGTATTTGATTCAGATATTATATCATGGAGGAAAGCTGGCGTCTGCTAAACTGCACGCGTTCTGGTGATCGGTAGGAGCTATTTTTATCGACTGAAACTTTTGAATCGCGATGAAACGTGAGCATTTTTCAGGCATTCGAAACCAAATCGACATTGCCAGCAGGGAAGAAGCAGAGGAAATGCAGATGGACTTGCCTTCTTAAACTTGTCACTGCTTTCAGCGCCAGCTGCCGTCGGCTGGATGTCGGGTGCGTTCAGGTTTGGCTCACCTGGCGTTTCTGAGAAAACACACATCACCCAGCAAATGTGACAACTACTCACTATTCACCAACACACACACTGAACATGTAGTTCTGAACTAGCAACCAGAGTGACATCACTTCCTGTTTTTAATCCCTCATCACTACGTTCAAAACGGACTCGAAGGTTTAGAGCAGGGCGCTTAAACTTTTTACAGTCAGGGACTTCTTTTAATTTTTGAAAAATTATTTATCTGATCCACTTATTATAGATTTATTGTAGAAACAAAGCAGTAAAAGAATTAATCACGTCATTTAAACATGTACAATAATATTTTGTCTATTTATCGGAACTAGAAAATTTAATTTCTTAAATATCCAACCCATTTTTTATTAATAATTAAATATTTCCCAGTTGATATTATTTCGAGGCGTAGAGGTGAGTGATGTGATTAAAAAAAAAAATCATGATCACAATTTTCATTTCGATGAGCTACAGTACTGCTGCATTTAAAAAAAAAAACTGCTATGAATAATAATAATAATAATAATAATAATAATAATAATAATAATAATAATACATTTAGTTATTACTAATAAACAAATTATAATTTTTTGTATTTAAAAATATTTTATTTACATTTATTTTATAGATATTTTTTTTAACATTTATTTTTATTTATTTTTTTTTTTTTTTTTACAATTTTAAAAATTAATTGCAAAATTTTAACATTACATCAGCTGCTTCCAGTCAGTTTGTAACTATTAAAAATACTAATAATAATAATCCGAAAAAATGGTGAAGTATCCTTCAATTACGCTCAATTCACTGAGCTGCTCATTTTAGACTCCGTTTGGAGATCCCTGCTGTTACACTTTTGAGCCGTTAGTCTTTCAAACAGTCAGACGGAAAGACACCAAAAAAAAAGAAAACTAAGAAAGAATTTAGACGATTATCCTTTAGAGAAAAAGAGCAACTCATGCAGTCTAGTGAGGACAAAAAAAAAAAACAAGTCAAATCAAAAACAATTAGCAAAAAGTCAACTGATTTACATGAGATGAAAACTAAACGCATTTAAGGATTTCTGTTAGTCATTGAGCACTGAGTCATATTTACAGAAAACTTTTGCATCTTTAAAACATTTCATATTAAAGTTCAGTTCGCAGTGACAGGCTGAGAGTAATGTCTGGGGTCTACAGTTTGGCCATAAAGAGAATAATAAATATCAGGAATAATAAGAGAATTTAAGCGCAGTTACACTACTTCATTGTAGATGTTATAGGGAAAATTGAAGAGCAGCTCCTTCGCCTCACTCTCTGATGGATACGCTGAGAGCAATTTTATAACATCTGGCTTCTATTTCATTTTCACTCATATAAGCATTAGGAAAGGAAAATTTCCTTTAAAAACGCTAAAGTAATCGTAAAAGCTGCAGGATTGCAGTACAATTTATCGCTGAGGGTCTACGCCATTATCTTCGCCATTTTACCTCGTCTTATCATACGTTATTGTTCTCTTATTGCACTTAGCATTATTTATCTTATTGTATCTCATCTAACTTGGCTTTGTTTGACTTGCCTTGACTTTGATGTGATTTTACTGGACTTGACTTCGTCAGGCTTGATATAACTTGATTTGACTTGACTGTTTATTTAACTGATTTGACTTTAACATAACTTTATTTGACTTGACTGGATTTAACAGTATTATTTGACTTCACTTGACTGTCTTATTTGACTAGATTTCTGCTTTATTTGACTTTATTAGATTTGACTTGACTTCATCAGACTTGAAAAGACCTGATGTGACTTGACCGTTTATTTAACTTTGACAATTTTATTTGACTTGACAATTATATTTGACTATGAGATTTGACTTTATTAGACCTGATTTGACTTTATTTGACTGTTTTATTTGACCTGATTTTATTGGACTTGATTTGACTTGACAATTTTATTTGACTTATTTTTATTTGTTTTATTTTATCTGTTGGGGGGGGGGGGGGGTGTCTTCACTGTATATTTCTGCTTTTGGGTTTATGTAATTTGAATTTGAATCAGTAAAAACATCTTATATAAAAATGTGTTAAAAGGCGTTAACATGACACTGATTCTGGAAAGGAAAAACAATGAAAATGAAACAAAAGGGGTTAAAAAAAAAGCATTAACGCAGTCAGAACTCACATCCAGACGTGCAACAAGTATTAAGACAAATTCATTAGTTGCTTTTGTAGTTTGTCACTACTGGGGTAGAAACAGGATTTAAAAATCTCTGCTGGTTTGCACCGGTCTCTCATTTAAAACTTACACTTTAACCTTCCACCACTACCTGACTCTAAAAACTATACACGTGTGTTTGTGTCAGTTAGCGATGTATAATGGTGCCTGATAGCTTGTCAATTTGCTTCTCTAGTAACAAAACTTTTGCTTAAACCGTGACATGAGCGACTAAAAACTAATACAGTTTAAGATCATGTTACTTTTTTATATAAATAATTACTCTTTAATATCTGTAACTCAGTCTATTTAGAAAAAAAAAAAAGTCAGACCAATTATGTGCTAAAAGATACAAGACATCATTGTCAGGAGGCAACCAACCGAGTCCATTTAACATGGACGGGACGTCAGGACAGCGAGTGTCGGTGGGGGAATAAGAGGATGGGGGGCGGCACTGTGTGCTGTTTACACACCTAACAACAGACGCAGATCAGAAGCTCCAATGACTGCACTATTCACACCTGTGAAAACGTGGAAGGAAGGAAAGGGGGGAACAAGAGGAACACAAGAAATGTGAAAAAAAACAAACAAAAAAAAAAAAAACGATGGTAGTAAAAGGACTGATTTACTGCGGACAAGCAGCGTGTCAGTGTCACTGTACGTCCAGAACATCAGTGAACATCATCATCATCATCATCAACATTCAATACCAATAATGATCAGTATTACAGTACATCAATACACGGACATAGAAACTACAGAGTAATAGCACTGTTGAATTCTGGCATCTGATTGGTCAGCAGCTCTAACATTAGTGCAGATGCAAATCACAGGGTTATATTAATGCCCTCGTTCGGATAAGTTTCTATAGTAACAGCTCATTCAAGAAACATTGATTTAATAAAATCATAAGAACTCTGAGAAAGTTTAAAAATTCAGACTTCCTCTGTACTGTAATATTGACCAAAAAATGATTGCCCCGCCCTCTTTACGTTTTTTTTTTTTTCAAATCTCCGATCAGGAAATGCGTCATTACTGCCGCTTCTGTTACGATCACTTTACAACCGGTGAGAAATATAAATCCAGAAAGTTATATGTAGAGAGATGAACTTAATAGGACTAGAACTAACGCACCAGGATGCATTTCCTGAATGGAGCTTTCAGATAAAATGTCCACAACAAAATGTACACACTTACCCCAAATGCAATCCATCAGCCAGGACATGCCTCATGTTTACGAAAGTTCGCTACAAGGATAATGTTGCTAACAAGTAAAGGAAGCTCATAGCCACCAGATTAGCATTGTGTTAAGAAGAAAGAACGAAAGTATGAAAGTGTATTAATGGACTTAACTAGCTAGCTAGCTATACATTGTTACATTTCGTTATCACCTTTATAGCTCAGTCGATTTGGTTTCCGGGCCAAAACATGAGATTAGGGCGTCTAGTTGCCAGGTTGGCTCCGCCTTCTTTAGGCCACGCCCCTCTACTGGTGCAGTGGCGCTAAACTACGTGCTCAAGAAGATAGAGATTCGGCTTAGAGATGCAACATTCGTTCATTTTCACCATATTAGCAAGTCCAGAGATACTGGACAAGCTGTTTCAAGAGTGTGTGTGCGTGTGTGTGTGTGTGTGTGTGTGTGTGTGTGTGAGATGATGCTAAGACGGAAGCTATCAGCTTTCACCAAACATGTCGCAGATAATGGATGCCATTTTAGATAAAAGTGCACATATTTCATTCAGCTGCACTGTTATTATCACAGTGTGTGTGTGTGTGTGTGTGTGTGCATGTGTGCGAGACTCACCACTGGACAGCAGGCTCTTGAGGAAAGTGAAGTTCTCCCCAATCTTCTCGAAGTCCGGCAGCAGCTTAGCGATCTCCTCCATTTCAGGCAACGCGCTCGCTAGCTTCTCTTCAGTAAGGCGTAAACAACAAGGCGTGGGTGTTAACATTTACGTCAATGAACTGGAGATTAATTCATCTGAAAACACGTGAAGGTCGTTTCTCACACGTACCTAAATCGATATTTTCGCTGAGCTCCCACACGAAGTCAGGTACGATCCACGTGTACTCGCTCAGATCGGGAAGCATTTCCTTCCACTCGTCGTATGTCTGCGGGAAAACACGCAAGCGCACGCATTTTGGATAAAGAATCAGGAAATCGTGTCCATGTTTTCATGTAGAGGTGAGTGCAAAAGTTTGCGCACCCCCCCATGGATTTTGCATTATTAATCCACAAAATAAATTTAACGGAATTATAACATAATAAAAACGAAATCCTTCAACAAGAATCTAATGAATCGATACTGAAAATGGTATCGGGTATTGGTGTGAGAGGCCGGGATCTGCGCACACGCACAAAGATATCTGCGAATGTGGAGCAATGAAGTGACGTAAGCATGCGAAGTCATATGTAAGAGCACTTCACTTCAGCGAGCACTGAGCACTGAGCGACTTCATTCTGTGCAATACACAACACCTTGCGATCATTTTTAATGCTCACGCT
Source organism: Pangasianodon hypophthalmus (assembly GCF_027358585.1). Classification (NCBI taxonomy): domain Eukaryota; kingdom Metazoa; phylum Chordata; class Actinopteri; order Siluriformes; family Pangasiidae; genus Pangasianodon; species Pangasianodon hypophthalmus. Next base: position 2,421,815 of record NC_069711.1, on the reverse strand, counting down.
CGCTGATAATGCTCTGCGCTCTCAGGTCAGCTGTCCTTACTCTCCCTGTTAAACACGCTATTTTTAAACAGCAATATAAAACACAGTACGAGGAGGTAACTGCTAGCAGCATGTCATGACATTCCTGATTGATCAATACTAAGCAGCTTAATCATTTCAGTATCAGTGTCAGTATAAACAAGTATAAAAAGACATGCACTTGTACTCTGGAAAGAAAAAAAAACAAAAACGTAATGGAGTGACCTGTATTGGTGTGGTGCAACAGAAAAGCATTCGCTCTATTATCCAACGATCACAAGTTCGAATTCCAACAATGCCACAGCCAGGCTGTGCTCTGTGCATGGGAGGGGCACACTCTCTCTCTCCTGTCAATCACAGTGACATGTGGGTATGTATGAGCTCGAGTATGTGGAAGAGGGCGGATAGCGCTTTCCCTCCGAATGTGTTACGCAGCTCAGATACACGCAGATTGCTTCACGTGTCTCTGAAAAAGCACGTGTCATGTGATAGGAATTGGCCAATACCAAATTAGAGAAAAATTGCGGGGCGGGGGAAATGGTACTGATGCATCGCTGAGCAAAAACAACCAAAATATTTTTAAAAAAATATGTATTTTAAAAAGAAGTTTTTCCCCACATTCCTCTCTATCCGTATCTATGGCCACTATTAATATCTTAAAATACACAATTTGACTCTTTTTGTTATTTTTATTTGCGCTAATCAACGTGTCCTAAGGGTGCGCAAACTTTTGCACTTGCACTTTTGTATATGTACAAATTTTATAGTGTAACTGCAATGTGAACACTGATATCTCAGAAACAGACCGGTGCAAAATTGCAACATGATTGAAACACAAAACATAAATATTGACACCCCCGGGCTAAAGTGAACGAGCCGAGCTGAATAAGAACGCGTGTGTGTGTGTGTAAAGATTCTCTGTACCTTCTTAGCGGTGTAGCCTCCTCCGACGGCGGATCCCAGCAGGATGTAGCGCAGCTTCAGCAGCCGAGCCGCCAGACGTGCCGCCCAGAAGGAGCGCTGCTGCTGGTAGCCGTGTCCCGACCGAGACCTCGGGGGCCGCACGGGGAGTCTGGAGAGGGAGGTGTAATGGCGGTGAGGGGGTCTCTGAGGGGTGGTGTTGGCAGAGTAGCACTGGTGGATGGCACGTGACAGGGGGTGTAGCTTCTGCAGCGGGACGCCGAACCGAATTCCCCCCAATCTGGAGGGGAGAAGATTCCTGCACGCCATGCTGACGAGAAAAAAAACAGGGCGTTAAAAACATCACAGTGAGACAAGAAGTTCTTGCTCTTTTTATTTTTTTAGGCGCTAACAGCAAAACCGGACTATGTTTGGGTTTGTTGGATATTTTTTCCAATTACGCACTGCGCTAGCAATAACGATGTCATCATCCGACATCGGAGCAGCACACAACCGCGAAGATCTCGCAGGAATAACACAGAAATACGCCAAACAACAATTTTGGTGGATGTCAGGAGAACGCTTTCTGTGGTGGAAGAGGGATTGATGGTCTGGGGCTGTTTTTTTTTTTTTTTTTTCAGGGTTTGGGTTCCTTAGTTCCAGCGTCCAGCGAAGGGGAATTTCCAGCGTACGAAGACAACCATATGCTTCCGAATGTGGACAAAACAAGGTCCATTAAGACATGATCTGAGGAGTTTGGTGTGGAGGATCTCTAGTGGCTTTGCCCAAGGGATTGGATTGGGATCTCCAACAAGCTCGTATAGACGTAATAGTCAGGTGTTTCCAGATGGTGTATATTGGAGTGAGGATTATAAAAGGAACCGAAGTTCCACTTCATAAAAAGAAAAAACCAAAGCAAGAAGGTGAAGAAGGTTTGACAAGACGTTTATACAATCACTGAAGATAATGAGACAGAGGAACTTGACCAGGTGAGACAGTCAGAGCTGTCAGTTACACACAAACTACACATAACTGGTTATTGGTCTCGGGTTAAAAGAAAACCGACTGAGGAGACACAGCGAGTGACCCGAGGACGCTTAAGGAACAGTGTGAACGCAAACAGAACCGAATTCTTCTCTCAGAACACTTCAAATGGACTGGATTTGGGTCTCGTACACAGTGCAATGTTTAAATGTTCTAAATGCTATCTAAATAAAACTAACCTGAGTATCTACACACTTGACCTGGTATACTTTCATTTTTAACACACTCCCTCAGGTAAAATATTCACACCACACCTGTGAAACAACACACTGCTTAGCTCAAGTCTTAGTCATCACCATTACTGTGAATGTTTAGGGTTGTTGTCGTTGTTGTTGTTGTTGTTGTAGTAAGACATCAGCCTGTTAGCCATTAGCTAGTTTACTCAGATTGGGACTGGGATTAGGATTAGGATTGGGATTAAGTTATCCTGTTATACCCATTAGAGGAACGAGAACTAGCCGGTTATGCTAACTCTGACTCTAAACTGAGTCTTAGCCTCCTTCCCTAGAAACAGTGGAAATAAGGCGCCCTAAATAGTGCACATTTTACTGCTACAGCTGTATTACGCTAGTTACACAGCAACATTAAAACCTAGCTAGCTTACTAGCTAGCTGGCAGCGGGCGCGCGCGTGCGCGTGCCTGTAAATACAGTATGTATGTATATATGTGTGTGTGCGCGCGCTCTCTCTCTCTCTCTCTCTCTCTTACCAGGCAACAGCAGGTCCGGCCCGTAACATCTTCTTTACAGGAAATTAAAGATGTTTATTCATGAATAAGGTCTAAGAAGATTTTTAAAAAAAATTTATTCCATGTTTTTTTCTTTCTCTTCCCCACTAATGGTCACTCACTAGACAGCCTGCTTTCTAACAAGGACATTGCAAGTGCTCTGTCAAACCCAAAAAGGTCATGACAAAAAAACATTTCCGGGTCACAACCGCGGCCAAAATAAAAGTCCTAATAATAAACGTTATTACAATAAAAGCCATTCATTAAAACTGCTTAGGCACTTTGCGTTTAAAGATTAAATTTAAATTTATTATAATGTGATTAAATTTATTATATTAATATAAAGAGTAAAAAAAATTAGATGGGACATAAATTTAAAAAGAGATGGATTTAAGCTATGGTTTAAAATAAAAGTCTTTAAAATAGCCAGTACTGTACATGATCACAAATCACACAAAATTCCTGTATCCACCTGTAAAATGGGGATTTGGGGCTGTACAACATCTGTACAATCTTCCAGTAGGTAATAATAATTATTAATGATGTTAATGATATTAATGATTGTTTATTTATTAGTTTATAATAAATAATCATTTACTTCTTTATTTTTATTATTATAATTATTATTATTATTGTACATTATTTAACTTAATAAATAATAATAATAATAATAATAATAAATGACTAATAATGTGGTTGTAAATATTATTGATCATTATGAATTAATAATATTAATTATCATTTATAAATATATTTTTAATATTAATAGTACTAATTAATAATACATAATTACATTGTAACTAGTACTACAACTTGTTGTTGGTGGTGGTGGTGGTGGTGTTGGTGGTGGTGTTGTTGTTGTTGTTGGTGGTGGTGTTGATGTTGTTATTGGTGTTGTTGTTGCTGTTGTTGTTGTTGGTGTTGTTGATGTTGGTGGTGGTGGTGGTGTTGATGTTGTTATTGGTGTTGTTGTTGCTGTTGTTGTTGTTGTTGGTGTTGTTGATGTTGGTGGTGGTGGTGGTGTTGTTGGTGTTGGTGTTGTTGATGTTGTTGGTGGTGGTGGTGTTGTTTGTGGTGTTGCTGTTGTTGTTGTTGTTGGTGTTGTTGTTGCTGTTGTTGTTGTTGGTGTTGATGTTGGTGGTGGTGGTGTTGTTGGTGTTGTTTTTGGTGTTGTTGGTGGTGGTGGTGTTATTGTTGTTGTTTTTGGTGGTGGTGGTGGTGTTATTGTTGTTGGTGGTGATGGTGTTGTTGCTTTTGGTGTAGGTTCTTGTTGGTGGTGGTGGTGGTGTTATTGTTGTTGGTGGTGTGGGTGGTGTTATTGTTGTTGTTGGTGGTGGTGGTGGTGGTTTTGCTGTTGTTGTTGGTGTTGTTGGTGGTGTTGGTGGTGGTGTTATTGTTGGTGGTGGTGGTGTTATTGTTGTTGTTGGTGGTGGTGTTATTGTTGTTGGTGGTGGTGTTATTGTTGTTGTTGGTGGTGGTGGTGGTGTTGGTGGTGGTGTTGTTATTGTTGTTGTTGGTGGTGGTGGTGTTGGTGGTTTTGCTGTTGTTGTTGTTGGTGTTGTTGGTGGTGTTGTTGGTGGTGTTGTTATTGTAAGGGTTGCATTACTTATTTCTTTGCTATGAATTATATCCTGAGTAATAGAGAGTAAAATAAATAAAATATGAAATGAAATGTGTAATAAATGTTGTAATAGAGCATCTTAGGACACACAGGATGTGTTTGCTCAGTAGTTTATGGTGTCGCGTGTGTTGTGTCTCCAGCCCGAGGCTGAATCATCACCCCTGAGTGACATCACGAGCTTCAGTCAATCTGCTGTCTGTTCACATTCCCGTATAACGCCAACCCAATAAACATACAAAACTGTACGTTTTAGCTCTACATTTATTACAATTAATTCAGTTTAGTGGCTGAAAAGTTCAGGAGAGAAGGAATAATAATGAACAAGAAAGAAAGAAAGAAAGAAAGAAGGAAAGAAAGAAAAAATTATATAGAAAGAAAGAAAGAAAAGTTTAAAATTAAGAAAGAAAAAGGACAAAAGAAAGTTTAAAACAAAGAAAAAGAAACATTTTTAAAGAAAAAAGTAAGACAGGAAAGAAAGAAGGAAAGAAAAAGGAAAGAAAAGAAAAAAGTTTATGAGAAAGAAAGAAAGAAAGAAAGAAAGAAAGAAAGAAAGAAAAAGGTTAAAAGAAAATGTTTTAAAGAAAGAAAGAAGGAAGGAAAAAAGAAAGAAAGGGTTTACTAGAAAGAAAGAAAGAAAGAAAGTTTTAAATTAAGAAAGAAAAAGTTAAAAAAAGAGAGAAAGTTTAAAAGAACGAAAAAAGTAAGACAGGAAAGAAAACATTTTAAAGAAAGAAATTAGGAAAGAAACAGGAAAGAAAAGAAAGATTTTACTAGAAAGAAAGAAAATGTTTTAAAGAAGCAAAGAAAGAAAAAGTTTAAAATTTAGAAAGTAAAAAGAAAGAAAGTTTAAAAGAAAAGGTTAGAAAGAAAGAAAGAAAGAAAGAAATTAGGAAAGAAATGGTGTACCTAAAAACATTTTTTTTAATTTAATTAATTCTAATAAATGTAGTGGAATTAATAAATCTTCCATCTTTGCTCATTTTTATGAAGAGGTCCAGTAATTGTGGAATAAACCACACTGTGTCATGCAGTTCCAGTAAAACAATCAGTGATGGAGTGATGAAGCGGAGTCACTGTTACCATCCTGGACTTGATTCAGTTCCTATAACATCCTGAAGTGGTTTATTCCTCTTATATCAGTCAGGATGTCTCTCTCTCTCTCTCTCTCTCTCTCTCTCTCTCTCTCACACCTCAGCACCTTGATTAGTTGTTTATTTATATCCTCCTGTGTCTTTGTTTTGTCGCGAAGTCTTGCCAGTCTTATCCTGCATTCCGAGCGCTGTTTTCCTGTTTTCCTGTTTTCCATCCTTCACTGATTTTGTATTTCTTGTTAAACTTCCTGGTTTTGACCCATGCCTGTTTTTTTTTTTTGTTTTTTTTTTATTAAAACCTGCCATGCTTTTAATCCACATAGTTACATTTAATGTTACATTTAAGAAACAGGTTAGTTCCTGTTATCGCTTACGTTATAGCAGCAATAAACAGTCGTTCTGTCATCAGCCTCTCTTCTCTCTCTCTCTCTCTCTCTCTCTCTCTCACGTAAAGTTAATAAGACAAAAAAAACCACAGTTCGTCATGTTATTGCGAAAGCACAAAGTGAAAACTCGTCCGTCCTGAAGACTTTCCCGTGCTGGAAACTGTTACAAAGCGCTGACACTGGAGACTCCTTCCATAAATGTTGAATAAACAGATTTTTTTCTTTACAGAAAACGTAACACTATGAAGACAGAAGGTGGTATTATAACAGCTTATGCCTGTTGAAATAAGCATTTACGTCAACTTATGGGCAAAATTGACTAAATTCATTCTTAGACATCTAATGCATGTTGGAATAAGCCTTTTAAAATGCCTTTATAAATGTGAACTTACAGTATGCATGCTTTATGAAGCCCTATGAAGACAGAATGTGGTATTATAACAGCTTAAGCCTGTTGAAATATGCATTTATGTCAACTTATTGGCAAAATTGACTGAATTCGTTCTTAGACATCTAATGCATGTTGGAATAAGCCTTTTAAAATCCTTTATAAATGTGAAATTACAGTATGCATGCTTTATGAAACCCTATGAAGACAGAACGTGGTATTATAACAGCTTATGTCTGTTGAAAGCATTTATATCACCTTAATGGCAAAATTAACTACATTCATCCTAAGACATCTAATGCCTGTTGGAATAAGCCTTTTTTAAGTGGCTTTATAAATGTGAACTTACAGTATGCATGCTTTACGAAGCCCTATGAAGACAGAACATGGTATTATAACAGCTTATGTCTGTTGAAAGCATTTATATCACCTTAATGGCAAAATTAACTACATTCATCCTAAGACATCTAATGCATGTTGGAATAAGCCTTTTTTAAGTGGCTTTATAAATGTGAACTTACAGTATGTATGCTTTACGAAGCCCTATGAAGACAGAACGTGGTATTATAACAGCTTATGTCTGTTGAAAGCATTTATATCACCTTAATGGCAAAATTAACTACATTCATCCTAAGACATCTAATGCCTGTTGGAATAAGCCTTTTTTAAGTGGCTTTATAAATGTGAACTTACAGTATGCATGCTTTACGAAGCCCCTATGAAGACAGAATGTGGTATTATAACAGCTTACGTCTGTTGAAATATGCATTTATGTCAACTTATCGGCAAAATTCATCCTTAGACATCTAATGCATGCTGAAATAAGCATTCATACACGTGAGCTTATGTATGCCATCTTGACCTTCTTCATGACAGTTTACACCTGTGTATGTAGCTTTATGTCAGTTGGAGGGCTTATGTAGCACTATGAACATAGGCCATGAGTTAAGTGTTATGAAAAAGTCTGACACGTGTAACATATAGTAAATGAATTTTACAGTTCATGAGACACAGACGTCACGATGTTCTGGTTTGGGTTTTTTTTTTCGCCCTGAGGGACGGTGTCATGAGCGACTGCACAAGCGGAGCAGGACAGTAGACAGAGGCGGAGGAAGTGTGTCCCAGATTACTCATTAATGAAACCTCGTCTGTTATAGTCTCCAAAAAACAGGGTCACAGCCCAGAATACAGTGGAGAGGTGTTCCTGAGTTACAGGTCAGTGAACACCCATGCACTCAGCACACACACACGCACACACACACACACATGAGTGCACACACACACACACACACACAGGTCAGTTATTTATCTTACACAGTAAAATCACTGTGTGTACACTAAAGCCTGAAACTGAGATGATTGTAGCAGAGTGTGTGATGCTGCAGGACGATCCCACAATCCCTCACTGCTGCAGTCTGTAACTATCGACAGCTTTCATCAGAGTGGAAAGTGTGTGTGTGTTTGTTTGTGTGTTTGTGTGTTTGTGTTTGTGTGTGTGTGTGTGTGTGCCCTCTAGGCTCTGCAATGGAAATATTTTAACAGCAGAGCCCCCACACTTCCAAACACACACACACACACACACACACACATATACGCACAAACACACACACACACACACACACACACACACTACCCAATTCAATTCCCACCTCACACATTGTTAGTCTCTCTCTCTCTCTCGCTCTCTCTTTCTCTCTCTATCTCACTTTTTCTCTGTCTGTCTGTCTCTCTATTCTTTTTTCTTTTTCTGTCTTTCTCTCTCTCTCTCTCTCTGTCTCTCTCTCACACACACACAAACACACACACACACACTCTCTTTCTCTCTTTCTCTCTTTTACACACACACTGTTTCTCTCTTTTACACTCTCTCTCTCTTTTACACACTCTCCCCCCCCCCTCTCTCTTTTACACACGCTCTCTCTCTCTCTCTCTCTTTCTCTCTTTTACACACACACTGTCTCTCTTTCTTTTACACACACTCTCTCTCTCTTTTACACTCTCTCACTCTCTCTTTTACACTCTCTCTCTCCCCCCTCTCTCTCAACCTCTCTCTTTTACTCTCTCTCTCTCTTTTAAACTCTCTCTCCCCCTCTCTCTCTCCCTCTCTCTCTCTCTCTCTCTCTCTCTCTTTACACCCCTCCCTCATTCTCTGATGCTAAACAGATTACAGAGGATTCGCTTATTTAAAGACTTCGTCCAAAACTCATGTGTCTTACAAATCTCACCTACACAAGCTCGGAGATCAGTCCTTCTGAACTCCACAGATCATCTGCAGAGCTTCAGAGCCTCAGAGCTCCTTTAGATTCTAGTTTTTAGGTTGGGAGCCCCAGCGAGAGCTCCACACACACCGGCCTCCAAGCTGTCTCTGCGTCTGCTCCCTGCCATCATCGTGGACAACGACGAGGACGACGATGGAAACTTCACCAAATGGATGAGCAGCTACTGGGGACACGGAGGCAGAGACGAGCGGGCTAAAGAGCGCAAGAGGAGCTTCAGGAGGTTCAGACACTCCACAGGCGACCGCCGAGCTTCACTGCCCTGCATGGTACGTATCAGAACCGTACACTCCAGACGAAGAAGTTAAAAATGAAGATGAAGAACATGGAACAAACTCATGATCAGAAAAACTGATGCGTTGTCTGTGTATTCCGCATTCTTTACAGAAAGCGCTCGTATTTCTCCTTTGCTTGTTTTTCATCATTTCAGATTCATTTTGCGGATAAAATTAATAAACGTTCCTGAATACACCAGGTGTATATCAGTGATTATTGCATATATTACAAATCTAAAGATGTCAATTTTATCACCCAAAATTGAATTGTGTATATGTTGATGGCATTTTTATCGAATCTTTTAAGAAAACAGAATTCCAGAGTACATATCTTCACTAGAGAAGAGTAAAATAACAAGCTGACTCACGCTATTCACGCTGAAATGTGCTGCAGTGGCGTTTTTTCAGATTTAAATTCATGAATATTTGATTTTCAAACCTCATACAGTGACACAATTCAGAAAAAAACAACTCAGTAGTTTATTTTTCATGTAGAAATGTAAAAACAAATGAACAAACATCTTTCACAAGGCCGTGTGTCAGTAGTGTCCTTTTAAGCTGAAACATGTGATGGCGAACATATTGTTTCAAAATTATTGGCACCCCACAATTAACATTGCACAATTATATTATACATTATTATCACAATTATTATAATACAAGTCTCTTCTCTGCTCCATTCACAACAATTCAAGCTCCTTTATATGTTTAGGTTTGTTCGTATGGACAGGTTTGTTTAATTCAGAGATCATCACAGATGATTTAGTGTCTCGCAACTAATTCTGTGTTGATGTGGATGTCAGTTTTTCACTCTCTCTGCAAGGGTGCCAATAATTCTGGATTTGGTCTTGGGATAGATTTATTATTAGTAGTAGTAGTATGTTAGTATCATAAGTAGATAGAGAAACGAGAAAGCAGAACTTTGACACCAAGCTGACTGACAGCTGAAAATAAATTAGATAGATAGATAGATAGATAGATAGAGAGAGAGAGAGACAGAGAGACAGACAGATAGTTAGGTGCAGTAGACAGACAGACAGAAAGATAGATAGATAGATAGATAGATAGATAGATAGATAGACAAGCAGACAGATAGATAGATAGATAGATAGATAGATAGACACAAAGATAGTTAGATACAGTAGATATTGTAGATGGATAGACAGATAGATAGATAGATAGATAGATAGATGGATAGACAGACAGACAGACAGAAAGATAGTTAGATACAGTAGATACTGTAGATAGATAGATAGATAAATAGACAGACAGATAGATAGATAGATAGATAGACAGACAGAATGATAGATAGATACAGTAGATACTGCAGATAGATAGATAGATAGATAGATAGATAGATAGATAGATAGATAGACATACAGAAAGATAGTTAGATACAGTAGATACTGCAGATACTGTAGATAGATAGATAGATAGATAGATAGATAGACAGAATGATAGTTAGATACAGTGGACAGATAGATCGATAGATACACAGGCTTTTTCTATTGTGCCAAGGGTGTGAAAACTTTTGCAGATGAACGTAGCGATCATCACACTACACACTCTCCTGCTAGAGTGCACTATGCTTTTTACATAAGTATAAAACCAGATGTACAGAACTTTAAAGGTAAAACTACTGTACTTTACGTGAGATTATTATTATTATTACACTAAATATTATATATTATAATTTTTCTGTTACATTTGAAATTTCTCAGTCCCAGCTGGAGGCCATGCGTCTGAAACATCCTTCGACTCCCACTCACTTCCAGAGCCATGAGGAGCAGAAGGAGGTGCGGTCACACCCTCACGCTCGCCGCGTCTCATCAGACGAATACAGAGGCAGTAAAGCTGGAGGAGTAGAGAGTCGCATCAGCACCGTCCCCGAGCTGACGGAGTCCTTCAAGAGGATGCTGCGCTTCCGCAACCACAGAGTCCCGTCACTGGTGAGTGCTGGTGTGTGTCAGAGACATCTGTATGAACATCTGTGTGGGGCTTGTGCTGGGAGAATGACGCTGACTTTGAGCCTGATGGACTAAAATGTTTGTAGAAAAGTCTCATGTGAATAATAACAAGATTCACATGCAAAATTTAAATGCATATAATAGTCTAATAATTTAAAATATTCCTGTAAAGAGACTATATTAAAGAAGTAAAGAAACATTTATTTTTAGCGTTTATGGAAGGAGTCTCCAGTGTCAGTGCTGTGATTTTTTTTGTCTTAACAGTAAATGTAACTATAAATGGATAAAATGTACGACCAGTCATTCTTTACTATAGAAAAATTGTAATTATTGGGAAGTTGTAGTATAAGAGGTGATATTTCGTTTTATTCAGGGTTAAAGCACTGATTTTATTCGTTTGTAGAATGATTCGGATAACATGTGTCTGATCTGCCATGAAGAAACGCTCAGGAGAGGTGGAGAAACAGGAAGAGGAGGCCAAGAACATCACTGTTCCCACCACTTCCATAAAGAGGTAAGAGAAATAAACACCTACGTCATGCATTAATGCGTATAGAAAAGTGCTATTCTTTGTACCGCTTTTATTTAATCCCCGTCTCATCCATCCTTTCAGGATCAAAATTTTAATGAGATCCACATTGTAGAAATGTAGAAACAGTGAATACATCACAATTCTCAATGTGTACTGCATCAAGTGCTATTCTATAATCTCCGTTATGTTATCCGACATATTCATTTTATAGCGTTTACAAGACAGACTCAGTTAGTGGTTGATTTCTGAATAACGCTACATGATACTATACCCTCAAAACAATCGTTAATAATAAGATTTATCATGCGCAAAGGATGTTATTAACGATTAACGTAACACAATACAACAACGGAAGATCAGCTACGTATTTATTTATTACAAGTTGACTTCCTACATCATATAAAAAGTCTGAGTCTGCTACAGAGCTCCATTTCACTTGAATCATTTACCAAAAACTGAAACAAAACAACGCGCCGTTCCTACAATGTTTGCATATCTTTTTTTACGTTTTTATTAGTACGATCTGATATATTTCACTGAAATATTCCCGCACGTGTAAATAATTTTTAGCCGTTCTTTTAGCTAGCCTGCTGTAGTTCCCTGATTCTTGTGAGTCTTTAGCGTTTTCTTTCTGATGTTGCGATATTGGGAAGGTGAGGACACTGGAGCAGGGTGTGCGTCCACGTAGCCGGAGTTCTGCTGCTGTGTGTGAAAACAGGAAGGAAGTACCATTCTGCAGCGAACAGGAAGAATACCGCCCTCCCCACCAACGCCGGTCTCTGCGCAGACAACGCTGAGACACACCGAGCATTTCAATCACTCGAGTATTACAAAATTTTTTAGCAAAAATCTTTCCTTCCTTGTTTTTTTTTTTTAGGGTTTTTTTCTCCCACCTTCCTTATACGGGCAAAGATTCCTATTCTTGTTTCCTGTTGCCGTGCCACTTAATTAGACTAATTAGACTAATTAAGTCAGGGATCGATTAGAGGCAGGATCTCAGCTACATTCCTGGTATAGGGGGAAAAAAATGGAAAAAAGGTCCGCATTTTCTATCCCAGTTTTCTTCATGTTTAAAGGTGAGTGCTTGTGTTTAAACGCAGGGGTTTAGACGTTACGGAGACGTTACAGAAACGTTCTCTGCGTAAACTACATGAACTACATGAAGCTGATTTTAACGATATGAATGCCGCGCCCTGAAAATCGACTTAAGCTGTTGCGTAACACGACTCTGAATACGCGCAACTTTCTCCATGCAAATATTAACATGATCTTTGGAGTCAAGTAGCCAACTCCGCAAATGCAGCATTTTCATGCAATAAATTCTGCAGATTAATAGGCAAGTATTCGTGCTTTGTAACCAAATATATGTATATACATGTATACAAGGGCCTTCTATGGTTATTGTTAAATCTGGACATACAAACGCCATATGATGGGATTTATATAAAATATTACAGTTAGATTTTTGGATCATGTAAAAAATCATTCGAATCATTTTCTACTTATCCTCATAACGAATTTCAGTCTCCTTCTTCTTCTCTTGCTCTTTTATACAGCTTCTTTTTCTCCTGACTATTAATAAACCTGCTGCCTCTTAACATCACGTCAACAAGGGTTGAAATTTATGTAAATTTTTTTTTGTATACAATTACAGCATCTAATACTGTACCGATTGTACATAATTATACTAAATGGGATTGTGTTCTTTTCTAAATATTCATAGGTTCATTTGTATATATTGTTTGTGATACCTTGAATGGTGCCAGCTTGCTGATTTAACCCTTTTCTCTACAATATATTTTAACTCATTGTTTCTTTTTACACAACCACTTGTTCATTGAGAAATAAAAGAGTTAAAACTAAGAGTCAGTGGTCCAGTGTACACTGTTTTCCCACTACAGTGCTTGAGAGTTTATTAACTCTAACTCATTTAATTCACCTGATTGTAAACCTCAGCTCATTCTAACAGCAATGATGGTAAAAGTACCCAAATTCCCTACTCAATTTTTAAAAAAAAAAAAAAAGCATAAACCTTTAAATACCACAGCTCTGTTGAATTCTCAAATCTGATTGGGCAGAAGATGTTGATTAATATTCTATAACTGCAGTTCTGACTGTAGTGAAGCTGTAAGTCACAGGTTTAATATTAACACAGTTTAACACAGACACAGATTCACCAAACATAATAGTTTGGAAAGATTGAAAAAAAAAAAAAAGACCAGGCGACATGTTCTCACATGATTAATTCATTATCACGTGCGAAATTTCACCTGGTTTTCTTACATGAATGCTTATTTTTCAAATAATGTTCACGTTTTCTTTGTAATTTCAGAATATAACACCTTGAAATGCACCTTCACATGTTTTTTTACATGTTGAAAATCTTGATGATATCTAAAAATGTATTTTTTCCCCCAAAAGAAATATTAACATGGTTATTAAAAAGACTTAACTGTATTGAGTTATGTACTACACACTTTATATGCATTTATATACATATATATATCTATCTATATAGTATATTATATTAAGGGTGTATTTAAATATGAATATATTATTCTGAATGAACAGATAACGTGACACAAATAGAAGGAGTCACATATGAATCTCACAGGACACACAAAGACCACGTTCGTTAACACAATCGTGTGCTGCTGCTCGATACATTTAAATACTAACTGCCTCATCGGGGTCACGACCGGTTAAAGTTAACTAGTTGTTTATAGGTTGGGAAATAGAACTAAATAAATTTGTAGAAAATATCACGATCAGGTACAAACTAATATCATAACTGCACAAGCAGGACTATAAAAAAAAAAAAGCACATCACACACACACACAGTGTTGGGTAAGTTACATCAAAAAAGTAATTCATTATTAATTACTAATGACATCCTCAAGGTTGTATTTAAATTACTGACTAATTACTCATTAGTCATTAGTAATGATTTAAATTCCGTATCAACCTTGACTACATGGACAATAGAAATGAAACTCTTCTTTCCATTCTTTAAATTTGAGTCAAACATGGAATTATAGTTTACGCATAGCTTTATTAAACCATTGTTTAATCAAAAATGTTGAAAAAATGATATAAACTGGCTTAACAATAAGACAAAACCAAACCTCCTCAGTAAAAATATAAAAACTCAGTTTAATTTTCAAAGAGAATTATTACACGAGATATCTGAATAACAAAAGAAAAAGAAAAAAAAAACAAGATTAACTTAATAAGTTAAACATTACTTGTAAAGCTATAATCATTCAACTTTTCAGCAAAGACTTATCTTTGATCTTATTCAATACATATATATTCATATGCATGTCAGAGAGAGGCTGATAGTGTTTTCCCCCAGGATATAACTTACATTTTACCGTGACGTTCTTGTCTATACGTGTCAAAAAAAATGAAGTAATAGGAATTTTTCCATTTTGCAAAACAGCCACTCGTCTCTGCTGACATCCTTGAACTCGAGTGACTTCACAGCTGCCTGGAGTGAACTCACGGGAACGCACGCTAGCCTACAGCTAACGAATATAAAGGGGCCTAAAGGAGTTAAATTCGAAAAGAAATTTCATCTTTAGGTGATAAATTTCGATTTTTAATTCTGTTTCATACAGAATTGTTGAAAGTCTATTGTTGAGAGTATGTAATGCAAGTACATCATAAGTGACTGTAATTAAATTACTTACAAATGAAACATTTTTCAGGGGAAAAGTAATTTAATTTAACGCATTACTGACTAACTGTTCCCAGCACTGCACTCATGTCTCTGAGGATGACGATCTGTTGACATTTCTACATCTGGGTTTCCTGCGGCATAGTGTCAGGGTTTCATATATTACTTATTATATAAAAAATATATATAGTGGTTTTAGGCCACACCCACTTCAGGTTTAACGCTGCATTCAACAATAACTCGCAATTTCGACCAGGAAAAAAATAAGAAAAAAACAAAAACGCCTTCTCAAGATGGAATTCCTACCCGGGAACTCGGGAGGGTCTTTCTCCGAACTCCTCCGTGACATCATATCAACATGGCTGCTCACAGCGCTAAGAGTGAACATAGTAGCTTTAAATGAATTCTGCTATATATGGTAATTAGTAATATTTGCTTAAAATCGATCAACATACAGTCATATTGTTCAATCTATAACACTGACTACGCAGTTCGCTGTTCTGAAGAGGAAAATACATCACACTCATCGCAGTTAGCTGGATAGTTTGTTGCTAACTAACAAACTCGGAGGAATTCGGAGAGTTCCAAGAAAGACCATCCTGAGTTCCCGATTAGGAATTCCGTCTTGAGGAGGCGTTTTCTTTTTTGTTTTCCTATTTGAAATTGCGAGTTATGACCTCTTGTTGAATGCAGCGTTAAATCTGAAGTGGGTGTGGCCTAAAACTACAATTTTTTAAAATAATAAGACGAACATGCAGGCATCCATGTTTTTTTTTTCTCTCTTTGTAGCTCGAATGCACGGAGATCATAAACGAGCCCCGACTTCCAACGTCCAAGGTATGTCAAACGCAGCACCCGAGTACGGATACAGATATGAATAGCTCGAGCACTAATCAGATACGGATACAGATACAGATAGTGTTACTGCATTAATTATATGTACAACTGTACAAACTTCTGATGTTTCAGTTTATAAACTCAGAAATATTAAAGCAACTCGTTGTTCTTAAGGCTGCTCTTTTGTTAAAGGTTCCAGTGCACAGTAATTTTTTTTTTCCTGTAAAAATGATGCTTTTTGTTTATTATAGGAGCATAAAAGTGTCATTTCTGCTTATTTATGTAAAGGGAATAAAATTATACTGACTTGTACACTCTGTAGTGCACTAAAATTCCAGGTCGTGACAATGTGCACGTACACACACCCACCCACACACCCCCACACAAACACACACACACACACACACACACAAACACACACACACACTACGTCATTTACAGCTTTTTCCATCCTATAGCTATGGAGTAAGGAATGTATGAATGAGTTCATTATGTACTTTAAGACCTTGTGTGTGTTTTTAAGTGTTTTTGATTTAGTCTAGAACACAATAAAGTTTTTTTTTAAACACAATCTGGGGCAGTTTATATTTAGGCAATTTTTCAAGGGCCCTCAAAAGTGTACAAGGGTGGAAAAAAAATAAAATGAAAGCAGAGATGAGTAAAAATTTCCCTTTTTTTTACAGCGATTTCTTTAGAGTGTGTGTGTGTGTGTGTGTGTGTGTGAAGAGGAGAGAAAGCAGGCGGGGTGAAAATGCACACGTGGAAGCCAGTCCAGCGTGTGATTGACATTCCGCTGAACCAATCAGAGAGCAGACGAGTGACGTCACGCCCAGGATTGAGCCAATCGCTGGTTTCAAGGGCGGTTTTTCTCAAATATAACGGGAGGGAAAAAAAAAGAAAAACTAAAGGAGAAAGAGAAGAAAAATCTGTGTGGAGCAGCTGGGAAGAAGTGAGCAGGTCGCGAATGAGCAGGAAAAGTGAAGAAGAAGAAGAAAGAAGAAAAGGATAATAAACACTCATCCCTCTTTCCTTCTTCTCCAGGCTCTAAGGTAAGTGGAAGAAAAAAAAAAAAAAAAAATCAGTGTTTATTTATGTTACTTAATAACTCATAATATTATATCAGGGATTTTTTCATTAAAAAAAGTTCATGAATTGAATATAGTTTATATGAATTAAAGAATTGAAAGTCTCCTGTTTGTAAGAAAAAGCTCATTGTAAGCACTCCATCATAATTACTGTAAATAAATAAATAAATAAATAAATAATATATATATTTACTGTTCCATATACAGTACTGTGCAAAAGTCTTACACTGTAGAGCAAAGATGCCTTCAAATATAATGAAATTAAATGTTTCTACATTACAAAATACTATAAAGATCAATAAACAGTAATAAATGAAAAAAAGTCAATATTTAGTGTGATGATCCTTCGCTTTTTAAAAAGAAAAATAGTAGTCTCAGGTGCAGTGTGTGCAGTTTTATAAGGAAATGAGCTGGAAGTGTTACTGAGCATCTTGCAGAAGCAGCCACAGTTCTTCTGGAGACTTTGACTGTCGACTCGCTTCTTATTTCTGCAGCGAAACCCAGCAGCCTTCATTCTGTTTTTATCTGAAAAGTGTCTCTTATGAAATCTGCTGCTTTCTTTACTGACCTACAAACATTTTTCTGTAACATTTAATTGTGTGCTGGAAAACTAATGTTTGGAATCTAAAATGTTTTTGTACTGAATCAATAATGTAGAAATCATAAAATAAAAATCTATAACAAAGTTTGTACTAAAAAAAAAATAGGGTGCCAAGACTTTTGCACAGTACTGTACATATATATAAATATATATATTTGTTTGTTTGTTTGCTTGTAACACAATTTAACATAATCTCATGAAATTATGCATACAGTGCCTTGCATAACTTTTCCATAACTGAAATGGACTTCTACACAAAATAATAAGACATATAATAAATATTGAAACAAGATGAAACGTCCGTACAGTTTGCCAAATTAAGTAAGGAATAAAAGACGACAGGGTCATGCTGGGATAGGAAAATAATCCATGATGAGGTACGCAAAACAGAGTTAATGTTACCTCTTTGTAAAAATATTTATAGGTTATTTTCAATAACAGCACGTCTCGGAGTGTTTTATCGATCTTCTACTACACATCATACTGTATATCTGTTTATAGTTAAAATGTCGGAAAAATTAACGTTACAGCTTTACCTCTGACTGTTCCAAAGCACTGACACTGGAGACTCCTTCCATAAATGTTAAACGAACATCTCCTCCCAAAAAAAAAAAACTGTATCAACCAATTGTATAACTTTTTAAAAATCTGTTTATTACGAGACTTACATGATGTGGAGCGTTTGTCGTACAAGTCCCTGTGAATGAGCGGTTACTATAGAAACGATAACGTATCAGAACAAGTGCATTAACCCTTTCTCACAGTACACTGGAATGGAAATCAACTCATCAGACATTTTCAATCGAATGAATTATTTTATCTCTGCAAGTCTGTTATAAGATTTAGTCAGGACACTGTTGGGTTTCTGTGTGTAGAGTATTGTGACTCAGTGTTTAGCTGCTTGTGAGCAGGGCGATTGGATATTTGGAGGGGTGTGAACCCGTTATTGGGCAAACGATTCACAAATCTCCACAATAACACTTGTACAGAGATAAAACAGACAGCACAACTACATTTTTTTGATAGTAAAACACAGTATACAATTTCCACAATAAAATTATAATATGTAAACCTAATAACATGTAGGCTAGGTTTAAAAAAAAATATGAAAAACTGCAAATTCTTAATTCCCTGAGTGTCTACTTTCATATGAGCCATATCATATCAACCACTCTGGAGTGTGACATCACAAATAAATTCAATGCTGAACACGGACACGCCCAAAACAGGAAGAAGAAACTCCATTTTTTTTGGCCTTTGGTAAAAAGAGTTAATGTAAACCTGTGATTTGAATTAGAGCCGGAACTACTTTAAGAGCTGCTGTTATAAAATGGCAATGAAATTTGAAAAATAATAATAATGATGAGGTTGAGAGTGCATAAGTATTCACGCCTGTTGCTGTGAAACCCCTAAATTATTTCTGATGTGATCAGTTACCATCAGAAGTCACGTAATTAGTTAAATGGAGTTGATCTCTGATCAAATTTTGTGCGTCCCAGAATGCACAAGTACACTGTACAGTATGGACAAACAACACAATGCGTCTGTGGTTACTATAGTAAAGCTTGTGACTTACTGTTTTGGTAATTATCATATTAGTTTAGTATGTAACTTGTAGTCTCTAAGGTGATTATTTGTGTAACAGACCCATCAGAGACCATGTTTCTATTCATTTTATATTTTTATGGCATCTGAGATGATCGAGCACAACATCACTGCTCATTTACATATGAAGGACGTGGTGAATATTTATCAGGCGGCGATTATAAATGAACACTACAATGGCAGCCAATCAGACGGCCGGCCCGCTCTCCACTGAAGGGCTCTCAGGAGTCATCTGGTCTCTATGGCGATGGATGGAGAGATAGAGGTCCTGCTGAAAACAGAATCAGAGAGGGAGGTTATGAGGTTTCCCAGCGCTTATCGCTGATCTCAGGGCATTAGTTTACAAATAATGCAGTAGTAATATAATTCTTTGGTCGTGAATTGATGTTGGTGGTCTTAGTATGCAACCAAAGACAGCCGACTACACAATTCTTTTCGATTATAATCTCTGAGTGGGAACGCTGCTACGACACTCGTCTAAAAGCCGCCAGTAACACGACGGCATAGGATGACGCCAAACTCAAAATGCGAAACAAAGTGTTTAAAATACTGACTTGCTCACCATCCTGCGTGCCTGGCCCCTCATACACTGAGATGCTAATCTTACGATCATTTTGAGTAATGGACATTCCATGTCGTTGTCTTTTCTCCCGCCACAAACAGTCTTCTTTTTTCCACAAATAACATTAGCAATATTGTAGCAAGAGCTTGTTTGCGTTTATACGAGTGAATACCCATATTCATCATTTCCTGATCGTGCTGGTTGATGACGTAAACATAACATAACAATTTTCCTTATGGTCTTCATCACATCGTTTTCTTTAAACGCAGGTCTATCGTTAGAAGATCTTCATCGTACCATTTTCTTTAAACGCAGGTCTATCGTTAGAAGATCTTCATCGTACCATTTTCTTTAAACGCAGGTCTATCGTTAGATCTTCATCATACCATTTTCTTTAAACGCAGGTCTATCGTTAGATCTTCATCATACCATTTTCTTTAAACGCAGGTCTATCGTTAGAAGATCTTCATCGTACCATTTTCTTTAATCGCAGGTCTATCGTTAGAAGATCTTCATCGTACCATTTTCTTTAATCGTAGGTCTATCATTAGAAGATCTTCATCGTACCATTTTCTTTAATCACAGGTCTATCGTTAGAAGATCTTCATCACATCATTTTCTTTAATCACAGGTCTATCGTTAGAACATCTTCATCACATCGTTTTCTTTAATCACAGGTCTATCGGTAGAAGATCTTCATCACATCGTTTTCTTTAATCGCATGTCTATCGTTAGAAGATCTTGATCATATCATTCTCTTTAATCGCAGGTCTATCGTTAGAAGATCTTCATCATCATTTTTTTTAATCACAGGTCTATCGTTAGAAGATCTTCATCATTATCATTTTTTTTAATCACAGGTCTATCGTTAGAAGATCTTCATCACATCATTTTTTATAAACGCAGATCTGACAAGCAACAGACATAAACGCTGTCACCAATTACATTGCATTCAAGCGGATGAGAGATGGTTTCAAGGCATATTGTATTGTTTTTACTTGAATGCTTCAGTTTTAAGTCAATAAATAAGTCTTCTTATCCTTAAATATGTTATTTCCATTAGTATCATTAGTAAGCAACAATTAATATCCTATTAACAAGAGCGAGCTAGTAAAATATAAGACTTTTACACACACATTTTTGGATGCAAAATATCATATACTTATCGTTATCGACAAAATCCCAGAATAAATTGTGATACAATTCTTTGTCACTATCGCACACCCCTACACTGTAATCCAGATTCGGGGGTTAAAACCCATGCTGGCAACATCAAACAAAGATAATCCATATTTTAAGTGTAAACGCAGATAACAAGGCTCAGAAACAGCTAAAGGTGTAATGATACATAGTGACACAGCACATCGCGAATGCAAAAATCTGACAATGTGCATCATGGGAATGTGCGATTCACATTGTACATATCAGCATTCTATTAATTATGCATCTAATGCAGTTGCACAGTTTGAACACCAGAGGTCCCCATCTGTCCAACCCATAAAATATATAGAGAGCACACTGGGCCCAATAGCTCCAGATCACAATGACCGACACGCATTGTAGGTTATATAGTTACACAACCACATTATCACAGTTAAAAAGAGCTCTTTAGCAGCTTTCAAGCAGCACCAGCTCCATGCCTCTGCAGTCTACAGTGCCCGAGGACGAGGCTGTGGGATTCTGGCATTTTTTAAATCAAATTTTTAATTTTAATCATATTTTTGGGAGAATTTATAAGTGTATTTATGTATTTTTAGGATGTGTTGAACCTGTAGAGCATTTATTTTGCAATATTAAACGTCTGTTTGTAGCAATTTTTAGTTTTATACAGACAAAAATGCACATTGTTTATTATACAGAAATAAAAATAAAAATCAAATCAAATCATGACCAGAGTGTATCATTACACTCCTAGAAACAACTGACAAGATTTCAAAGCATGAAGTAGAAACAGCGTGGAATAAAAACCGAACTAATCGAGGTGAAACACGGAACAGGTGAACACAGTAGGGTAATCAACCAGTGACAGGGCAGGGATGGAGACCAAAACCAAAACAAAGATCAACAATGACCATTAATACAATATGTAAAAGCACAGAAGAAAGACAGAATAATATCAAACAGTGGCTGTTTACGCGTCTGTGTGAATTTGTTACACGCTGAAATGATAACGGTATAAGGATGAGAGAAAGTCATACCAAAACTTCTTTTATCAAACTTCTACACTGGAGCAATACAGTAAAAAGTATTTCCTTGTACTTTACACTTTTTTTTTTGTATCTTTACACCATAAGAGCCACATGACTACAGATTCTACTACAAAAAATTAGTTCCTTCTCAGAGAGAATGAAATTTCATACCTTTTTCACTGAAGAAATGATGAAAGCTTTCTCTGTTTATTAACAACAACTATTTTTAGACTTTCATTTTACATGAGTTTTAGTCTGTTTTATAGTATCACCTATACTTTTTTTTTTTAAATTCCCTTATATAATCCTCGTAATAATAAATAGATGAACGTTAACAACAAAATGCGATAAAGTGCTATTTCTCATCTGTCTAGCTTATCTTTAGCATCATTTAAAAAAGATTTGGAGTTGTTGAAAGGACTTAGTCATGTGGGTGAATTTCTGTGTCGTGAAAACATTGCAGCATTCCTCGCCACAGGAACACACACACACACACACACACACACACATATACAAACAATATCTTCAAAGCCTTCATTTAGTCTGATTGCTTTCTCTCACCATAATCACTCACACGCACACGCAAACACACACACACAAACACACACACCCTGCCCTTTTCCTCCGCCTTTCATTTCTCTCTTTTCTCCCTCCTTGACTTCACCTAGTTGCTTTCAGATGCAGAAAAACAGCAGCCCGGTTGTTATTTCTTTACTATTCCCTGTTCTGTTTTCCGCTATTAGTGAGACTTGGTCATGTTTCCATAGTAAAGTCAGTAGAATTTTGTTAAAAAAACCTCGGCAGCTCGACAAACCAATTATGTCTTCCATTATATTTTCGTTCACGTACTTATTTTGTCTGTTAATCAGAGAGACGTGGCGCAGATGGATGAGATACAGTGCCGTACTTGAGTATTTTTCCAAATTTTGTAGCGCGAAAACTCAAAACCATTCCCGGTGTGAAACATGGTGGTGGTAGCATCGTGCTGTAGGAGGCTTTTTATTATCAACAAGGACTTGGAAACTGGGAAACAGGGTTGAGGGCTAGATGGATGGAGACAAACACGCAGCAATTGTAGTAGAAAACAACAGATTTGAGACTGGGGCGGAGCTTCGGGGTTAGATACTTATGCAAGACTCTACATATCTCTAAATATTTCCTTGGTGTTTCAGATAGCCGTAAGTCATCATGGGGAATTTTAAAGGCCACGCGCTACCTGGCAGCTTCTTTCTGATCAGCGGTGTGTGGTGGGCGGTGAAGTACTCGCTGTGGTACGCCACCCGCAGGAACAAGAGCGCCGGTGCGGCGAGGCTCACCACACGAGCCACACAGCACCGCCTCGAAATCATCGAAGGAGCCACGATGCTCTTCTTCTCTGTTGTCGGTAAGTTCCACTCCGACGTGTGTATAAAACACGCGTAACAGGAATTTTACAGGAAATTTAGTTGATTATTTTTCTATAACAGCTAGTCTTGTTTATTCCTCTTATACCACAGAAATGTGCTAATGATTACAGTTTATTTATTTATTAAACAATGTCACGTCTTACTTTTTATCAACTTATAGTTACATCTAATGTTGTCGAACGTCCAACACACAATCCAACCTCATCATCCGTAAGGACTTTTCTGGCTTCTTCTGCTGTTTTTATTTATTTTTTTTAGAATTAACGACACATCTCACAAATTTATTCATGTTTATTCTGAAACACATTTTTTGTATCAACAAACAATTTCAAGTTAAACGGAAAAGTGATTTCTTGATATATTTATCGTTAAACGTTACAAATAAATGCCGTTTTCATGGCAAACAAACTTGCGAAAGCTTTTTTTTTTTCAAAAAAACAAATCACTAAAACAAATAATGACGTTGATGGAAACCTGGTTAGTGAGTACTCATGCACAGTATTTGAGAATATTTTGAATTTCAGTCCTGATTTATAAAAGCAAAGCATGTTCAATACAATATATGATCAATATTGAGTTTGAAGGTAAATAAAACGAACAGGTTCAAACTTGCTCTGTTTTGGAGAAAAAATGATATAAATATCAATCTATTTGCTTAGACACTTTAAAAAACACTTTTGCAAGCTGTTTTAAATTGAATCTCGTTGTTTTTTGTAAAATATACGTAAGAATTTAAAAAAAAAAGTTTGCAGAGATTGAGAAAATCACAGCTGTGTTTGAGGAGTGGCAGTGTGAAGAAGTCAGACGCAGACTTTAGCACTTAATGATAATTGTTAGCTGCTGGAGAGAGGATCAGTTAAGTCGACTAACTACCGAGTGAAATGGCGGCACAGAAAAAAAAAAAAAACACAAAATTACAGTTTGAGATGTAGAAACCTCAAGACCATGTTTAAAATCATCAGTAAAGACAGCTTTACACTGTGTGTAAGGAATAAAAAACTCAGTGCCACGCTGTTATAGAACAATAATCGACAACAAAATCACAGAACGTCACGTCATACGTTTTATCCATTTATTGTTACTTTTTGTTTAGTGCTGTGGACTGTTCACGAGGCAAGTTATCACTTCCGTTATAACAATCTTTCTCTCACCAGCTTCTCCTGCTTGTCATGTTAAGAATAATAATTATTATTATATTAATAATTGACTATAAAATTGACCAACTATTTTGCCAAGATAAGTCACAACTATTATTAATAATAATTATTCTAAAATAGAATTATAATAATGAGAAATGAGCTGTATCGTGAATGCACTTGGAAATTTGTGGTATTTATCAGCCTACACATGTGAGTGTAAAGAAAATTTTGTAAATCTGGAAAGATTTTTTTAGTTTGGTTTGGATGATGCAAACTTTTACACACAATTTTATTAAAAGATTGCTAAATGAGACCCATTACATATTTACACTTGAACAGGAAATCTATTAACCTGAAAAGTAGATGATGGGTGAATAGTGTGTGTGTGTGTGTGTGTGTGTGTGTGTTATGTAAGCAAGTTATCACTTCCTTTATAACAGACTTTCTCTCACCAGCCTCTCCTGCTTGTCATGTTAAGAATAATAATTATTGTAAAATTGAGCAACTAGCTTGCCAAGATATGTCACAACTATTATTAATAATAATTATAATAATAATAATTATTATTAATTACAGCAAAATGAGCTGTATCATGAATGCACTTATAAAATATATATATATATATGTATATATATATATATATGTATATTTTATTAAAAGATTGCTAAATGAGACCCATTAAATATTTACACTTGAATAGGAAATCTATTAACCTGAAAAGTAGATGATGGGTGAATTGTGTGTGTGTGTGTGTGTGTGTGTGACAGGGATGCTAGCAGAACAGTTTACAGTGGACGGTCCGAAGCTCCACCTGTACGACTCGTCCACTCAGCACTGGGACAAACTGATGAACTGGCAGCACACAACCATGTACCTGTTCTTCGGCCTGGCCGGAGCCACGTCGCTCACCGTCCACAGCACGAGCGCAGCTCCTCTGGCCTTAGATCGCTTACTGCTGGGCCTCGCTTTCTTCAACGAAGGTAAAACAATTAACGACTTGGCCTTTGAAAATCATTAATGATCTCGGATGATGAGCTCACTCTGATCATATAGAGTTGCTAAAGTTGAAATAAAAGTATTTAAAATGGGTCAATACTTCTGCATAAACCTGATTTGGGGGCGGGGCTATATATGAGCTTGGTTTGTGATGTCACAATATAGGTTCTGATATGTAAATTATTAGTGCACACAGTAGAGCTACACAGAACCTCAGTGCTAAGCTAGCTAGTAGGACAAAATCGTGGTTGTTATGGTAACAGGTTTGTCTACGTTAAATAAATTGATAACACTTTTATTTGTCGCACAATAAATTAAAACACAATCATAAAAACAATACACTAACTGTTATATATAAATCAGTGATGGAGAATTTATGAAAAGGCTGATATCAAAACTTGCGAGGTGACGTTAGAGGTTTTACGTAACTCCATTTTCACGTAAAAGCGAAACCATGGCAACCAGTAATAAATGAAAGATAGCCACACCCACTAGCGACCAGCGTAAAATCGTAGAAATTCCTTACATTTCTATATGCTCCTTTGTTTTTTAGTAGTTTATTGGACAGTTGTTTTTTAAAAGTGTTAACGTTGAGAGGAAACAGGAAGTGTAACATTAGACTAAATGTCTTTGTCCTTTGCAGGATTTTTATTCCTCTATCACCTACACGGCAGAGACACGCTGGATGTCCACATCCACATGCTCCTGCTGTATGCCGTGTTCGGAGGAGCTCTCGTCTGCCTGCTGGAGGTCTTCCACAGAGGAAACGTGCTGCTGGAGCTGTTACGCGCCGCACTCTGTCTGCTGCAGGGCAGCTGGTTCTGGCAGGTCTGGCCAAATTTCCAAAAAATATTCATGCGTTCATTCTAATTCAACGTTATCGTTTCTATAGTAACAGCTCAATCACAGGGACGTGTATAGTCTACGATCCACATAAACGAAACGAAACTAATAATAAACAGATTGAAAAATATATCGTTGGTATGATGAAGGTGTTGATTTAACATTTACAGAAGGAGTCTCCAGTGTCAGCACTTTCTAACACTCAGAGTTAAAGCACTAAAAAAACAGCTAAAATCATATTTTTTCACTTTAGTTTTTTTTTAACTAGCTTATTATTTGCTTTACTTTTACTACAACGTAATTATTTAAATTATTGTACTTTTATTCTATTTTTACACACTTTATAATTTCTATAATTTGTGATCATTTTTTTCTTTCACTCCTATTATTTATGGCATTATTACTGCCTTATTATATTATTATATATAATATTTATTCTTATATTATATTATTATATTTGCCGATTTTACAATTTTATCATTTATTTTTTATCACTATTTCTGTTTTTATTGCACGCTGTAAACCACTTTAAAGCACTTTTAATCGTAAAAAAATTTAAGTTTGTTATTTATAATAATAAATAATACATATTTATTATTGTTATGATTATTATTATTAGAGATGACACTATATCAGTTTTTCTTTACCGATACTCGTACTGAAATCTTGAGTATCAGCCGATACCGATACTCATCCGTTTATTTGTTCTTTGAAAACTAGAACAAATAGCTGAACTGAAGCTGAACTGAAGCACTTTATGTAAAAAAAAATAAATAAATAAATAAAAATACAGGAAAAATGTGCAGGAATTCAGAATACACAAAAAAAATTTAGTTTTTTTTATTCAGGTAAACTCTTTCACACAAAAATCTCATATATAAATATAATAAATAAATAAATATAAATTTAAAATATATATATAAAATATATATAAATATAAATAAAAAATGTATAAATATAAAAATTTTTTTAAAAAATATAAAAAATATAAATATAAATTAAAAAAAATATTAATAGAAAAAAAATCAATCCTAACAAAAAATATGATCAAGTCTGTTTAAATATAAATATATATTTCTGGTTCCAAAACAACAAATCTTCAATTTTTTTTTTTGAAAGTTTCATTTTCTACAAGGAATTCTCTGATATTGCAGGCCAGGTTCGTTACAGGATTGGATGGAAATCATTCTTTTATTTTTCTTCTCCAGAATCTGATTCAGTGCCATCTCTAATGATGTTGCTGTAGTTGTGTAATTTCTGTTCTTTTACCCAGATTGCCTTTGTGCTGTATCCCCCCGGCGAGGCGAAGTGGGATCAGTCCGATCACGGCAACGTGATGTTCATCACCATGTGCTACAGCTGGCACCTGGCCTTCGCGCTCATCATCGTGGCTATAGCACACACCACTGTTATATGGTAAGTCTATTATTTGCACCATTATCAGCATTCAAGCTACAAAATGGGGAAAAAAAAAAACATGGACGCCTCTATGAAAGCATGTGTTCATTTTGTTCGCAACGAGCTAGCCAGCTAAAAGTAGCGATCATGAGTTTATGATGTAATAACTTTCTAAAAACAGTGAACTGTCCAGCCAGTGATAAGGATTTAACCAACTAATGTGTCTGTGTTCATTGATCTAAAGTAATCACTACTATAAACTCATTTTAACGAGTAAAATTTTATTTACGGTTGACGGTGTGAGCGGCCATGTTGGTATGATGTCATACACAGAACTCGGGATTCTTTCCAAGTAGGAATTCCAAGTCGGAGGTCGGAAATTCAGAGTTAAAAATGGCTTAAGCCCAATTTGGCGTGGACAATTAGTCGAAAAAGATTATATTTCAATACTTGAACATGATACGTATCGCTGTATTTAGCTTAGCTGACGATGTGCTAACAAAGCAGCAGCAAAACAGCGAAGCCATTTTAGAAAAGGTTCTGAGATTTTCTGCTTTAACAATTAATTATTTAACAGGGAAAAAGGATGAAAAAAACACATAACTGGTGCAAAAATTATATTAAAAATATACTTGATTAAAAAAAATTACTTGATTACACCAACTATTCTCAAGAAAATGACTCACGATGTTAAATTTAAAAGAATTTTAATGAAATTAGTTAAAAATATAAGCAATGAATGCTTGAGTATACAGATTTCCTTTAGATTTAACTTTTTAAGTATTTGTATGTTTAGAAATTTCTTAATTTTCAACATAAAAAGGACTTTAGTATATAGGACATGTTTTGTCCCATGTTTTATCTCAAGCATCAGATAAATTATTACAATATTGCCAATATATTTTATCACGTCATCACGTTTTCCAGCCCAATCAGATAAGGGTAATGTGCTATCATGACGGGAAATGGCGATGTAAGAGCTAGGTAGTCGGTGTGAATTGATCAAATTGGGAAGAAAAAATGGGGAAAACACCTAAAAAAAAAAAACCAGATTGTTAATATGCATTTTATTTTATTAGTGTATATACTAACTGATATTTTTGTTCTTTTTCCTCAGCGTGGTACGTTCCAAACTCAGGAGGATGCCACCAATGGAGATGGGTCTGCTGAAGCCACAGGAAAGAGAAGGAGACTCTGAAGATGAGGTTTTATAAGTATTTATCACCCATGTGCCGGGTTTTCTCAGTGAACCCACCTGTAGAGAGCCACCTGTAAAAGCCAGCACGATCAAAAACCAGTGACAGGGACAACGTTGACTTCCTGTAGTCTCAATCCACTACGCTGAGGGGGCGGGGCCAAATGTGGACGATGACAGTTTATCTTCGGCTGCCGTTATGTTCTGTCTAGTCGTCTGTCTTAAAAAGGAATACTCTAGTGTTTTTTAATCCTAATCTAATCCACTGTATCTGTAGTGTATCTGTGATACATGAATTTTATCATATATTCCCTGTACTGAAAAAGACCAGAAAACCTGTTAGCTGAAAACTCGCGTATAATGGAAAGTCTAAGTACATGGCAGGGGGTCAAAACACAAGCACATCAAGGTCAAAACACAGGCAAGTGTCAGAAAACATGGCTCGTAATTTACCGGTACAGAAATGCACAATAATAACGAAACATGATAACATCAGGGTATAAACAGACAAACTAATTAAAAGGGCTTAACACGAAACAGGTGCACACATTAGGAGAGCAAAGCAATGACGTGACGGGGATGGAGACAGGACCAAGACCAAAACCAAAACAAAGGCAGGAAACAAACAAAAGCACATGGGGAACATATAGCAAGAGCAAAACACCGGTCACGTCTCTGGGAATCACGCTGAGAGGGAAAATTCGTGAATTTTCACCAAAATTCATGAAAATTTACTGTAACAGTTTTAACAGTTCAACAGCTGCCCTTAAACTTCCATTAAGAATGAGTTTGGAGTAACTTACTCCAGGGAAACGTATTGAAATTACAGAGTTTATGATTTTAAAAAATGTCGGAGTATTCCTTTAAAGAGAGATGACAGGACTCACTCTGGTGCACTCATTCCTTTACTTTGTTAAAAAATACCAAAGAACCTGATATTTTAGCTAAAGATGTTGTGAGATTATGATGAGATACATATTTATACTTTATATGCATTTTATGTTTTCATGGTTAATACTTGTAACTCTAAGATAATACTTAGTTAATAACAGCCTTTTAAGATTCATAGACACAGCAGTAGCTATAATACTAGCTATTGATATGAGTTGATATGAGATTTGGCTTTTTTTGCTTTTGGACAACTCTACTTAGTAGAAATGTTGGATATCATTTCAAGTAGGAAGTTAAATGCCAGGGCTTTAATGTTTTGTGACATTATGTTGAAATTTTTTGGACTATCTAAGCAGAAACAGTGTGCAATCTGGGAAGAACCTTGAATTATGTTGCATCAACTATTTATTGATGTACATGAACAGTATATTTTGTAAAGATACTGCATATTTCATTAAGGATTTAAAACAGCTTTTTATTATTTAACAGAGATATTATAATGGCTACGCCTTAACAAAATGATGTGTGTAATTTTCTCTTTTTTTTTATCTTGTTAACTTAGTTAACTTTTGTTATTTTTTACTATACACTGATAGCTTTGTGATGGCTGTATTTATGAGAAAGCGTTGTGTAAAATGCTGCCATTACATAAATTTTCAGCTCTCCAAAAGGATCCTGTGGTCTCTTCTTTTAAAGTGAAGTTCTTACGTCCACAGAGTGACAAAGTTGACACTGTGAATTTATGAGAATGTCGCCCTGTCAATGATGGTGATGGCGTTGACTGACCACTTTATTAGGAACAGCTGTACACCGGCTCGTTCATGCATTTGATCCAACCAGAGCTTCAGTTAATGTTCACATCAGACATCTCAGCGACTTTGAGTATCTCCAGGTGAGTCAGACCCTGAAACGCCTCCTCTGGAATAGACGTTAGCGTGTTTTTCCTCAGGTCTAATAATTTCAGGGCTTTAAGAGGAGCAAGCAGGGATGAAGGGAGTGTATTTGGTTTGTTGTCTCTCAGAATCAGCTTCTCGAGTGACTGCAATTTCTGAAACAGGTCCTCTGGTAGAGAAGATAGCTCACTTACTGAAAGCGTTAAGCTGATTAGATGGTGAGTCTTGTTGCACCTCCCTTAATCCTTCAACCCCGTACTGCCAAATCAGAGATTTGATTAAATAGAAAACTCTTTGCTTTAGCGTAAATGTCCCAGAAGAGGTTGCTATGATAAGTTCTCTAATCTTGCTGCCAAGCTAACCCACTAAAGAATGGCAATTTAGCATTAATCACCAAGTTTGGATTAGCTTAGCAACAACCTAGCATTGTCTTCTTTTAATATGTGCTGTTGTGCTTTGTCAGTTGCACATTTCTTGGGATTTGAGCTCATTCTTGAACATTACGACCAGACGTGAATGATATTGTGAATGTGTATGTATGTGTATGATGCCCTGCAATGGACTGGCATCCCATCCACGGTGAATTCTCCTGCCTTGGACACAGTGTCACCATGATTGTTTCCAGATCCTCCATGACCCTGACCAGGATATAGCAGTTACTCATGATGTAACTGCCTCTATTACACATGTTAGCTGTTCAGCTTTATTAGGAGTGACATTGTAAACAACTAAAGTTTTTCCCATCCCTTTAATAGTAAAGTACACTTCATTAAATTTCCCGGAGTGAACATTCAGTACTACTAATACTATAATATCTAATACGCTACAGATTTATGTGATTTGCAGCTAAATATTTAAGATAGTATTGTGTTCTTCTTCCTTCTTATGAAACACCACCCCATCTGGTTGCACTCTCCATTTCACCCTGATGTTCTCTGCCATCCCGTTATCCTTCAGTGTCTGTTCGATCTAACGAATACGACTTTTAGTACTAAATAATTCAGGATGACGACACTAACCTCTTGTGAAACTTGTAGAAATGTGACAAAAACTGAACACGACAGTCAGATTCTGATTACAGTAGAGTGTGTATGTGTCAGAACTTGATGAAGACTCTGGTTGAACTAGTTCTAAAATGAGGAAGATAATTATAAGTCTCATCCTTGTGAAGGACGAGACCTACCTTCTCCAAGATGGCTGACTTTAACGCCCTGACATCCTGATTGGACCGCACCGTCACCCTTATGGTTTGTTGTTTCTTGATTACTGGATGTAGAGATGCAAAGACACATAGAAACACACACACGAACAAACTAATTAAACTAATATTGTAAATGCAGTTTAAATTTGTCTAGATATGAGACTCTGAGCACTGAGCATGAGCAGCTTGACTGTAATTTAAATAACCACAGATATTTAAAGAGTGATAGAGTGGTAGAGACATTGGTTTGGTCTATCCACTTCCAGGAGTCTCTGAACAAACCAAACCAAACCACATGTAAAGTGACAAAGGTGCTGCCAGTCCATTTATAACTGAGAATTCTGTTTCATCTTTTGTGCTGTCCGAGGTCTGTGTAATACTGTCTACAGTAACTCCGAGCTCCATACCATGTCATCTTATTAGAGCTGTAAATGTACCTCTAGGTGCCATTTTTCATTTCTGCGATAATTTAAATAAAAACACGATGATTAAACTTGAATATTCAGGAACTGGTAATGTGAAGTGAAAAGTAAAGAGGGTACAGTATAACATAAGAAGACTAAAAAGTTTCCCAGAAATAATAAAAGATCAAAATAGAGCAAATACACACGTCGGAATAGATATAGTGTTCCAGTAAATATTTTTAGTATTTAAAGAGCACACTTAACTTCACTTAGCTCTCTGAAAACCCAAATTTTACAATGTTCTTATGACAACAATCTCTCCTGACAAAATAGGAGTGGAGAATATGAAGCCTCTCACCATCGAAGCACACAAACGGGAATTTTTCTGTACAGGTTCTATCGCTCCAACCGTTTAGCGTTATTACACCACACGTTTGATTTCCGGGATCGTCATTTTGTCATATTTCCGCATGGTTCATTTCAAAGGGACCAGCGCCAGCTGTTGATGTCATCGTACAGCCCAATCCAAGCACTGGAAATGAATTGTTGTCTCTGCGCTTCATTCTGAAGTTGGACCATGCCGTCATCACTCCATGTTTTCCGCTCCTGGACCAGATAGTACCTATGAGAGAAAGACAAGACGAAGGGGGCGACTCCTGTGGAGGAAAGTTTTAAAGGTTTTATGCAATGTTAGGTCTGTGGCAGAAATTCTACTTATTCTTTAATTTTAATTTGTAATTTACCAAAGTGTCTATATTATTCATTAATCTTGGCATCATTTTGAATTCCGTTTGGATGCATGTCTACATTTTTTGGCACAAAATTGCAGACACTGCTAGGGTTGACCCTAGGATAGAAAAGTCTTTTGATGCTCTTAGCATCTTATTGTTGCTGACCATGTGCATCCCTTCATGACCACAATTTACCATCTTCTAATGGTTACTTCCAGCATGATAATGCACCATGTCACTAAGCAAAAGTCGTCTCAAACTGGTTTCATGAACATGACAATGAAACACAGTGTTCTTCAGTGGCCTTCCCAGTCACAAGCTCTGAATCCAATAGAACACCTTTGGGATGTGTTAGAACGGGAGATTCGCAGCATGAATGTGCACCTGAAACATCTGCAGGAATTGCGTGATGCAATCATGCAGTCAACATGGACCAGAATCTCAAAGGAACGTTTCCAACATCTTGTGGAATCCATGCCATGAAGACTTGAGGCTGTTTTGAGAGCAAAGGGAGTCCCCTGGGATAGGCTGAAGGCTCCTTGCGACTCTGCGTCAGATAAGTGGTACAGAAAATGGATGGATAGAGATGTGGTAAGCTGTTGCACACACACATGCACATGCACATTTTTTCTCTCGACTGTGAAAAACTGGATAATGAGCAGATGCTGATCCATCAATGATGTTGGGAAACTCACAAAATAAATGTAATTAAAATCCCTCAGGAGTCCTGATTAAAACTGCAGGTACCACATCACTATATTTGAAATTAAACGTTGATACAGTTTTACTACCACAACATATTAAAAGTCCCAGAATAACATTACTTTGTCTGATAATAACCGTGATTAAAAAATAATTGTTTTAGTAAATTACATGAATGTCCATTTTTGCATAACAAATCAAGTAGACACTTTTTTTTTAATCTCCAGGTAGAGTGATGTCCTGGATGAACCACCTTCACAGAAATGTATGTAATGCCAGTTCACCTCCATGCAGTTAACATTGCTAACATTGGAAATGATCATGGAAATAACCACCAAGTGCCTTCAGCTATGGATGCATGGATTTGGATGATGAATATGGATTTATCTACTGCATGACTCTGGAACTGAATCATGAAAATGACTGAATCATCACAATTACAAACGTATCTGTGGAAATGAGTTGTTATATTAGGTTATAGTTGCCTCATATACTGTATACTGTTAAAATGATTCAAAAGTGAGTCGAATGAAGCTGAAATTTGGACACAAACCATCAGTGTTAAAGTTTTATTTGGTCTCAGTGATCATTAAGAGACATTCTTCCATTCTGTGACAAACTGAGTTGCTTATTGTCTTCCTTCAGGCTAAATGGTTTATGCAAATCACTTCCTTTGCTACTTTACCTAAGAACCAATTTACATAAAAAAAAATACTTAAACCAAATCTGAGTGGCTGGAATTTCTGTCTTTCGTTAATTTACAAAATACTAAGAGTCTCAGTTCTTGGATTAATATTGTTTTTAATGTCGCATGGGATGTTAAAATTTTAGGATATTTTTGATATTTTTCCCAGAACTTTGTCCTGGACTTTGTTTTCATAGCTCCTTAGTGCTATCCTTCATGATGCTGTTTGAGTTAATGTGACTATGTTTTCTGTATTTATGCCAAAACGTCGATATTAAATCAATAATGAGTCGATCTTGTTATATTCTGTCACAAAATAGACCCAACCCTTGCTTTTAGAGGATCTTATGGATTATCAAGGTGAATATAAACATCTCCAACCAATACAGCCAGGTTTGAAAGGAAATCTGCACATTTCTGAAATATTACTGAATGTACATCAGAGAGTTAAAACAAATGTCAATATTTCACAATGAAATGAAACAATTTATAAAGTCACACAATTTATAAGCACACACACAAAGCACAGGTTTATATTAATGCACTTAGGGCTGTTTTTCAGAACACTATTGTATGGAGGACCCTCCACATAAACAGATTAAAATACAAACTTTATTCACGTCAAGAGACAGTAAAAAGAGAGGCTGGTGAATGACCGTTTATAGGAGAAAAAAAAAGAAAATGTCATCTTAGCAAGTGAAAATATCTTGAATATAGTCAAATTTATCTAGTAATTCTTATTATAAGATTAAAATAAACCACATATAAGATGACTAAATCTATTTCTAGGTATTATTACTTAGTTCAGGGTTCTTGTTCAACTGGCAGAAAATTTTGCTTCTTTCTAGAAATAAATGCTTACAATTAGCAAAAATTATCAACAAGACAAGAAAGTTTAAAAAAAAAATTAGAAATGGGTTAAATAATCTTATATTTGGTTTTATTGCAATCTTATAATAGGAAATACTAGATAAATGTGACTATATTCAAGATGTTCCACTTGCTAAGATCCCATTTTTATGCAGTGCAGAAACAAAGAAAGACTGGAAATGAATAAAAATGGGGGAAATTGAGGGTTTGGGGTGTTTTTTTTTTTTTTTAACACTGTAATACCGCCATCTAGTGGTTAAATTCAGCATCACACTCACCAAACACCTCAGTGTGTGTTATTAAGTTTCCTTTCAGCATCTAATAATTCAGCATATGTAATAACTATTAGATCTAGAAGTGATCTAAACCTAATCTTCCTATGATTATGATTATAACAGTACAATAAGTTATATTTTATAGTGAATAAAAGTGAATCATTTAAAGCCTATATTTTGTATAAAAGTTAATAATTCAGTTAAAAAATGATAGTAAATTATTTAATGATGTTTCTTTGTACGTTTGGACTTCATAAACAGATTATTTTTCATCATAAGGCGTGCTAAATAGTATGCAGAGATCTGGCTTAGTGTACTGTTTTGATATAATTGTATAGATTGATACTGGAATTTATTTATTGATTTATTTATTTATTTATTTATTTGTTAAGAAATACCTGGAGGTGTTTTATTGTGATTTTTTTTTACTTTAATCTGTTTCTACTGATTTTTTTTTCTTTTTTTAAATTTATTTATTTATTTATTTATTTATTTTGGACAGAAGGGTTCTCCAGGACCTGTGACCCAGGTAAAGCGCGCACCTGGAGCCTTCCCCGGTAATTACCGCTGTGTGGCGCCACGTGGGTGCGACATGTTCACTTCGTCTTTTTTCAGGTGTAGTGCATGTCATCATCACCACCACCACCATCATCATCCACCTGGCCTTCCATCGCTTCCCACTTTCACAGAGAAAATTTAAATAACTAATAACTCCAGGTGCGTCTTGGGGGTTGAACTTGAAGGTTTATGGATAAATTACGCGCGGTGCTGAGCGGTCGAGATGGAAACACTGACAGCACACCGAATATAATCGAGGTAAAGAAGTGATAAGTGATGTTTATTCTCACAGAAGCTGTACAGAAATCTTTATTAGCGATTTCAATCATTTCTTTTGATGAATTAAGGGATGTTTCCAAAATGGCGCACTGTGTAACCATGACGCACAGGGTTAGAGGAAGTAGGGAAGTTTCTTTTAGGTGAGATTATTTAAGATTTATGTGCTCTGGGTTAATATTCACCATTTGCTTTAGTCATAGGTGTTGATTTTTTTTTTTTTTTAAGCTCTTGAAACATAAAGGTTGTGAGTTCAAATCCCATTGCTGAGTCCTTATAATAAGGACAAACGCTTTATTTATTTATTTATTTATTCTATTACTTTTTGCTCTATATCTTGTCCTTATGGAGAACAATATCTACCCAA
Organism: Pangasianodon hypophthalmus; assembly: GCF_027358585.1. Taxonomy (NCBI): domain Eukaryota; kingdom Metazoa; phylum Chordata; class Actinopteri; order Siluriformes; family Pangasiidae; genus Pangasianodon; species Pangasianodon hypophthalmus. The sequence goes on along the minus strand of NC_069711.1, from coordinate 2,385,202 downwards.
TGAGTAAAACTAAAACTAGTCCTCTGTGTTTTGTAGGCAGCGAATGAAGCATCCACCTTGTCATGGCGCACAAGGGTGAGAGGGTTTGCTATCTGCATGGGCATTGGGATCTTCTGCTCAATCCTGGTTTGTATCTGGAGATATATTTATTTTTTTTTGGTTTGATTTTTTTTGGTTTGTTGCTTAAGGAAAGAGTCTGAAGCATGCTTTTCACTCTGGCATTTCAGTGGGAATGAGGTAGGGCAGTGTTGCAGGTCAGACCAGCTCTGAGGAATGTCACACAGAACAGGAATGCACTCAGATATGCATCGAGTCACTGACGAATCGGTTCTTTTCGAATGAATCTTTTACGCGAGTCGAATCTATATGTAGTCAAGGAACTGACTATTTTTTTTTAAAAAAAAAAACAATAATTCTCATATAAGTACAGTAGTCTGGCACTGAGTTTGAGTAAATGTTGTACAGTATACTGGCACTGTTAAACATTTCTTGCAGTAAATTATCAGCCAGTAATATTGAGGATTTGACAGTAATTTATAGAATTCTTATTAATATTTACAGCAGTGTGAGGCAAAGCTAGCTCTAAAATGTCAAGCATGTACATCATTTGTAATTTCATTGCTGTAAATTTACAGTATTTGTTATTCTATTAGTGTTGAGTAATGCATTATATCACAAAGTTTCATTGATGGTATTATAATAATAATAATAATAATAATAATAATAATAATAGTGGATCCAAACCTACATTCATTATTTATCCTTTTTTTCACGTCCCTAACGTTCGATTCGGTTCATGCCGTGTTTCCTATGAATACCAAACATGATAAACAGAAAAGTTGTAACTCTTTTGTTAAAAAAAAAAAAAAAAAAAAAGCACTAAAATTTCAGTCCCTTCATGTCCTTTTGTGTAATTTGTAAAATTGTGTTTAGTCTGTTTCCTTTCTCCTACAGACACATTTTAGGGGAAAAAAAAGGATAATTCAGTAAATAATCCACCTCTTTCACATGTTACAGATGTGTGTGAAAAATATCAGCTCAAATGGGAATCAGATCTAGGGGGCGTGTCACTCTGTGTAATCACCTGACATGGGCGTTTCTGATAGGCTGCATGAATCTACAGTCTGGGCTAGAAAGAAATCAGCCTCGCTTCTTAATACTTTTCTATGTGTTTTTTTTTTCTATGACTAGTGCTAATTGTTATTATTGTGTTCTGAGAAACATGTAAATATCTCAAGTAGCTTCTGAAAGGCAGTACTAAATGAAAAAATAAGATCTTTAAGCAAAATAATTTACACCGATCATCCAGTTCAAAAGTTTACATCCCCCTGGCTCTTGATGTATCGTGTTGCCTTCTTGAGCAGCAGTGAATGTTTGCACCTTTTGTAATAGTTGTGTACGAGTTCCTCAGTTGTCCTCAGTGTGAAACGATGGAAAGGGGTCGAAGATGCTGGAAAGGTAAATAATGTGCAGGACCTGGAGGATTTTTCTGAAGAACAGTGAGCAGTTTAACTGCTCAGGACAAACGAGGGACTCGAGAACAACTATCACGAAACATAAAAACAGTCGCTGATCATCCAGGTAACACGCACAGTATTAAGAATCGAGCGTATGGAAACTATTGAACTGGTTCGTTTGTGTAATTTCAGATGTGTCTTGTGGACTATATGTAAATATCTGCTATGTGAAATAGCTTATTCAGGGCATAACTAAGTAAAAAACAATGCAATTTTCATGATCTCTCTCTAAATTTAAATTTCTCTCACAACTAAATTATATACCATCAGCATGATTTTTTTTTAGAAAACTAGAACCAATTTAATGTTCATTTCAAGGCTAAACATATTTGATCAGGATTCAAATCAGATCCGTCAGTGATGGAGCAATCATGTAGACTTATTGGTTCGAAGGTGTGTGTATTGGATATCAAGCTGCACCAAGCTGAAGGCCAGCGACTGTGTGTTTGTGTGTGTGTGTGTGTGTGTGTGTGTGTGTGTGTGTGTGTGTGTTTGGTCTGTATGCCCGACATGTGGTTTATAAGGTTTGTAAAGAAAATTCATGCCATAATCACACATAACTTGACATATACGAGGAGATGAGCTTTTCAGGGATATATGACAAAGTGATGGTGTTTAGTGAGCAGAGCTTAAAGCCTTCCTCAGTGTCGCAATGTTTCTGTTAATGCTGTGGCTGTGAGTGGACAAAAAAATTGTGGTATTTATTACAACAGCGCAGGTGAAAACACGTTACAGATACAAAACCGTTTAACCCAAAATGATTATGAATTATTGAGGTGTCTATTTTTAAAACAAGGAATGAAACCATGTGAGAAACTGAGAAACCACAGAGTGTAAACTCTTCTGTCCTGAAGATATCTGAAAAGTTCCTGCTTTACCTCTGGGTGTTCTAAAGCACTGACACCGGAGACTCCTTTCGTAAATATCACATGCACGTCTACGTCCTTGTGAATGAGCTGTTACTATAGAAACGATAACGAATTAGAACGAGTGCATTAGCAGCTGCACTACTGTCAGAGCTGTGCTATTATAGAAAATGAATCAACACCTTTTCTGACCAATCAGAAATCTGACCAAACAGCACTGTGGTATATTTAAATCTGCTCATTTTAGTTGTTCAAGAAGCACGTTTAAGTGAGAAGTAACTTGATTTCCTGTGTGCATTAGGGCGTGTGCTGTTTGTTCCTCCCCAAGATAGGCCTGCTCCTCTTTATCGTCCTTTACACGTTCGGGAATATCTGCTCCTTAGCCAGGTGAGTGTCGGCTTATTTCCAGATCCACTCGTCAACTTGGAGTTAAAGTAACGGAGTTAAACTGCTCTCTTCCACAGCACCATGTTTCTGATGGGACCAATGCAGCAGCTGAAGAGGATGTTTGACAAAACCAGAGTCGTCGCAACAGTGGTCATGCTCGTGAGTTGGTTTTCATCACCTCCACCTGTGTTATAGAGCCTAAATAATCCTCACAGTGTGTCCAATAATCTTTTCATCCCTTCTAATCAAGCTAAAACCTTGCTTAGGCAAATAAATCTGTCACTTTTTAAAAAAAAAAAATAAATAAATAATAATAATAATTCTCTATACAGCTGAGTGCAAATGTTTGTGCACCCTTAGGGCGAATTAATGCTGATGTGTGAGATTCGCTCAGGCCGGAGGTGTACACAGGGTGTCTGATGGGCAGGGGAGAAATAAAATAAAAAGGGGGCGAAACAGGGGCACCTGGAGGGCATTAACTCATGTTTCTTCTACTAGAGGCACCCTAGCGGGCAGATTTTCTCGCGCAGGAGCACGTAGAAGGAACGGAATTGCATTTTTATTGCATTTAGGGGAGCCTATAGTCAAGTCAAGTGGGTCTTTATTGTCATTCCTCTATACAGCTTGTATACATTGGAACAAAATGTCGTTTCTCCAGGACCATGGTGCAACACAGAACAGTACACAAGACTATATAAAGTGCGAGATGAGTGCAGGACAATAAATATACAGGGCAATAAATACACAGAACATGGGTTGCAAGCTGTACACTATTGTGTCGTGTAGCAGCAGTAAGTATAGCAGCAATATTGGCAGCAAAAACGAGTTCCTTAATGAAAAGTGACTGCAGCTTTGTAAGGTGCATGTGCTCAGTGTCTTGAGTGTTTGACTAACCCTGGTGAGCGTTGGGAGGCAGCGGCGTGTTAAGTAATCTGACTGCCTCTGGGAAGAAACTGTCGCGGAAACTGCTGCTTGTCGTGGCTCGGATGCTCCTGTAGCTTCTGCCAGATGGCAGGAGGGTGAAGAGTCCATGAGAGGGGTGAGAGGGGTCGTCCGCAATACTACTGGCTTTGCAGATGCAGCGGTTGTTGTATGTCAGTTGTCGTATGAGATACTGGAAATCACAACATTTCTGAACGTGATTTACATAGTAGACAATTTGTATTGCTCATAGAGGCTCTAAAATATGCAGATTAGACCTGTGTACTGCTTTGTGCATTTACTATAGATGGAAAACTTACAGGTTCAGGCACTAACTGGCTGTGAAGAAAAAAACGAGCACAGAACCCACAGAAATTTCTGGTAGAAGGAGTCTGAGAGCAAATATCTGGTTAAATTGAAAAAGAAATAACTAACAACCAGGATAAGAACAGATGGCAATGCTTTCCTAATGTATTGTTTGTTGAATTTGTGCTACAAAGATAATAGTAGCTACAAGTTGCTTTGTAGATTATGATTTTAAATAAAGTGCACAGCATATAGAAAGTGTGTTTATGATTTCAGTGGATTTCTAAGGAGTTCGTGCTTCATTCATGCAAGCGAGTAGAAAAAATAGTAACAAGAGTAGCGTGACCCACAAGGTTGAGTTTGACGCACGCTGAACGCTCCTCTGATGTGGCTGGTGTGGTCCGAAATTATTATTATTTTTTTTTCTTGGAACTGAATGAGGTCTTTGCAAAGCATCCAGTGTGAACTAGCCTGGAATGATGTGTCATTCGCAAATGATTCAACTCTTTTAGATGACTAAGATTAGATTTAAGTTTAGATTCTTAACAAAGCACAGACACAGCAGCACATTAACATTAATGCATGCTTATTATTAATGCGTGCCTTGCCAATTTTACAATTATTTATATATAAAAAAAAAATACAATACAAAGTAATGTTATTGCGTTAATTAGAAGGTAGAATATTATTATAGGAACAGCCATAGTTAGGCAAAGAAGAACAATCACCAGTCAGAAATTTGTCTGGTTTAGAAGAAAAAAAATCCTCTTGAGTTGTCTTTTATAGGTGAGATGAGCCAAATGATCAGACTTGCTGAAAAGAGCCAGAATTCCCATCACTGCTAAGAATATGTATTGTCTAATATGCTTATCATTTGTGTTGTGCTGTATATTTGGGGGCGGAGCATTTGCAAATTGACCAGATACTTTAGGCCTCAGCCAATTAAACAGTTTTAAACCCCACTTGCCAAAATGTCAGTCAAGGAACTCTGGTAGATCAGCACAGTTAATAAAATTCAATAAAACACATGGTTATTTAAACAAAACTAACAAACCTGTCTATGTAAGATGTTCGAAATCATTATAGATCTCAAGTTGATTGATGTTGTATTTTGTCTATAGTTGTGCCTGGTGCTGACGCTGTGTGCAGCATTTTGGGTGAGCTATTTATTTATTTATTTATTTATTTAATATATAAAATAGCTTAAGCTTTAACTACTAATTCTGGTGCGTGTACTGAGATGATTTTTCGACTTGGTGAAGACAGTTTAGTTTGTCAGCAAGAAGATACGGTCTGAATTGTCTGGAAGTTTTGAACATCTTTTAAATCGTCTTTAACGCCTCGTCTTTTCCACAGTGGAAGATTTTCGCACTGACGTTGCTGTTTGTTATTATGCAAGCCATTGCGTTTGCTTGGTAAGTGTGTAAACTCTGGGAGCATTTTGGCTCATAATGTTTCACAGCATTAAAACAGGATGAGGTGCTTTACAACGATCTGTGTGGTTTATTTTTCCCTTTAAACAGGTACGGACTCTCGTACATCCCTTTTGCAAGGTATGTTCACTTTGGTCACTTTGGTTTGGTACAAAATTATAATTATGGAATGATACTGGATTTGAACTTGTGTACACACTTGCATATTTCTATAATAACTTGAATAAATCTAATTATATACAGTTACATTTATGAAAAGTTATACTAAATAGAATATGTATTTCCTGCATTTGAATATCTATTTATTAGTACATATTAAAAATGCTTAATTGGAAAAAAATAAAACAAATATTTCAACAGTTTAACTATTAGCTAAAAAAAAAATAATTGGTAAGTATTTTATTTAAATATTGATTAAATTTTAATTTATTGTATTTTAATTTAACCTTCAAAACGTCATGTGCAATTTCATAAACCCTGACTTCAGAATCCCAGTGGTGCAAATATCATTCAGTACATCACTACTGGATAAATAATAGAGGTAAAATTGTAAGGTGTTCAGAAGTTCAGTGTGAAAGAGGACTCGGATGTGTACAATATTCTAAAATCTATGCATTTATCAGGCAAACTGATTTCTTTTTCTTTTCTTTCCTCTCTGTCTTTAATAGAGATGCCATATTGAAGTTCTTTTCCATGATGTGCAAAATGTGCATAAAATGTCAGCGTGAATGAATTTCCTGAGGATTCTTCTGTACAAGTTTGATCCAGGTCCTGTGTATTTTAGAGCTTATTGACCACTAAAAATTTGCACTCGAACACGTCCCTCGGTCGTACGTCGTGCCCAACATGGTGGACGCCTGACGGATGCGGCACTGGTTTTATTTTTGCCTTTTTAAAGGTGAAAGAATTCTAAGATAAGAAAAAAGGATTGTGTTGGTGTTTGGGATCATTCTCCTGTTCTGTTTTAATCTAGTAGATCCATAAATCCCATGAACAGAGCATTGTTTTCTGTATTTAACTTTCGGGCCCGTTTTGTTTTTTCATTGTCGTCCTCAACATTGCAGAACTTAAAATGTCACAAGTGCCTTAACTGATGCAAATAATGTTGGCTTGGAAAATTCTGCTGTGCAATATTGTAAAAAAAAAAAAAGTAAATGTTTTTGGCATGTTTATGCCATGTTACACTTCAGTACTATTTAGGTTAACAGAGTGGGCGGGGCTTATAGCTGGGCAACAGTAATACGTTTTTAATGCATGCTCTACTTTAATAAAATGTGCATGTGAAATGTAATAAATAAAACGTGTATGTAAATAAAATATCTTCATCAAATTGAGATGTTTAATAATGTCGTTCTTTTATTTTGATAAATATCACACAGCCGGTTATCAAAGCACAACCCAGCGTGATGATTGGTCCGTTTCTGCTTGGCCACGCCCACATGCGGAAGTAAAGTCGCTCATGGCTTATGGCGCGCATTAAGGAAGCAGAAACACTTTAGAAAATGTCGAGGTTTCTCCGAGCGGTTCAGCGGGATATAGGGGAGAAAGAAAAGTCAGAACTGTCACAGAGAGACCTGCAGAAATGCGGACTAACAGGTGTGTGAGTTATAGAAACAGAAAAATAGCCATATTCTGTTCATTTAGCGCACTTTACGAGTTGCATAGCAACAATAACATTGTCTCAGCAAATCGCAGATTTATTAACATTGAACTAAATATAAAGTTATTGTTAGGGTTAAATTATAGGTCGAAGCCCAACATGATAAAACTTGTTTGGAAAACTGACTTCCGGTCCGGAATATTTATTTGTGTTTGGATGAGCCGACTGTCAGTCATTTTATAAACACTCTACGGGCCACCGTAGATCCTGGGGGGGCGGAGCTTCTTGAACATGGGCGGGAATTTGTTGGGGGGGGGGCTCAATGAGTTCAAAATAATAATAATAATTAAAATGTCAAACCCATCTAACCATCAGAGACCTAATCTTGGGGGAAAAAAACTACTGTTATAGGAAAATAATCAACGACGGAGTGGTGTGATGAAACAGAGTTACTGTTAGCAGCCTAGATATGATTATTTTCCCATGATGGCCCATCCTGAAACTTGTGTTTTATTCCTCTTATACCGCAGCAGTTCAATGCCAATGGTAATGATCACATCTTAACACATCGTTTGGCACAACTCCATATCATTAAATAAGAAGTGAAACACACTGTCTCATGCTGTTATAGGAAAATAATCACCGACAGGGTGGTGTGATGAAGCAGAGTTACTGTTACCACCTCAGTGTTGATTATTTTCCAATACCAGCATGTCCCAAAGTGTCAGTTTGCTGATGATTCATTTTGAAGATCATAAGATGAAAAAAACGAAGATTGTCATGTTGCAGAGAATCCGCAAAACGCCTGTCTTGGAGATGTCGGAAAGCCTAAATTTTCAGCTTTACTTCTGACACTGGAGACTCCTTCCTTCCTATATGTTAAATGAACTTCACCATTTAAAATTTTCTTTCTTTGGTAAATATCAAGACATATTTTTAATCAGTTTATTAATGTCCTGTTGGCTTTGGAGAACTGAAAGAGAGGTTGGTGAAGGAACGACTGTTTATAGCTGCTATAACGTAAGTGAGAACAGGAACTAACTTGTTCTACAACATTAAATGTACCCATAAATGGATAAAATGTACAACATGGAATTAAAAATTGTTGGCAGATTGCTGCGATAGAAGAGGAATGAATCTCTTCACTAAAGTGTTTTACTTCTTACTTATTATTATTATTATTATTATTATTATTATTATTATTGTTTTTATTATTATTACTGTGTGTATTGTTTCGAGCAGGAATTGAGCTGAGGTCGTACCAGCTGGACGGCGTGCGATGGCTCACTCAGTGTTTGAAGACTCTGGATGGCTGCATCCTGGGGGATGAAATGGGTTTGGGTAAAACCTGTCAGGTCAGTAATTCAGATGGTTTTATAACAGTAACTTCTCTCCAGCATCCACAGGGTTGTGTTATTTGCTGTAATTGAGAGCCTGTAGACACGCAGGGCATCGAGGCTCAGACTTGTCTTATGTAACGCAGTTCCAAAGACCAGAATAGATGAGACACGCAGAGATCGGGGTCAGACGGTGCACATTTTTACTCCAACTCAGCTTCCAGCACACCTGAGCCCAGCAAACACTGAGCGCTTTAGTGGCGCTGGTCTCTGAGAATTGCATTACTCTACATACTGCTCTCATGTAGCTCTGTTTCATTTTATTAACATTAATAATTACATTACTCTACATACTCCTCCCACGTAGCTGTTTCATTTTATTAACATTTAATTAACCAAATTACCCTAATTTTTTCTTCTAAATTTATGCTGTATAATCTATATTAAAAGAGTAGTTAGTAAACGAAAGCTAGCCTACATTACCCCAGACTAGTTAGCAAGTTACAGCTAACAAATACAAATGTGAATGCCCTCCAACTAGCTAGCGAAAGCTAACATAAATTACCTCAGACTAGTTAATGAATGCTAATGCAAATTACTTTAAAATAAGTAGTGAGTACTAACCTACATTACCTTAAACTAGCAGATGCTAACATAAAGTGTAACTCTGACTACATAAACAATGCTAAAGGCCAGCTATCAAATGAAAACCTAAATTTCCTTAGACTAGGTAGTGAAAGCTAAGTTAAAAGACCCCAGATTAGCTAGAAAAAACTAAGGTAAATTACCTTAGACAAGCTAGTAAATGTAAATCTACATTACCTCAGACTAGCTAGTGAAAGCTAAGTTAAATTACCTCAGACTAACTAGGGAAAGCTAAGGTAAATTACTTCATGCTAGCTAGGGAAAGCCAAGGTAGATGGGGAATGCTAATGTCAGTTACCTTATACTAGCTAGTCAAAGTTAAGTTAAATGACATCAGACTGGCTCATAGCAAATGCTAGCGTAAATTACCTCAGACTAACTAGTAAAAGTTAAGTTAAATGACCTCAGACTAGCTAGGGATTGCGAAGGTAAGTTATGTCAGGCTAGATAGGAAACAATAATGTAAAATACCTCAGACAAGCTAGCAAATACACACCTACATTACCTCAGATTAGCTAGGGAAAGCTAATGTAAATTACCTCAGATTAGCTAGGGAAAGCTAATGTAGATTACCTCAGACTAGCTAGGGAAAGCTAATGTAGATTACCTCAGATTAGCTAGGGAAAGCTAATGTAGATTACCTCAGATTAGCTAGGGAAAGCTAATGTAGATTACCTCAGATTAGCTAGGGAAAGCTAATGTAGATTACCTCAGATTAGCTAGGGAAAGCTAATGTAAATTACCTCAGATTAGCTAGGGAAAGCTAATGTAAATCATCTTAGATCACATAGCAAATGCTAGGGAAAGTTAGAGAATGTTAGCGGAAAATCATCAACTTCAGGATGGTAACAGTAACTCACTTCAATGCTTCATCACACTACTTCACCGCTGATTATTTTCCTATTACAGCACACCCCCATTTCTTACTTAAACATGAAGGAAATGTTCCTGATTGTTTATCGTGTCAGGACGCTGCGCTTAAATGATTTTGTGTGTATATCAGTCATGTTCTCCTCTTCCGCAGGCCATCTGTTTACTGCTGTACGCTCAAGGACATCTCCGCATGAAGGGCCCCTTTCTGGTGCTCTGTCCTCTGTCGGTTCTGGACAACTGGAAAATAGAGTTAAAGCGGTAAAACATTTATTCCTGCTAGATTTATTTTTTAATGAATTATTATTAAAGTATCTGATTTTCTTCCTATTTTCCGTCCTGCGTCAGTGTCTGCCCCAGTCTGTGTGTGGTGTGTTACAGTGGTGATAAAAAAGAAAGAGCCGAGCTGCAAAGAAAAATGGAGGACAAACCTTTCCACGTCTTGCTGACTAACTACGAGGTCAGGATACGAGCTGGATGACGGGATGGATCCTGTTTTTTTTTTTTCTGCATAATCAATATTTCGATTATAACTACATTATTCTCCTCTTCTTTTTTTCCTAGGTATGCCTTAAAGATGCATCAGCATTAAAAAGGTGATTTTTTTTTTTTTTTAATTATTTGTGAATATAAATAAATAAATCTAAAATCTGTTGTGTTGTGTAATTCATTAACGTTACTTCTCGCAGGTGGAAATGGAAGATTTTGGTTGTGGACGAGGCTCAACGGCTGAAGAACGAAAACTCTATGCTTCACCAAACCCTTACAGAGGTGAGCGGGAAAGAGCGTAGGAGTGTAGTGACTGCGTGTCAGTATTTTTCTCTTTCCTAATCTGCTTATTTTGGAGGATTTAAAATGCGACATCACAATTTAATCCCATGAGTTAATGCTTCAGGTTTGTTTTGAAAGTTGCTTCACCTTTAGTGATGTTTTTCTTCTTCAATGTCTTCTTCAAAATGGCTTCTTAGTCAAGTTTCAAGTTCAAGTTTCAAGTTTATTTGTCATATATACAAGTGTCAGTGACAGTGTACATTGAAATGCTTTTTGTGAGGCTTAGGCAGTCTACAGCAGTACAATAATAACAGAAATAAATAATAAATAATAAATAATCAGTTTGTTGCACCCTACATAGGGTATAATACAGTACTTTATAATGGAGCTGTATACACTACCTTGTGCCCTTATGCATAATCGTCGAGGGTGCCAATACTTTAATCTTCTGAGTGTTATGAATCTCAAATGGCTTTCTACACTATGCATAGTGGTTTATGGTGGACTTGCATCTATGAGGTGCAAGTTTACTTCTCTTTTTTACTAAAGTTTAAAGTGTTACTAGAGATGGTGCGATAACACTCATTTTCTTTTCCAATACCGAAACTACAGAAATACAGAAACTTCGAGTATCAGCAGATAGTGATACCCATCCGATATTCTTTTCTTTAAAAACCACTAACCTTTAAAATGTTTTTTTTTTTTGTTTTGTTTTTAACTGAAGTGCTTCTAAAATACTGGAACAAATACATAGCTAAAAACACAACTTACACAAAACCTCAGCAACCTCACACAAAAATCACTTACACTCCAAATAATAAAGTATAGAGTATAAATATAATAAAAATCCACCCTAACCAAAAATATAATCAAGTCTTTTTATATGGAAACATTTACAGTCCAAATTATTTTTGCGTTGGTTTGTGGTGCAGCGCCTTGTCGGCGTAAAGATGTTTTTTTTTTTTTTCTTTTCTTTTTTTGCTGGTTTCTTCATTACATTTTACACGACATGTGTTTCAAGACTCCAGTCGCTTGTTTGAGTTTTTTCCACTTTTTCCCCCTTCTGTTCTCAGTTCTCTGTGGGCTTCAGGCTTTTGCTAACCGGAACTCCCATCCAGAATAATCTGCAGGAGGTCTACTCGCTCCTCACCTTCATCCAGCCTGGTGTTTTCCCACCCGACGCTACGACAGAGTTTGTTAACGCGTATGCAGATGTACAGACCCGAAGCTCAAAAGGTATTACACCATCGTCCAAACATTGTTTATCTTGAAAAAAAAAAAAAGAACTGGTGATGAATTTCTGATAATCGCATAATATAGTATATATATTGTGTGTGTGTGTGTTAAATGTATACGTTTTTAATCAGAGTAAGTCAAATTAAGTGAGTTAATATACTATACATCTGTTTTAAATGAAGTAATACAATATCTATAATTTCATATGGTGAAGTTTTCTGTAAGGTAATATTTGCTTAACATTTATGGAAGGAGTCTCCAGTGTCAGTTCTTTGTAACAGTTAGAAGTAAAGCTGTAACTTAAGTTTTCCAAAATCTTCAGGACAGAGGAGCTTTCTGGTGACAAGCTGTGTTTTTGTTTTTGTTTGTTTTTTTTTTTGTTATTAACTTAAAGAAAGTGAGGGGAAAAAAGAGACTGGTGAAAGAACGACCGTTTATAGCTGCTATAACGTAAGCGAGAACAGGAACTTACTTGTTTACTGGATGTTCCACATCACATTAAATGCTACTATAAAAGGATAAAAAGTATGACATGTTGTTTGTTAATAAAAAAATATGTTTAATTATTGACAAATTTCTTTGGTATAAGAAGAATAAAACATTTCAGGACATGCTGTTATAGGAAAATAATCAACTCCATGGTGGTAACAGTAACTTCGCTTCATTACACTAATCCATTATTGATCATTTTCCTATTACAGCATGACAGAAAAATTTATTCCTTGCTTATTGACTGTGTGTGCAGCTGAGGAGCTCCACCAGGTTCTCCAGCCCTTCTTGCTGCGCAGGGTGAAGGCCGAGGTGGAGGCAGAACTGCCGAAGAAAGCGGAGGTGGTGGTGTATCACGGGATGTCTGCTCTCCAAAAGAAGTACTACAAAGCCATTCTGATGAAGGACCGGGGTAAGACACGCCCACATACACACAGAAAAAAGGCGCAAAAAGAAATAAAATAAGCCAGCCATCTCCAATACCATCTTGCCGAAGTCAAAGTCCCAAAGTCCACTTGGTGACAGCATTCAAGAAGCTGAACGATACACCACAAACACACCACATTAACTGAGAGACAGCCTGAATTCCTCAAACCTGAGTGTCACCTGTCTGCTTTACTCACAATTACACTCTTCTACCACTAAGGTACACTTCTGCATACGCATGGTCAGGAGTGTGCATAAATATGCGCACACATCCTCATGCACAAGAAGAACTTGATAAATCATAACTAGAACTGAGTAAAACTGTACATACACACGACTGATAAATGAGACAGTCAAGTTTCTTGTGTGAGGTGAATCATTGTGGAATCGCTGCCTGGAATCTGGGAATCAGGGAATTGACTCATTATATATACAACATACAGTTGAGGTCAAAAGTTTACATCCCCCTTTCAGAATCTGCAAAATGTTTATTATTTTACCAAAATAAGAGCGATCATACAAAATGCATGTTATTGTTTATTTAGTGCTGACCTGAATAAGATATTTCACATAAAAGATGTTTACATGTAGTCCACAAGAGAAAATAATAGTTGAATTTATAAAAATGACCCCTTCCAAAAGTTTACATCCCCTTTATTCTTAATACTGTGTTGTTACCTGAATGATCCACAGCTGTGTTTTTTTGTTTACTGATAGTTGTTCATGAGTCCCTTGTTTGTCCTGAACAGTTAAACTGCCTGCTGTTCTTCAGAAAAATCCTTCAGGTCCCACAAATTGTTTGGTTTTCCAGCATTTTTTGTGTATTTGAACCCTTTCCAACAATGACTGTATGATTTTGAGGTCCATCTTTTCACACTGAGGACAACTGAGGGACTCGTATGCAACTATTACAGAAGGTTCAAACGCTCACTGATGCTCCAGAAGGAAAAACCATGCATTAAGAGCCGGGGGGTGAAAACTTTTGAACAGAATACTAAATATCGTATTTTTTCACTTAGTACTGCCCTTCAGAGGCTACAGAAGATAGTTACATGTTTCCCAGAAGACAAAATCAGTTAAATTTACCCTGATCTTCAAATTCAAAAAAGGATCATTCAGGTAACAACACAGTATTAAGAATCAAGGGAATGTAAACTTTTGAACGGGGTCATTTTTATAAATTCAGCTATTATTTATGATGTTATGTAAACATCTTTTATGTGAAATATCTTATTCAGGTCAGCACTAAATAAAGAATAACATACATTTTGTATGATCCCTCTTATTTTGGTAAAATAATAAACATTTTGCAGATTCTGAAAGGGGGATGTAAACTTTTGACCTCAACTGTATATAAAATATATATTGCTCACTTTAATAAAATTAAACGATGTAGCATTTATGAATAAAAAAAAATCCATGACCAGATATTTTTATTATGGAATATTATATTATATTGAATATAATATTATGTACAATTTTGTTGATTAGTGCTTGCAGCCCTATTTAAAAGCACTCTGAGATGAAATGAACGTATGGTACATGCTTATAAATGACATGAATTTGAAATAATTTTACATGACTGTCTGAATTTCAGCTGTGTTTAGGAGCAATCAGGGCAATAAGAACCAGCTCCTGAATATTCTGATGCAGCTGAGGAAGTGTGTGAACCACCCCTACCTGTTCGACGGTAATGACCAACTTCGCTCTTAAATGCTTTAATGCTTTTAATTCTTTTCTTTTCTTATATACTTGAAGCCTGTTATTGATCATAATGATAATGTTTACAGTCAATTTCATGATGACTGACACCTGTACTGAATAGGGAAAATAAATGAAGTATGCAATAACTAATATTTTAAATGTCTAGCTTTATGAAGTAAAAGTTTAACCCGCCTCTAACAGGGGACCAATAATTTTGAAGCTGATTGTAAAGACAGATTAGGAAAACAGTCATTCTCAACATCACTAGTTTCTTTCTTTCAAGCTTCTGCTAATATTTTCCTGGCTTTAAAGTGTTAGCCCCGCCCTCAGTATGAGCTATGCTGCTCAGCTCCGCCCCTTTTTATTAAATAACAAAGGCCAGCTGTTAATGCAATTGTAATTCACCTTATGGGCAGCAGAGGGCACTAACAAACCACTTTTTTTTTTTTTTGCTGGTTTAATATCTAATACTATCTCTCTCTCTCTCTCTCTCTCTCTCTCTCTTGCTCTCCCTCCCTCCCTCTCTCTATCTCTTGCTCTCGCTCTCTCTCCTTCTCTTTGCTGTCTCTCTCCCCCCCCTCTCTTGCTCTCCCTCTCTCTCTCTCTCTCTCTCTCTCTCTCCTTCTCTCTTGCTGTCTCTCTCCCCCCCCTCTCTTGCTCTCCCTCTCTCTCTCTCTCTCTCCTTCTCTTTGCTGTCTCTCTCCCCCCCTCTCTTGCTCTCCCTCTCTCTCTCTCTTTCTCTCTCTCTCTCTCTCTCACTCTCTCCTTCTCTCTTGCTATCTCTCTCCCCCCCCTCTCTCTTGCTCATGCTCTCCCTCTCTCTCTCTCTCGCTCTCTCTCTCTGTCTCTCTCTCGTGTGACAGGGAAGCAGCGTGTTCTGTTTCAAAAGATCATTTTGTTTTTGCACTGGAGTTTGAATGAAAAGTTAAAAGAAAAGGTTTTAACTGACTTTTTAAACCAGCTTATTATTATGTTTTGATCAGTACATGTTTACATCTATCTATCTATCTATCTATCTATCTATCTATCTATCTATCTAATTGTATGTTTATCTATTTATTTAAGTAGATATTTAAAAAAATGCTATGGTGGAAACATCATGAATGGTTAAGATAAAGGATTGTCTAAATTCTAAGTCTCTCTCTCTCTCTCTCTCTCTCTCTCTCTCTCTGTGTCTGTCCGTCTGTATCAGGTGTGGAGCCGGAGCCGTTTGAGATTGGGGAACACTTGGTGGAGGCGAGTGGGAAGCTCTCTCTGCTCGACTCTATGCTTGCCTACCTGCTGGAAGAGTAAATCTTTCTCATTTAATGTTCAAAACACTTTCTATTAACCATTAAAACAGTAATTCTTTACTGTAGGGATGCATAGTATCGGCTATCCGTCCGCTACCGTGCTCATTTACTCGTACTCGTAAAAAAACACCTGATGCTATGAGATGCACTAGGCTTACATCACATAGTACATTATTATGTTCATGAAGCATCTTTATGGTGTTTAAATTGCATGCACACAAAGATATTCATGAATATGAAACTGTCGCATGTGAGAGCAGTTCAGTTCAGCGAGCACTGAGACACGCACGCTTCCACAACATCTTAAACGTAATATTCAGCACAAGGAATGCACTTGATTGAATTCACAATAGCTGTAGTTCGTCCTCTTGCTAACGCACAATAGCCACCAGTCTGCGAGTGAGAGGATGAACTCTAGCAACATTGTGTACTTTTATTTATCATGAAGAAAAACGCACAATACGAGCACAATGAAAGAGAAGTGCTGTCTAGGGATAGACAAGCCAGATATCAGAGGTTCTGGCTGGATTTAGAAGAAACTAGGATTAAAAATCCTTAAAATCTCCATAAAAGTCCGTATAGCAACATTCTTCATATCAGGGTTTGTGTGTTAAACATGTGACAGGTGACAGAAGGCCAGAAATGCAAAAGCACAAAATTTGTGTATGTTTGAATTCAGGGGTCACCGGGTTCTCCTGTTCTCTCAAATGTCCAGGATGTTGGACATTATGCAGGACTACCTGGAGTACAGAGGTAACACACACACACACACACACACACACTTAACCACAGCATACGACAATACACCGATACTCTCTCACACCGTCTCTGAACACCCGAAATTCACAAATTCATTATTGTACAGTCTCTTTCTGTCTCTTTTCAGAGACCCGCCCACTGCTAATTAATATTCATGAAGCAGTATTTCAATATTCATTAGTAACTTATACTTTTTAAATAAAATATTGTCCAGCCTTTTTCTCTCTTTTCAGAGACCCGCCCCCTGCTAATTAATATTCATGATGCAGTATTTCAATATTCATTAATAACTTGTACTTTTTAATCAGTTATTGTACTGTCTTTTACTGTCTCTTTTCACTGAAACCCGCCCCCTGCTAATTAATATTCACGAAGCAGTATTTTAATATTCATTAGTAACTTATACTTTTTTTTTAAATAAAATGTTGTACAGCCTTTTTCTGTCTCTCTTCACTGAGACCCGCCCCCTGCTAATTAATATTCATGAAGCAGTATTTTAGTATTCATTAATAACTTATACTTTTTAATCAATTATTATACAGTCTTTTTCTGTCTCTTTTCACTGAAACCCGCCCACTGTTAATTAATATTCATGAAGCAGTATTTAAATATTCATTAGTAACTTATACTTTTTTAAATAAAATATTGTCCAGCCTTTTCCTGTCTCTTTTCACTGAGACCTTTCTCACTCCTCATTAATATTCATGAGCTTGCTGCTGCCTTCATCAGTGAATAGAGAAGCATTTTGCGTTTTTCTTTAAAATCTGAAGGAAGTGCATTTGTTTTCTGACATCAGGACAGAAGAGTTTACGCTTTCTGATTTCTCAGTAACACGACAAATCAGTGGTTTTTTTTTTTTTTTTGTCTTCTTAACTTGAAGAGAGTTAAAAAAAGAAAGTGTGTATCGGTGCTAAACCCTAAGTGATAACAGGAACTTGTTTTGCATATGTTCCACAGCATATTGTTCTAAATAAAAGTTGTTAGCTTTTGCAAAGTGCTGCGGTACAAGAGGAAAAAAAAAACGTGTGCTCTTGTTGGAAAACAGTCAACATCAGGGTGGTAATGACAATCAGCAAGACAAACGTCTGTTAAAAATAAAAAAGTCTTGAGAAAGCTCATAGGAAAAAAATATTGATATCTTTGTTTACCTTTATCTTTGTTTGCACCTTTTTTTTTTTGCACATTAGCTTCAAAACATAAATGAAGAGTCAGTATGTGGTTTTACCTAGATTGTGTATTGTTGCATAACGTGGCACATTTATACCACTGCAGGCTGCATGCTCATGTTGTTATCAAGCTCTGTGATCTAGAAAAGTAGCTGTGGTTTAAAATCACATCCTGTCTTCTTCTATTTTTTGTCGTTTGTGTGTGCACACAAAGAATGCTCTCTTGACGTCTCTCAGGTTACAGCTATGAGCGTCTGGATGGCTCGGTGCGAGGAGAAGAGCGCCATCTCGCCATCAAGAACTTCAACAACAAAGACGTCTTCATCTTCCTGCTCAGCACCAAAGCTGGTGGGTTTATAGTAAAGCGTCTTTAAAAAAAAAAAATAAAGAAATACAGAGAGCTGGATCACGTTGTCCTGATTTACCTAGAATCCTGCGTGTGTGTGTGTGTTGTGTAGGCGGGGTTGGTTTGAACCTGATAGCAGCCGACACTGTAATCTTCTTGGACAGCGATTTTAATCCGCAGAACGACCTGCAAGCGGCAGCTCGAGCTCACCGGATCGGACAGACGAGGTAGCGCAGAGGAACAACACGACCATAAAATCTCTTCACCTCTGACTGTTACAAAGCGCCGAAACTGGAGACTCCTTCCATAAACACTAAATAAACGTCGCATTACAGAAAACTTACATCAACCATCTCGACGATTACAGGTCCCCGTGAATGAGCTGTTACCATAGAAACGATAACGTATTATAAATGAATCACCACCTTCTGACCAATCAGAATCGAGAATTTAACAGCGCTGTGGTGTAAAAAGAAAAAAGTATAATAAAACATGTTATTAACACAAAACAGTGCTTTAGGATGTGGTGTTTTAGGAAAATAATCAACTACGGTGTGGTAACAGTAACTCCGCTTTATTAGACCACCTCATCGTTGATTATTTTCCTATAACAGCACAACAGGGAGTGTGTTATTCCTTAGAAAAGTGCTTATTTTAGATTGAGATGATTCAGAATTTCTTTGTTAGGCTCAAAGACTATTTGGATATTTGTCGTTCCCAGTTTTTTAAATTTATTCTAGACATTTAGGAAAAGGAATTTCCTAATTCAGTTCACATTCGGATAATTCGGATAACATTTCCGTATATAAATGTTCTGTTTTATATCTTACCTGCACCTAATGCAGTTTAGAATAAAGAAACCAGGACGAGATTCAGGCTGGAAGTCAGAGTATTTGAGGTATATGGAGTATTTGAGGTATATGGAGTATTTGAGGTATATGGAGTATTTGAGGTATATGGAGTATTTGAGGTATATGGAGTATTTTGAGTATTTGAGCATTTGGAGTATTTGAGCATTTGAGTATGTGGAATATTTGAGTATTTGGAATATTTGAGTATGTGGAGTATTTGAGTATTTGGAATATTTGAGTATTTGAGTATGTGGAATATTTGAGCATTTGAGTATGTGGAATATTTGAGCATTTGGAGTATTTGAGTATTGAGTATGTGGAGTATTTGAGTATGTGGAGTATTTGAGTATTTGGAGTATTTGGAATATTTGAGTATTTGAGCATTTGGAGTATTAGAGTATTTGAGTATGTGGAATATTTGAGTGTTTGAGTATGTGGAGTATTTGAGTATGTGGAGTATTTGAGCATGTGGAGTATTTGAGCATGTGGAGTATTTGAGCATTTGGAGTATTTGAGCATTTGGAGTATTTGAGTATTTGAGCATTTGGAGTATTTGAGTATTGAGTATTCCTCTGTTTTGGTGGCTGCGATGTGGACAGGGCAGTGAAAGTGATCCGGCTGCTGGGGAGGGACACGGTGGAGGAGATCATTTACTCCCGCGCCGTATCCAAACTGCAGCTCACCAACACCGTGATCGAGGAGGGACGATTCTCTCTGCTGGAGAACAGTCAGGCTGCTGCTCAACTACAGGTACGCCTTTCACCTCCACCGCTTCACTCCTCCTGTCTGCGCTTCCTGCATTTTCTCTCATATTTCACTCCTTACATACTTCCATGTTGGAGCTCTGTCATGATCATAATACTTCAACTGAGGGTTAGTTTTATCATAAAATAATTGCACTTAAGTATTTAATCATATCATTCCTATAGTACGTAATAATATATAAGACAATAATCTTTGTTGGTTCTGATTCACTATATATGCTCACTACTAAAGGTATAAACAGCTGAGTATAGTGTAGCAAATGACACTAATATCTGCTTTAACCTTTTTCTCAAATCTCCAAATATTTTAAAATCTTTCTTTCTTTCTTTCATGTCTTCCTTGTTTCACCCTTCTACTTTTCCTGTTTTCTGTCTTTCTTCCTTTGTTTCACCTGTCTACCTTTCCTGTCTCTTTCTTTCTTTCTTTCTTTCTTTCTTTTGCTCTTTTACTTCCTCCTTTGTTTCACTTCTTGCTTTTTTTCACCCTTCTACCTTTCTTATATCTTCTTTCATTCTTTCTTTCTTTCTTTCTTTCACTTCATTTGTTTTACTTCTTCCTTTCTTTCACCTTTCTACTTTTCCTGTTTTCTTTCTTTCATGTCTTCCTTTCTTTCACTCTTCTTTCTTTATGTCTTCTGTCACCTGGTGATGTGAGTATTTTATCTGAGCTGTGTGTGTGTGTGTGTGCTTGTGTGTGTGCAGTTGAGTGAGATCCTGAAGTTTGGAGTCCACAAACTGCTGTCATCAGACGAGAGCTCGGTTCAGCACGTGGACCTTCGGCAGATCCTGGGACAGTCCCGAGACGGCCAGTGGCTGATGGACGAGGAGCAGGTCGGGCCTGCTGAGGAAGAGGAGGATGAAGAAGAGGAGAGACAGAGTAGGATACAGCAGCTCTCCTGACTGAGGTCATTTATACACCTCCGTAACGAGCTCCTTAACGATTTTACTTTCTCTCCAGGTCATATGTACTACTTTGAGGGGAAGGACTACTCCAAAATCCCGAGCACGGAGGACGAGAAAAGGTTCGAGCTCATGCTGGAGGAGCAATCAGCTGCCCTGGAGGACGCTGGGAAAGAAGGACCCAGTCTCCGCCACAAAGCCGGAGTGAGACATTTCATCTATAAAAATATACACATATTCAAAGAGGAAAACGTCTGTCAAACACATTTATATCTAAACATGATCTCTGAGGTCTGAATAAATCCGTGTTGTTATTATAATGTTTTATTTTTAATGATAATTTTTTTTTTTTAAAATATAAAAACCAACAAAATACGTCTTAAAGCTGAATCTCAAACTCAATCTCAAACACTGCTCTCTCAGGCACGAAGTGCACTAAATAGGGTAAACGTTATGCCCTATGTAGTGAGCATATATAGTGAACAGTAGCCATTTGTAATTCTGTGTCCCTTTTGCAGATTTTTCCTGCATGAAGATGAGTTAAAGAGATTAATTCAGTATAAACTTCTTATAACAGCTACTTATCTATAACAGGTAGAGTAGATATAAAAAGTCTACACGCCCCTGTTAAAATGGAAGCTTTTTGCTCTAAAGAAAAATGAAACCAAGATGAATCATGTCAGAACTTTTTCCACCTTTAATGTCATAAACAGCAGAATTCAAGTGAAAAACATATAGAAACATTTTAGGAGGGGGTAGAAAACAAAACTTGCAATTACCTGATTGCATAAGTATGCACACCCCTTGACCAATACTTTGTTAAAGCACCTTTTGCTTGTAATACATCACTCAGTGTCTTTGCACAAGAGTCTACCAGTTTAGCGCATCTTCATTCGGCAATTTTATTCCACTCTTCCTTACAAAAATTCTCCAGATCTATCAAATTTGCGAGCAGATCTCCTGTGCACAGCCCTCTTCAAGTCATTCCACTGGCTTTTCAATAGGATGTAGATCTGGGCTCTGACCGGACCATTCCAAAACGTTGAACTTTTTCATCTGAAGCTGTTGTTTTTTTGACTTGGATTTGTGCTTTGGGTCGTTATTGTGCTGGAAGAAGATTTTTCTCTTCCTTTTCAGCTGGGTTACAGGGGCCTGCAGGTTTTTGTGGCAAAATAGATTAGTATTTGGAGCTATCCTTGATTCCCTTTATGTGGTCTAAGCAGTTCCATAGCATGATGCTGCCACCACCATGCTTCACTGTCTGTATGATGATAGTTTTCTTCTCGTCCTTTCATCAATTTTGCAGGGACGTCCTGTTCTTGGTAACCTCGTTGGGGTGCCCCGTTTTATCCACTTGTTGTTGATGGCCTTCACATTGATCTAATGTTTTGGAAATTCTTTTCTACCCCTCTCTTGATTGATAAATTTTGACAGTGAGACCGCATACATGCTTTGTAAACTCTTTGTGGACCATGGCGTCGGCAGTCAGATGAAACCAAGTGGATGTCAAGAAAATCTTACAGAAAGAGCTGATCTTTATTTGGGGTTGATCAGAATCACTTCATTGTTGACGGGTGTAATTACTTTTGAGTTTGAATGTGATTGGTTCATCCTGAGTACAGTCATGTGCCTTGATATAAATGGGTTCACATACTTATGCAACCAGGTTATTGTAAGCTTTTTTTTTTTCCCCCCCTAAAACATTGTTTTTCACTTGAATTTTGTGGTTTAATTTTTATTTTGGTTTAATTTTTTACATCAAAAAAATCTACAGTTTGAATAGGAGTGTGTGGACTTTTTTTGTTAAATATACTGTTTGTATTTTTTAACCAAAATTAGTGATATTGTTTCATTTTACTCTACGTTTTGGATTGTTGACTAATTGCAGGATGCACCCAAAATTATATATTTAATTTCTGGAATTCTATGATATTTCAGATAAATGAAAATTTGGAGATACATATTCCCTTTTCTCCATTCAAAAACCATGGGGAGGGGTACAAACTTTTGCAATTAACCGTATAATATGCAGAAACCTTTTTGAAAAATGGTGTGTAAAACATTCCAACCACAATGGAGTAAGTTGAAACAGAGTTTGGTCTGATTTGTGTACAGTAATGTAGCTGTGCTCCAGACTTGTAGACGAATAGGACAGGAAGTCGTTTTACTTTAAATTTATTGCCCTGTAGGTTTTATTCTCTGGACATTTAGCAACGCCATCGAGAATAAAGAGGCCTCTGACGGAGTCCGAGCTGGAAGAGAGGCGTCAGAAGAGGCAGGAAGCTGCTGCTAAAAGAGCCAAGCTGCAGGAAGAGAAGAAGAGACAGCGCGAGGAGCAAAAATACAAGAAGAAGTAAGAATTGTTTAAGGACGTACTTCAGTAAAACAACGCAGCAGCTTTTTTTTTTTTCCCTCTCAAGTGCCTGGTGGTTATTGTAAATA
The DNA here is from genome assembly GCF_027358585.1 of Pangasianodon hypophthalmus. Lineage (NCBI taxonomy): Eukaryota > Metazoa > Chordata > Actinopteri > Siluriformes > Pangasiidae > Pangasianodon > Pangasianodon hypophthalmus. The sequence goes on along the minus strand of NC_069711.1, from coordinate 2,362,174 downwards.
ATATATATAGTTAGGTTTGAGATAAATTTTGTTTATCCATTTAAATCCATTGTTGCCTGAATAGGAAGCTTGGTTTTTATTTGTGTTTATTTGCTTTTTTTGTCCTCTTCCACATATGTTGATCCTTATTATCATTCTTATTATTATCATTATTATTGATATCGTGAAGTACAGAGGGACCTTTGCCAAAAAAAAATACTAAATACAAAAAAAAATCTAGTGAAAATGGAAAATTATCACATGAGCACGAGATAATTTGTCATTTTCACAATTTTTTTTTTGTGAAGGAAAAACAAAAACTTGTGAAAATGGAATATGATCACATGAGCACGAGATAATTTGTCATTTTTACAAGATTTTTTTTTTGTGTGAAAGAAGACGAGATATTAAGTGGTGCACACAAGATAATAAATGGTGTGCGTGAGATAATTACCTAAAAAGACATCATGTCCTTTACTTTTAGGAAAAACAAAAACTTGTGAAAATGGATAATTATCGCATGAGCACGAGATAATTTGTCATTTTCACAAGATTTTTTTTTTCTTGAAAGAAAATGAGATAGTAAGTGGTGCACATGAGATAATATGTGGTGTGCATGAGATATTTACCAAAAAAGACATTACATCATGTCCTTTACTTTTAGGAAAACCAAAAACTTGTGAAAATGGAATATGATCACATGAGCACGAGATAATTTGTCATTTTCACAAGATTTTTTTTATGTGAAAGAAAATGAGATATTAAGTGGTGCACACAAGATAATAAGTGGTGTGCATGAGATAATTACCTAAAAAGACATCATGTCCTTTCCTTTTAGGAAAAACAAAAACTTGTGAAAATGGATAATTATCGCATGAGCACGAGATAATTTGTCATTTTCACAAGATTTTTTTTTTTCTTGAAAGAAAATGAGATAGTAAGTGGTGCACATGAGATAATATGTGGTGTGCATGAGATATTTACCAAAAAAGACATTACATCATGTCCTTTACTTTTAGGAAAAACAAAAACTTGTGAAAATGGATAATTATCGCATGAGCACGAGATAATTTGTCATTTTCACAAGATTTTTTTTTTTTTGAAAGAAAACAAGATAGTAAGTGATGCACATGAGATAATTAATGTAAAATTTTCTGAGGTGCACATGAAAATTTGTCTTAAAGAAAACTAAAAACTAGTGCTATAGTTTCGGCAGTGGTGGGTTGAACGCTTAAGGCTCTGGGTTACTGATCAGAAGGTCGGGGGTTCGAGCCCCAGCGCTGCCAAGCTGCCACTGTTGGGCCCTTGAGCAAGGCCCTTAACCCTCTCTGCTCTAAGGGCACCATATCATGGCTGACCCTGCGCTCTGACCCCAGCTTCCTAGCAAGCTGGGACATGTGAAAACACCGCGTTTCATTGGCTATGTACTCGTACTCTGCACAATGACAATCAAGTTAAATCTAATCTAATAAATTATTTACATGATATGTCAATCATTCAGATTTTACAGTGTGTCTGTATATATATGTGTGTGTGTGTTTGTCAGGATGGCCTGGTGGGCGTCATGTGGGTATAAATCGCTGTGCCTGCCCTCTGCTGATAGTGAAGGTGAGGATGTGGATGAAGAAGAAGAAGAAGAAGGAGACGTCAGCAGCGTGAACTCGACAGACTCGGATGACACGGCGATTCGTTATGTACTCGGCGATGTCACACATCCTCAGGCTGAGCGCGAGGACGCCATTATCGTTCACTGTGTGGGTATGTTAAAAGAAAAAAGAAAAAAAAAAAAAAACAGCCTTGCTAAAATGACTGGTACTGTCATGGCAACAATGCCCGTGATGAATCATCAGTGGAATTTGCAGAACCTGAAGTTTAGGTGTATCAAATATTCTGTTCTCTACTGGAGACAAAAACATGACTCAGTTTCACTGTTATACCGAGATCATATAAGTAAAAAAAATAAAACACTCGGTGTCGTGCGGGTATGGGAAAATAATCCACAACAGGGTCGTGTGATGAAGCAAAGTTCATTATTTTCCAATAACAGCATGTACTGAAGTGTTTAATTCCACCGATTTCAATTTTGGTTTATTACAGAATGAAGTGATACTTTTTACCTGTGTGTAGTTACTCTCTCTCTCTCTCTCTCTCTCTCTCTCTCTCTCTTCAAGGTAATAACAGAATAAACCGTAGCTTGTCATGTTACTGAGAAACCACAAAGTGTAAACTTCTCTGTCCTGAAGCTTTACCTCTGTTACAAAGCACTGACACTGGAGACTCCTTCCATAAATTTTGTGATGTTGAGTCATCATTATTTTTTTTTTTTTTATTAAGATTCAGTGAATTGTTTTATTTTGTCTTCAAACAGCAGAAACAAGGTTCTGCAAATTTAGTACCTGCCCTCCAGTCACACTAATTTACACACATACTAGCTTTAAGGTCACACTGCGGGTGCTAAATTAATCTATTTACACTGACTTCATCTTCTATACAACCAAAAATTGCATATTTATTAAAGAAAACACGCAAAAACATTGTTATTTTGCAAGATGCAATCCTCCAAAGAACCTGGAACGACCTGGTTAATGTCCCAAAATAATAGTTTTATTTTGTCTTCGCGTTTTGGGGAACTGCAAATTTAATACTGCCCTACAGTTGTACTGATTTACACACAAGGCTATGGTCAGTCACACGGCAGGTGATCAATTCATCTATTTGCATTAGCTCCACCCCTTGTTTTTGATTGGCTTTTAGGTAAAATGCCCCACATTGCAGCTTTATTAAGACAAACACACAATTTTATTCATTTGAAAGACACTATCCTCTGTAGACCCTGTTAAGATGTTGGCTGGATGTTTGTTGTGGACGTTTTTACACACACACAAGTCTTAATTTTGAATAAATTTGAATACATTTGAATATAAATAGATTTTAAACAAACATTTGCGAGGATGTGATGCGAGTTAATTTTTCCATTGAGACTGTATGTTCCATTTTTTTTTTTTTTTTTAAAGTGTGTATCTATCTCTACGTGTGCGTAGATGATTCTGGACATTGGGGACGAGGTGGCTTGTTCACAGCCCTGGAGATCCGATCCGACGAGGTGAAGAAACAGTATGAACTGGCAGGAGACATGGAAGGTGAGTAAATGTCCCGATCCATCAGCAGCCGATCGTCCGTCAGTTTTCCAGCTTAACGCATCCGACGCTCCGTTTTAGATTTGGACCTTGGGAACGTGCTGCTGTTTTCCATTGACGACAAGCAGTCGAGACTGAGCGGAAGAGACTACGTGAGTCATAACTCTACCAGCTCCTGTTTCTCACCTTCTGCTCTCCGTCCTCTACATTAGAGGTGTGCGTGGGATTTTAAAAATCTCTGCTGCTTGCTTTCAGTTTCTTGTGCATACTGTAAACCTCCCACCTTTGCCTGACCTCTAAACCAAGACATTTATGAGGCACGGCTTTTATTTATCGCTCTGTAGTGTGGGATTGATGAGTGTGCTTCTCTCAGATTTGTTTTGACTCCACGGGAATAAAAATAAGCCCCGCCCTCCAGAAATCACAGTCTATAACTATAGTTGCTAGGGGTCCAAGCACTGCATTTTTTTTTTTTTTTTTTTTTTTTTTTTTAAAGGAGAGATGCGCATATATTTTGTTATATTCTCATAAAGGTAATTACATTCTCCAGTTTGGGCCTTGTACCAAAATCTATACTTGTGTACTAAAGACAATTTGAGTGCAACAGTCTAGTCTTTACTATTTAGACTCCCTATTTAGTGACTAATGTGCAATTTGGGAAGGACTTTTCTTGAAACTGTATTGACTATTTAACATTAAAAGGGTAAAACGTTGCTACAGTGTCACGGTTAGTCATGGTATATGATCAGGCAGTTACCTTACTGCTGTTTTTTTTTTTAGGGTTTTTTTGTTGTTGTTTTTTTTAAAAATACTGATTAAAATGAATTTCCATCCATTTTTTTTTTACTTTCTTTCCCAGCCACTCTCTTAAATCACAACATCATTTTATGGAAATGTCATCCTCTGTAGAAATATCTTTCTAAAGCCCAATTTAGACTGGATTTTTTTCCCGTGTGGAAGTGGTGGAATGTAATTATTACCTTTACCGTATTATTTGGTATTTCCGTCCCAGCCAAATTCGTATTATCAGCAATTTTTTTTGGTGTAAAGACACTCCAGAAAGTGCTCGCTCTTTTCTCTGGCCAAAACCAAAAGTTTAAAATGCAGAGCAATTAAATTAGATGATGCTTAAAAGGACGTGTCAGAGAAACTTCTGAGCGTTCTGAGGTACAGCTACATATGTTATGGTCATGTGACATCCTCACGATCAAACGCAACATGCAAGGCCACGCCCCGCTACAAGAAGCGCTTATAATAAAGAACAAATAGTGTATTACAGTGAGGTGTGTAGTACGCATGGAATTTTCTAAGTGTGATGACCACATGAAGACACACCCATCTCGGTGATCTATAAAGAGATCACTTATCTCGTGCGAATAAGACATAATTACCACTACTTTCGACAACATTAATCAACAGACACATGTCCGGAAATCTGATCCTGCAGAAAGAACAAAGATTTAATTTGTTTCCTTTTGGTTTTTGCTATTATAAGGAAGTTTTTTTTTTACCAGCGGCCTATCTGTTTTTTTGAATGGTCGATTAATCCAATGATAGCATTGCCATTTTTAGGCATGCCGTGAACATTTCAAACCGTAACATCCCTAAAAGAAGATGTTTTAAGACAGAAATATGACTGCAATCGTCCAAACCAGGCCCACGCTATATGATATTCAACAGTATCATCAGCCAGTCCTAAAAGATCTGTACATTTCGCTCGTCATGTCGTTGTAGCTGGCTCTGATCGTCGCCCAGAGGAGAGATAAAGCCAACAAGCTGTCAGGGATTTACCTCACTGCTCTGGACGAGGGGCTCAAGAAGATCTACAGAGCTGCCAAGCAGAAGAAAGGTAAAGATCCCGCTCACGTTGACTCTCCGCTGATCGATGTTATCATAAAAACAGATATACATCTAAAGAATTAAAAAAAAATGCTTCCACAGGGAATGCTGAAGTTTCGTCTGAAGTTTTGTAATGAAAACATGAAACGAGATTTGACTTCGCAAGCTTGAAATTAGTAAAACGTGTAAAAATAAGGTGCCTCTTTGTAGTGCGTATCGTACAGATGAGTGCCAAATTAAACGAAAAAGTAATTGTGATATTAGATGGAAGGAGTATTGCGATTAGGAGTAGATTTGTGTATAATATTCTTTATTTGGTGATTTTTCCAGCAAGTGTCCACCTTCCACGAATCGGCCACGCCACCAAAGGTTTCAACTGGTACGGCACTGAGAGACTGATACGCAAGCACTTAGTCTCCCGAGGAGTTCCCACCTTCATGTATCCTTCCATACTTGCGTGTGTGTATATGTATATGTGTATACATACGTACATATATATTCCATATATATATATATATATATATATATATATATATATATTTACACATTGTGTTCACATGACAGCAGCTTTTATGAAATATAATCTCTGGAGCCACAAACTGTACACAGGAGAGAAAAAACCACAATGTGGACGATAAACATTCAACCAATAAAGACAAGCGACTCTCCTCACGTGTAAGTCGGATGCAGACCTGCTAACCTTCCGCATTTTGCAAAGAAGTTCCGCATTTTAATATCTGAATACGCTGTTTGGAGTAAAAAATAATGCCGGATTAAAAACAGCAGATGAGCCATTCGACAAACGAATCTGGAATGATTGACAGTTGCGTAGGGTTTTTACACTCTTCGATATTACCTGAACCCTTGTAAGCCCCGCCCCCTTCCCCACCATCCTAGATTAGTAATCTTTCAGCTGGTGCTCTCGTCTCTACTCGATTTCCTTGCTTCAGTGATGCCCTGATGTTTTCTGTCATGACAAATGAAGAGAAGTTTACATGCACTGTTTATTATGAATAGCCATACATAACAAATTTTTCCTAGAATTGAAATTGAACGTTTTTAGTGACTACATCTTAACTAAAACAGACAAACAGTAGCTTTTTCCTACCTTGTGGTTACCGTAAAACCCTGTATATACGCACTCTCCATGAGTAATTTGTGAAAGGACTACTCCTCTACGGTGTCAGCAGGTCTGCACATGGCCTTCATCTCATAAGCTCCGCCTCTTTCACTAGCATTTAGTGAGTTTATTTTGAATTTCCATAGCTAGCATAAGTTATGCCTTTAAGCACCCGGCATATATAATCCTAGCATGCGTCTAGAAACTATTGTTTGTGTACATGCTTGACTTCAATATTAGATACTACTACAAGCGTACGGCTTCATACGCCGCCACGACGGCTTCGTCTACGAACACGGCGATCCCGTCTACCTCACGCTCAGCATTCGCTCCTCCAGCACCAGTCTCTCCCAGCTCCTCATGTTCTCTCAGTCCTCCTGGTCCATCAGAAGAACAAGCCGAGTCTCCAGAAGGTTCCAGCACATCACAGCAGGGCGGAGAAGCTTCCGGTTTAGCCGACTTTATGAGAGGAGTCCGTGTGTTCTTCTACAACGTGGGGGCGACGGAGAGAAAGAAACTCGCACGATACCTCGTCACATATCCTTTAAACTCTATTCTTTTTTTTAATTTATGAGAAGTCACGCATTGAGAAGAAGCACACCCCAAACACATGCCTGTCAAGGACACGCACCAAATCTGTGACCTTGTGTAAACTTTTTCCTTCTTTGTCGCAAGATTTTTGTGGTTGTTCTCTGGCATGAGAACATTTTGCACATAATTACTTTTATTAAAGTAGAACAGGTTTGAAACAGGCTGAGCTGCCTTTAGCACATTTCCAGAAATAAGACAGAGAGACGTTCTTAAAGGAATACTGCGCTGTTTTGTGTTTTTAAACAACAAACAAGAATTATGTTATGTCTATGCTGAAAAATATGACAAGCACGATGTGTTGTTGTTTGGTAAATTTTAAAAAAAAGGCTCTTTGGCACTACGAACTATGACTACGTAGCTAACTTTGCCAGGCAAGTTCTATTCGCGTAATGGAGAACTAACATTAAGTAGCTGACTTTTAGAGATTTTTAAGCCAAGCAGCAGACTAACAACGTAAACTAATCACTACGAGTGTTGATTAGCTGACGAACTTAAAAACACAGCTATCTAACGTTAACAGTCAGTGACGATTTAATTAACCGTTTCATCCATCCACTATATATTTGATACGTGAACAAAATCACGTAAAAAAAGCTCATTATCATCTATGCTAACGTACGCTGGCGGTTCCATACCTGATCGTTCCGAAGAATTATTATAGAATGTTTATTTAAGCCTGACTTTAACGCAATCTTGACATTTGGTGAGATGAGTGAGCTGATAAGTGTCTCAGTGTTTATTAGGTTTTTAATTAACAACAAAAGGCACGACAGAAACTCTTTAACCCCGCGTCTGTTGTTGGGAAACAATATTGTAGTTGTATAACAGGAATAAAACTATTTAGAACTTGCTTTTATAGGAAAATCTTCAACTTCTGACTAACACCAGACTTTTGCCTCGTTGAAGAAAAAAAAAATCTACCATCACTGACTTTTTCTGGTAATTTGTCTTTTTCTGCTTGCTCAGATCCTTTTGGTTAGCAGCGTTAGCGTGTTTGGTTTAGACAGCGATAAGAAGCGTTTATCTACACATTTCTCCTTAACCCCTCTGTACGTATGATGGCGATGAAGAGGACATCATGAGCTCACTTGTTACGCACATTGTGGCAGAGGTAGAAAGTCCAGTTCATCTACAGGTACAAAGCTTTTTATGTGAAAACTTGCTAGAAAGTATGAGTATTATTTTCCCTTTTAGTATTTTGACACAGCTTTAATTATCATTACACTAAGCGTATAATTACAGTTAGAATACGAACATAAAATACTAACTCTTTACATTCATATTCTTTTTACTGACATTATTTAACGCGTCAGATAACGTGAACAAATCCTGAACGTCAGCGTTAATACACCATCTTTAACATTAACAACGTAGCTATTGCTTGTATTAATTGATGGTATTTTTTAAAATAATTCACAAATTAAGCCGAATAATCAACACCTGCATTAAGCAGTGTGCAAAACAACTAAATGAACACGTTTGTGTTTGTTAACTAGCAAAATTCAGCACTGAGGCTAAAAATGTTCCAATATTTACATTTAGAAACCCGAGTTGAGAAATTCATCCACGTAAATTCGGAATATTGTCCTTCAATTTTTGCTAATTTCTTTATGTAGATTTTTATTTATGGATTTAAACAACGCTCGTCAGTACAGCCGTAGTTCATTACCATGTAAACAAACATCAATTAATACGTGTTTACTTCTTTACAATTCGGGAAGGGATCAGTTTTCTTGACAGATTAATGTTAAGTAACGTTCCCAGAGGACATCTTTAGTAATTCTGATCACACGGGATTGATGATGTCAGTGTAAGTCACAGATGTGGGCGTGTCTTTACGACGTACGCATGCTCGTCACACTAAAAATGCCATGCGTCCTGCACACACCTCATTTTTTAAATAATTGGCTCATTCTAGGGGGCGTGGCCTCGCAAATTGTGCTTGATCCTCAGTAGGTCACATGACCCCAGCACATATGTACTCTGTACCTGTGCCAGGAACTCAAAACTTGGTTTCAGCGAGAGACGATAGAAAAGAGCGAGCGCTTCATGGAGCGTTTTTAGAGAAGTAACCGTTTTATACTCTTTACCACGGGTGCCAATATTTATGGCGCTGACGGTAAAGGGCGTTGACGAGTGTTATTTGTGTTTGCTCTCTCTGTAGGAATTACAGGATGTGTGTCAGCAGTATCCTCAGGCGATCCTTGTAAAGAAGACCTGGCTCGAGTCTTGCTTTGCCAAACAGAGAAAAGTCAGTGCTTCCAAGTATATCCATCATTTCAAATAAACGTATCATTTTTTTTTTTTTTTCAAGTCAAAAATTTCTCTGCGCTGGTCTATCCTGGGATTTGAAAAGAAAATAAAATCAAACGTTTATTTCTTTATTTCTCTCTTTTCTGTTTTGATTCTTAGCAGCTTGTCGCATTATGTCTATAAAATAATCATTAAGAAACCTGGAGGGGGGAAAAGATCTAATTTTTAAACATATATGGCAAAATTATTGACCGTATGCTTTACTTCTAAACCTGGTTGCCTCTGCCAGGAGGTTAAGCCAAGGATCAGATGGTTCTTCCAACATAAACACCCCAAACAAACTATTTCCACGTTTAGCATCCGACCATCTCAATCTCTAGCTTTAAACATTCACAAATTAATCAAACTTTATGGATCCAGATGGATTTATTTTTGTGTCTGCTTTCTCAAGACAATACAAATAACAATGAAAAGAAAGAAAGGGAAGAAAATTATAATGCTAATAATAAAAATAGAACTATTATTCTGTATTCTGTAATAACTGCACACATGCAACAACTACTGAGTTGTTATGTTTAAGTTGTTTTTTAGATTTTAGTTTTTTTCCTGTAGAAAAGAAAGGGAAAAAAACTGCTTTTTGGTTGTCTGAGTCTTTTTGCTGAAAAACCTATGAATATAAACGAGCTTAAAGTGTATATACAGGGTGTCTGCAAAGTCATTTAGTTAAACTAGATGTATATGAGTTAAACTAGATGTATATGATTTTTATATTTTTATTTATTTACACTTATTTTTATACATATTTTTTTCCATACAGGTGAAAAATGGTATTAACATTCTGTTGGATGAAAGTGGAGAAATAGTGCTTCTCATTGGTTCCTGCCTTTTCAGACACCCTGTATAAATTGTCAGGGTGCCAATAGTTTAGACTCAGACAAATAATACACTGTGCTGCAAAAAAATACTGTTAAAATAAACCTATAAATATTCGCATACGTATCAAGATATCGCTTCTCGTATTGTGTTATAAACGTTATCATTATTTTCAATGACGGGTGCCAATACTTTAGGATACGACTGTATATAACGTTATGCTGCGGACATTGTCGTTTGTATTTTCATACTCCAAACGGTTGTGAAAGCGGATTTACCTACACGCTTGCATCATTTTCAGCGTAAACACACGATCACGTGTCATTAAATAGCATGAGTCACGTTTTCATTCTGATCCAAGGAGCTAGAACACACACACACACAAAAACACACACAAAAAAAACATCTGAATGTGACCCCTTTACCTCTGACAGGATAACACTGATGGGCTGCACATGTAAAAACGTGTGCAAACGTGACAACGCCTGAGGAAGATTTAAAAAAAAAAAAAAAAAAAGAAAGAAAACACTAACAGGTTCTATGGAGCATTTCATCTTTCACATAACTCGTCTTGTTTAAACGTTTAATTGCGTTATTAAATATGTGACACTTCAGGAACCGAGACTGTGCGTGTAACGTAATACGTCTAAAGATCAGAAATGAAAAAAAAATACAAGTTTCTTAAAATTACAGCTTCATGTCTCATAATAATCGTGAATTTTTATCGAAATATTGACTACTAAATCTGTGGTAGCGTTTTTTTTTTTTTTATAGTCAATATTCGCCACACATTCGCAACTCTGATGCCAAGGAAGGAATAAAACACAGTGTCATGCTGTTCTAGGAAAATAATCAACGACGCGATTTTGCTATAACGCCAGTCCCGAAGTGTCGATGTTAACAATTTTATTGATCAAAGAACGACGCATCATAATTTTTACCTGTTTATAGTTACATTTAATGTTGTGAAATATCCACGAAACAAATTCGTTCCTGTTATCGCTTATGTTACAACAGCTATAAACAGTCATTTCCTCACCAGCCTGTCTTTTTTCTTTCTTTTAAAGTTAATTAAGAAAAAACACCATGCTTGTCACGTTACCGAGAAACTGCAAAGCGTAAACTCTACCTCTGACTGTTACGAAGCGCTGACACTGGAGACTCCTTCCATAAATGACTCCTTCCATAAACATCTCCTCAACATATCAACTTTAACCTTAACTTTTCAACATTTTCAACATGTTGTGCTGCAACTTTGAACTGAAATGGACTTCATTATGATTATATGTCGTGAATATACACAAAATGTCCTACAATATCAAAGTTTGGGGAAGATTTTAGCAAAAGTTTGCTAAAAGTTCTGGAAAAAGCATCAATCAGCATTTGGTTGTGAAAAAAAAAAATATTTGGAAAAGAAATATGGCACAACGACTCTGCTTAGAGGAGACCATCCACCAAAAGTCAGTGACCGGGTAAAGAGGGGATTAGTCAGAGATGCAAGAAAGAGACAAAGTGTAAGTTTGATGGGTGACGCTGTTCATGAAACGACCATAAACTCCACAGGAAACTCCACAAAGCCGGTCAGATTCAGACAAAAAGAAACATAGAAGTTTACCAAAATGCATGATGGAGACTCAGAAACATGTCAAAAAAATGGTTCTCCAGTCATATAAGACCTAAACTGCAAAATTTGACCTTGGCACGAAGTGCTTCATTGGGCGAAAACCCAACACATCGGCACTGTGAAGCATGGTGGTGGGAGCATCGTGTCGTATTTATCAGCAGGCAATGGGAAACTGGTCAGGATTGAAGGTGAGATGGTTAGACAGGGCAGTCTTAGCAGATAACTTGTTCCAGACACCTTTCAAAAGGACAATGACTCTAAGCATACCACCAAAGCTATACGCTGGAGTGTGTTTCAAAACCAAGAACCCGAATGTGTTAAGATACCTCGGTCAACGCTCAGACTTTAATCTGATTAAGAATCTGTGGCAAGACGTGAAAATTGCTGTACAGCATTTCAGGAGGTGGTGGTGGGGGGGGGGGGAAACTTATGCAACAGACTGTATGTTGTAATCACACACACACTACAGACGCAGAAGATAGACACTTCATGAAGATGAAGAGTATGAAGGACCGTTAAATCGTGTGTGAAACATTTGCGCAAACATAAATTTTGAAATTGTCATAGTAGCTGGTGTTGTTCAGCGTTCTAAGTTGTTTTTTTTTGTTTTTTTTTTTTGCTGTCAGGAAGCTTTTCTTTGACCTTCTTTTCCTTCCTGACGCGATCTGCTCAGACTGTTCCAACCTCAGCATCCTCAAACCACCGTCTCTATCATTAAAACTCGCTGCTTCTGCATTTCTCTGTCCTACTTTTTTTGTCGTTTTATTTCCCCATACTCCACATCTGAGATCTGCTTCAACGACAACTCTTGAGCCTACAGATCCACGTGTGACCTGTGAGTGTACGCGACTTTGCGTTTATTTATTTGCATGTTTGTTTCTGACGTTGTGATAGCGATCACACCACAGAGCTGTCTCAAATCTGATTGCTCAGTAGACAATTTTCCGTAACAGCCGCTCTGTCAGTAGTTGCACAGGTTTATATTAATGCGCTCATTCTAATGTTATAGTTTCTATAGTAACGACTTACTCAAGGCACTTATACGGTGGATGATAAACATTAATAAACCGATGTTGTTATTTATCAAATAATACCATACTATAGAAATATTGATATGTTCTGTTTGGAGATGTTTAACATTTATGGAAGGAGTCTCCAGTGTTAGAGGTGAAGCTGCACCTGTACGTTTTCCGACATCTTCAGGACTGCAGTTTTTTTTTTTTTTTTTTTTTATTATTTATTTATTTATTTATTTTGAACTATGTCTTATTAACGTCAGGAGAGAGAGAAGAAAGAGAGGCTGGTGACAGAATGACTGTTTATAGCTGCTATAACGTAAGTGAGAACAGGAAGTAACTTATGTCATGGGTGTCGTAATGAACGCGCATGCCCCGTGATCACGTTGCTAATTTAGTACGGAGCGCCTGAGCGTAACGACGTGACGTTTCTGTTCCGTTCCTTTTTGCTTGGCTCACAGGGACTCGTACTTACAGTGACCTGATTTATTGTTGTCGGACTTTTTATTTCTGTCTAGAGTGCTGAACATTAACTTTCTCACAAACTCTGCAACATTCTACATTAAATGTAACTATAAACAGATAAAAAAATGATTTGTGACATGTCAACTTCGAGAACTGACCGTTCACTTGCTGCCTAATATATCCCACCCCTTGTCAGGTGCCATCGTGAAGAGATAATAAAGAGATAATACACTGATCAGTGTATTATTATACAATAATAATAATAATAATAATAATAATAATAATAATACAATTATTCCTAATAACATTTAGCACCACACTGTTACAGTCACCCTAAGATTTGAGAAGTACAGGTGTTTTTTTTTAAAAAAAAAAAAAAAAAAAAAAAAGCCTAGTAATGAACAAGCCTCTGATTGGACAGTGAACCTGCCAATCATAGCTCAGGAGGCGGGACTTATCGGAATGCAGGTGGTGCGTAATGAGAGAGAGACAGAGAGAGAGAGAGAAAGCGAGAGACAAAGAGAGACAGTGTGTGAGAGTGTGTGTGTGTGAGTGAGTGTGTGGACTCAGGATTTAGGATTCATCAGCCTTTGAAGTCACTTTGGACCCCAAACTTTCCATCACTGATGTCACTCAGCTGTGTGTGTGTTGATGAGCTCAGAGGTAAGAGTGCATAGTTGAAGTCCTGGTGGTAACGTGAGCGCGCGCGCGTGTGTAGTGTGTGAGAAAGAGAGAGAGAGAGAGAGAGTGCACGCACGCGCGCGCGCTACACACCCAAAATGTCGGCTTGGAAGCAAAGTATCTGCGCAATGAAGTGAGCTGCTGATGAGTTTGGGTCACAGAGGCAGAAGTTTTAACAGGATGAATGTGTGAGACAGGAAAGGAAGGAAGTCAGGAAGGAAGTAAGGAAGGCGCGTGCAGGCGGAACCGGTAGCTTTTCTCTTGTCTTTCATGTCGCATCAGATGTTGTGATGTGGAAACACCAGTTCATCCTGCTTCAGTCTTCAGGTCACAGCACATCCTTCTCAGGTTATTACAGGGTTATTATACACGCCTGATACACACAGCAGTGGTTTATGAGCCAAAAGCTCTCAGTAATACACTCACACACACACACACCAATCATTCAACTTTACTTTTATTTATTCATCACTCTTAGGCACACCTCAGGAGAATCTAGAAAGCCATGTAGTGTAGCTTTCTAGCTTTCTAGCTTTAAAAAACAAACTAAGGTTCATTTATAAATACTATATTTATTAACATAAATATCATTTTTAAAAGTACAATATGTATATCCATATCTCCAGCAGAGATAAATATTAAAGGTACGAAAGATGTACCACCACAGTATATATATATATATACACACACACACACACATACACACACACACTAATCTGTACTTTGTATATATTTAGTACTATATATAATCTGTACTATATATATTTATATATATGAGGTACTAATCTGTACTCTATATATATATACACACACACACAAAATTTTACACACTTATATGATATGATTTTACACACTTATAGCATAATGTGTCACATATTGCATTACACACACACTAATCTGTATATATATACACACATACACACACTAATCTGAACTTTGTATATATTTAGATGAGTACTTCTATATATATATATATAGATACATACACACACACACACACTAAATTTTACACACTTACAGCATCATTGTGTCACATATTGCATTACACACACACACACACACACACACACACACACATATATATATATATATATATATACACACACACACACACACACTAAATCTTACACACTTACAGCATCATTGTGTCACATATTGCATTACACACACACACACACATATATATATATATATATATATATATATATATATATATATATATATATATATATATATTATATGTATATATTCACATTTCCAGGTGAAAGATGCATATCCAAAAGTTTAGCCAATCTCAGAAAAAAAAAAAGGGGAGACTAAACTGTACCTTTCCTTCTAGCCTTTCCGTGCACCTTTAAAGCTTTACTCTAACAACTAAATGCCTTGAATTATTTTTTAAGGTTCACTATATCCACATCTCCAGGTGAAAAATACATAATAAAGGTATCTAAACACTGTACTCTTGAAGGTACCACCACAGTGACAAGCCAAAGTACCGTTTAGTACCGTTGGATTTAGACTGACAAACAAAACACTTTGCTTAATGTTGTCCTAATTCTTAAACTTAGCGTTTCTATTTCCGTCAGTTGTTGCATGCTTTAAATCTGTTTCTATATGGATATATTTTTAAATCTAGGTATCAGGGCTGCACGGTATATCGAAATTATGGAAATATCGCGAATGGAAATATCGCCATAACTGAATGATTTTAATACTTCAAGAGTTATGAAAAGTCAAAGTTATAGGGTGATACAGACAGCAGAGAATGCTTTCTTTTCCTCAAAAGAACATGAAACGTGTATGTTGGTTATGTCATTTTCAGGTTTTAAATATATTAATATATATATATAAATATAATTTATTTTGATATTACACACTTATAGTATCATCGTGTCGCATATCGCATTTTTTCTTCAATATTGTGCATCCCTACTAGGCATTTACTACTACTACTACTACTACTAATAATAATAATAATAATAATAATAATAATAATGTATTTGATTATATATATTTCTTTATGGTTTAAGATTCCGCCTAATTTATCAGACGCTCTTTTGCAAAATAATTAAATGTAAATTTAGAAGGAAAAAAAAAAAGGGTACTAAACTGTACCTTTCCTTGTCACTGAGGCGAAACTCACCTATTCTACCTTTAGTGTGTATCTTTTCCCTAGAAAGGTATATGTAGTGTACCCTTTAAAGCTAAAAACTAAATGTCATTCTTAAAGGTGCGCTATATCAATATTTCCAGGTGTAAGATGCATATTAAAGATACAAAGGTACAATAGAGAGTTATTTTTTTTCCTGAACCATTCAGAGCTTTGTGTGTCATTAGCAAAACGTTGTAGATGATACAAAACTCAATAGGCGGGTAATGAAAACTGAACAAAACTGGAGTGATGTGAGTGGAGTGATTTTTTTTCCCGGTAAGGACGTGAATAAGGTAGAAATGACAAAAAAAAAAAAAAGTCTTTGGATCAATCTATAAAATTGACTTTTAATTATCGAGATAAAATAGCAAAAATAATCAGAAAGGTGTTTCTTTTACTGTTTTTATCCACCGCTCAAAACTTCTCTCATACTTATGAAACTAACATTGAAGGATTTAAGCTCCGCCCACTTCACAGTCACGTTATATCGTATATCCTTGAAAAGATTGTTTCCTGATATGGCAGTGTACGTGTCATTATGATCAACACAACGATTTCCTTTATAAACTTTATAAATCACGCTAACTAGAGTGGAAACACATTGCATGTTTTAAAACATTTTCCTCAAAACGTTTTTTTTTTTCATGTTCAGATCCAAAAATCTCTAGTTTCATGAAATTATTTCTTATTTATTATTTACAGTTTAATTATTTGTTTAATTCCTGTCCCTAATTAGAAGGATATCACAAATTTGAAAATGAAAATGTTGATTATTGTTGAATTTGTGTTCGATATTTTAAAAAAAACAAAAAAAAACAGAATTTTTATAACAGCATGTCATGTTTTTTTGATTAAACAACAAAGAAATGATTTTTCCAACCATTTTTTTCCGTAAAAGTCTTCCCCTTGAGAGCGTATTCACGGCGAAATAAACGTTTACGTTCTCACACCATTTACAGAGTAGATTTCTGAGGCATGAGAAGTAAAAAAAAAAAAAAAAGCCTTCAAAAAGTAATACAGAAAATATTGACCTTTCACAGAGTTGGAGAAGGAGATGAAAAGATATCAGAGTGTTTACGGAGACAGTCACCAGCACCGAAACTCATGATTCAGAAATGGAAGAAAAACAGGCATATAAAAGTGAGAATAAGAAGTGCAATAAATATCCAGATTTGTATCACAATTTAAAACCTATCTTTATTTTTGATTGTGCTTGTGGTAATGCAGCTGCAAAGTGAGGGTGTGCAAACTTTTGCAATCCAAAATGCTCAGAATAGGGTGGAGTATATAGGGTGACACTTTTATTTTTATTTTTTTTGATTTATGACACAAACGCTGTAGATTGTAAAACATTCCTAATTTTCTAATTTTGCCAGTTTATATATATATATAATTACTGTGAATTTTTTATTTATGCTTTTTTTTAGTTTCTTAGGAATTTGGTTTTCAGAGAATCCTGTGTTTTTGTGTGTTACATTTCATATGAAGATCTCTCTCTCTCTCTCTCTCTCTCCCTCTCCCTCTCTCTCTCTCTCTCTCCCTCTCTCTCTCTCTCTCTCTCTCTCCATATAAAGAAATTTGCCTAAGATACACATATAAATAATAGACATTTTGCATAAATAATATACATTAACTTCGTAAAGTTAATAAGACAAATATAGCAGCTTGTTCGAGAGAAACCGCAAAGCGTGAACTCGTCTGCCCTGAAGATCTGCCCTCCTCCATGTCGGAAAGATGACTGACTGTTACAAAGCGCTGACACTGGAGACTCCTTCCGTACGAGTCTCCTTACCGAAAACGGAAGCAGTGATGGTGAACATTTCTCATAGATGAAAGTCGACACCACAGAGTAATTAGTTGAGCGTTTGCCAGATTCTGTCATTTCAAGAACGCAGATAAAATGAAGCAGTGGTGAGGAGTCGAGAAATAATAGATATGAAGGAATAACTCCCTCGTATTACTGTAAATCTCACCAAGAAGAGAATTTAACACAAAATACATAGATGTGTGCAGGTGGATTAACAGCGGTGATCAGTGATTGGTTGCTAGCAGCAGTAGTGATCACTGATTGGTTGCTAGGAGCAATGGTGATCAGTGATTGGTTACTAGGGCCAATGTTGATCAGTGATTGGTTACTAGGAGCAGTAGTGATCACTGATTGGTTGCTAGGGCCAATGTTGATCAGTGATTGGTTACTAGGAGCAGTACTGATCAGGGATAGGGTTGTTAGGAGCAGTAGTGATCAGTGATTGGTTGCTAGGAGCAGTGGTGATCACTGATTGGTTGCTAGGAGCGGTAGTGATCAGTGATTGGTTACTAGGAGCAGTAGTGATCAGTGATTTGTCGCTGGAAATAAAGGTGATCAGTGATTGGTTGCTAGGAGCGGTAGTGATAAGTGATTGGTCACTGGAAACAATGGTGATCAGTGATTGGTTTCTAGAAGTAGTAGTGATCAGGGATTGGTTGCTAGGGCCAATGTTGATCAGTGATTGGTTACTAGGAGCGGTAGTGATCAGTGATTGGTTACTAGGAGCGGTAGTGATCAGTGATTGGTTGCTAGGAGAGGTAGTGATCAGTGATTGGTTACTAGGAGCGGTAGTGATCAGTGATTGGTTACTAGGAGTGGTAGTGATCAGTAATTGGTTGCTAGGAGTGGTATTGATCAGTAATTGGTTGCTAGGAGCGGTAGAGATCAGTGATTGGTTACTAGGAGCGGTAGTGATCAGTGATTGGTTACTAGGAGCGGTAGTGATCAGTGATTGGTTGCTAGGAGTGGTAGTGATCAGTGATTGGTCGCTAGGAGTGGTAGTGATCAGTAATTGGTTGCTAGGAGCGGTAGAGATCAGTAATTGGTTACTAGGAGTGGTATTGATCAGTAATTGGTTACTAGGAGCGGTAGTGATCAGTGATTGGTTGCTAGGAGTGGTAGTGATCAGTGATTGGTCGCTAGGAGCGGTAGTGATCAGTAATTGGTTGCTAGGAGCGGTAGAGATCAGTGATTGGTCGCTAGGAGCGGTAGTGATCAGTGATTGGTTGCTGGAAACAGTGGTGATCACACTAGTGATTTTTACACACTGGTGATGAGTTGACTGAACTTCATTACCAGAAGCTGTCTCATATTATCGCATCAACTGGTACCTATTACCAGAGCTGGAGAGCCATATAAGTGCAGGACAGTCTCTAATATCTGTTCCAAAACTTATAAAACCTTTTTATGACTATATTTTTTTAAATAAAGTTGCTTGTTGGCAGCACAGCTGTGGAAACTGTAGGTTTCCATGTTCAGTGGGACTGTAGTTCCTACTCAAGACCTCTGAAGCTTGACTGATTTACGTAGGCCTCAGCTCTCGTGGGCTCTCGTGGGCCCTCGTGACCTTGTTTACGGTGTTTGTGCTCTGCTTCTGTTCCTGACAGACACCATTATATAGCTTTAAGGTCACATTTGAGTTTCCACACGACCGAGGTGCTTTCCAGTGGCGTGGAGAGCTCTTCTGATATTGCACGCTACAAACAGAGCGAAGCAGGGAGAGAAATCCCCTCAGCCTCGCTCACTCATCACTTCTCACCCAGACTTTCACTGCTTTCCCTTCTGCAAGAAAAAGGTCAAGTGAAGCAGCTTGCACTGCGGCAGATTAATAACACTCTGCTGAGGATTACAGCTCGGGGGCCATGATACGATTAGAAATGCGTTCTTTAGTCATCTTTATTCATAATTCCTGTCTACACCTTACATTATATTCATTCGAATTGGACCATTTACTACTTTTTAAATATTCTCATTTTCACGCTTTATATTAAAAAAAAAAAACCACTGGGCTTAATTTATTTTATTGCAGCTGTCACAACAGATTTTACAGTTTACTCAGCAAATATTAGCTTTTTTTTAAAAGTAACATTTACATCTTTCCTGATTTCATATTCTACTCGTAGTCACTGAATGTAAACACACACTTCCTAAACTTTTTTTTTTTTTTGACTAAATGCATAACTGCATGTTATTTATGGTATACAAATATTTTAACCTATTTACAGTTAAGTATTGATTTTCCAGAAGAGTTTTTGAATCTGCTACAGTACCATACGATTCAGATTCTTAAGGCATTGATATTTTCAATATTATATTCCATATCTGACGATATCACTGAATCTGCTCTGATGCTATGCAGGTCTATTTAGTAGCCTCCGATTGATATGTGACCACCTTGCTAACCTTTTGAATTATTTATACATAATTAAATATATATATATATATATATATATATATATATATATATATATATATATATATATATATAAAAATACATTTTTTTACACTCCAGTTGTCTGTCCTTTTTCGATAATAATCCATTTGTAATCAGTTATGATCGCTAATAGTCGATTTATGATTGTTGCCTCAATTCATTTCACTTTTAAAACTGAAATTTGTAAAATGCTAAAGATAAAAATAATTAAAAAAAAAAAAAATAATAATAATAACTTTGGGTAGTTAGCTGAATATCTAACATTAGGTAGCGAGTTTGAATTTGAAATGAAAAACGAAGGCCTAATTAAAAATTCAAACCTTTAACAGCTTAATATTTCAGTAATGCAGAAAATCGGACGTGTGGTTTCACGTGTTGGTGTGGTTTCGCGTGTCGGTGTGGTTTCACAGAGTGGTCCTGTGTTTGCAGGTTCATGGACCCAGTGAGGCCCTGAGATGGCGTCGGCCTTTTAGTCACTGGCAAAATGATGCTGCGCAATCTGCTCTTCTCACCTACGGCAATAAATCCGAGGTAAAGACCATCACTTTCATCATTTCAGCCTCTTTTCAAGATAATCGATCATGTACAGTGATATATATGTCACGTTCACACTGGCAGCGAAACAAGCTTATGGAACAAGTGAAATAATTATCGCTTACGTTATAGCAGCTATAAACAGTCATTCCCTCACCAGCCTCTCTTTTTCCTCTGTCTCGGTTACGTTAAGGAGTAACACACAATGGACCAGGCTGTTATACACCGGGGTTTCGTGATACTGGATACATTAATGAGACAAAAAAAGAAAAAAACGCAGCTTATCATGTTACCTTGAAACCACGAAGTTTAAACTCCTGTATCCTGAAGACGTTCTGACGCTAGGAGACTTTACAAAGCGCTGTGACTGTTACAAAGCGCTGACACTCGAGACTCCGAAATTGTCTTTCTTTGTTAAAGAGCAACAACACAAATTAAAAAAAAAAAAAAAAGTATTTATTATTAGGTTTAGGTTACATGGAGCGTCCAAAGTACACTTCGCAGTGAATGAGCTGTTACTATAGAAACGATAACGTCGTTCATGTTACAGCCAGAACTACTGTTCAAGTTCGGTTATAGACGATTAAGCCACACCTTCTGACCAATCAGATTTGAGAATTCTAATGTATGTGGTTAAAAAAATAAAAGGTTTGTGCTTGACAGTTTCAAAATGTGAAGATGAACGTATTGGTAAGCTTGGCTTTGATCCCATCACTTTTTTTTGGAATGTAAAAAAAGCCACTCGTAAGAGAGGGAGAGAAAAAAAAACGAGAAGGAAAGAACAGAAAAGAAATAATTAAAAATAAAAATAAACAAGGCGTAAAGAAAAAATGTGCATGTCTTCATCAACGAATGAATGGAAGAAACAAATCACGCCATGTTTTATATTTACAGGATTTATATTAACTCTAAATTAAAAGAAAGGCCCGTTTTTTTTTGTGTGTGTGTGTGTTTTTTTAGCTCTCATTTCCAGTCACTTAACTTCCCAGAGGAGAACGACGAAACCATGAGTAAAAGCGACGAAGACTCCGTGCTCCGTTCAGATTCCGTCTCTGAGGTCAGCACCGTTGACCCGCAACGTTTACCTGCTACGACTCAGTCGCCTCCCAGCAGGTCTGCTGCTTTCCCCGACTTCTGCAGCAGCGTGAGCAGCAGCATGCAGTCCAGCTACGGACCGTACCAGCCTCGCCTGGGTCTGCCAGCGGGCTACAGCGCCCAGACGCCCTTCCCCAGCCAAGCCCAAAGCTCCTTCAGCACTCTGCAGCCTCATAAAGACCAGTGGCTCCATTCCAGCTCTTTTTCAGGCGGATTCTCCAGCAACGGACGTCCGTCCTGCCTCGTGTCTGGAGATTACTGTTCCTATCAGAGCAAGGCCTGCTGCTCGCACTCGCTGCCAGATGGCCACAGCTCTGACCCTGCCAGCTTGGAGCAGCCTCGCTCACTTCACTCCATCCCTATGGAATTAGCGCAGCACAGCTACTACCTGCCGCCGTGCTCCTCCCACGGTGCGCCGTGCTGCGGCCCGGGTCCAGGACACGCCTTCTGGATGAATCCGAGACCACATCCTGACATACGCTACCACGTGCCGTATTCATCTTCCTGTAAGTGCACGTAAAAGTCTTACTGCCAGCTTTCGGAAAAGGATATATAAGTTTGATAAGTTTAATACGTGTGATCGTGTTCTCAAACAATTCTATACGTGAATTTATTTATTTACACGATTGCGTTACGTTCCTGTTATAATTCTTTTTAGCTGTATTAATCCTTTAATTATATTGCTGTCCCTTCAGCTGTCAGGAAAAGTTGAGTGTTTTTAAATGTGTACAGGTAATTCTGAGATACACAAAGATGCTACTCATTTTTAAATATTTTCTGAATTATTAATAATGTCATATTAAACCAAGGTTAACGCAAATATTTCAAACATTTCTTTTTTTTGTTATTTGGACTAATTATTTGGAATAATTGGCCCAACTTGCAAGAGATTAGAAATACAGTAGGTAACCGCGAAAGATAAAGCGTTTCAAATCTCTGAACGCCGGACCGAACATCGGAGTGTGAACATGAGAAGTATTTCACCGTCGTTTCTTTCTTCCGGACATGTCACTGCTTGCGTTTAGAGGAAAAGAAAGTGCACTACTAAAGAGCAGCTCAGTAGATTTAACCTGCTGGTAACTAAAACCTGAAATATTCAACACTATTTACTAGTTCTTGGTGATTTCAGGTAAAATACTACAAATTTTAGATAACGTAGTTCATATTGCAAACGCCGTGGTCTTTGTTTGTTGGCAGGTTGATGACATTCAGAAATGTAGTACAAGACAAGCAGGAACAGAGTTCACTTTTTTTTTTTTTTTTCACTCTTTTTTTCATCTGTATGACCCAGAAGTCACTGTATTATAATGTGGCCTTTAAGGCAGAGTTTGGCTTTGACTCAGCTTGTCCCCATGCCAACCCATCATGTTTTTAATACAGTGAACTCACTTATAAGAAGCGTTTTTTTTTTCTCATTCTATAACAGTGTCATCTGATTGCATCACTTGATATATATAATGTATACAAATCCATGCTTAGTGATATTATTCTGCTATAAATCAAGTGCAGTATTATGCAGTTTTATCCCTTAGGATAAATTTATACCAAGATTCGGTTCCTTAGCCCAAAATGTGTCAATATTTACCCAGGGAAAGTTCCTCGTATTCAGAATCGGGTTACGCACCTGCTCGAGTTGATTTTTTTTTTGAGTGCATCTTTCAGATTACTCAAATCACCTCACGCCTCTGAGGTTACCAGATTTCTACCAGATGAGTAGAAGTGTCCGAGACGGAGTTTTTCAATATCTCATGCTTTAAAACATAAACCTCACCTTTAAGCAAGTGCTCTGCGAAAATATCAAATAACGATATTTGAAGGCTGTTCCTCCATTAAGAGGAATAAAAGATGAATAAAAAGATATTGTGATACTCATGATAGCTCAGCGAAGTGTTTTCTGACAAAACTTATCACGCTATCCATATTACATCATCATATCGCCCAGCCCATCATACTTTAAGCCATGATAACCTAAACTGGAATTCTATGGGGGGTGCAAACTTTTGCTCTTAAACATATATGTTGTATAATACCATATAATAAATTGCACTTAAGTGGCGGAGAAATGAAGTAGAAAACTAAACGTCATATCAAAACTATTGGCACTCTTCTTGAAAATGTGCAACTATTTATTTATTTACTTACTTACTTACAGTATTTCTTAGGGGTGCCAACACTTTTGCCACATACAGTACTGAGCAAAATTCTCCTACGCTACAGATGGGGTCATAATTTTGTGTGATGTAATAGTTTCTAGCTAGAAACTCTACAAAGTACAATATTCATGCTAGATTTTGCAAATTGTGCAATGCTTCTGCTTCTGCTAGCACGTATTCGTGGGAACCAGTTTTCACTGATCTTGTGTGCATTACATCAAAGTAACGATCTACTGTGAAGGAGGGAAAAAAGAAAAAAAAAAATCTGAGTCGAAATCTAGGTTGCGTGTTACAGCCGAGATAAGACGCACACTTCTGAGTACATCTCGAAACTTTGCTAAGCTGCAGTGCGCCGCGCAATCCCAGTCCTTTTATCAGTCCAGAGCACCTGCACTTGCACGCTCTGACACACACTCGTACGTAAAAGCAGTGTCGGAAGTAATTCAGACGAGTTTGCCTTAGATTTGAGTACTGTACACTTAACGTCCACTTTATTAGGAACACCCGTACACCTGCACATTCCTGCAGTTAGTCAGTTGTCAGCCAATCGTGTGGCAACAGCGCGGCGCATAAAATCATGCAGATACAAGTCGAGAGCTTGAGGCAATGTTTAGATCAAATATCAGAATGGGGGAAAAAAAAATAAAATGTGATCTCTATGAGTCTATGACTTTAACCGTGGCATTAACGTCAGTTCCAGATGGGTTGCGTTGCTTTTCTGCTCATCACGGTTGTAAAGAGTGATTATTTGAGGTACTATAGACTTCCTGTCTGCTCAGACCAGTCTGAGCTTTTTGTTTTTCGTACCATTCTGTGCAAACTCTAGAGAGTGTTTTGTGTGTGTGTGTGTGTAAATCCCAGGAGTGTCTGAAAATACTCAAACCAACCCATCGGGCACCAAGCCACGCCACAGTTAAAGTCACAGACGTCACACTTTTTCTTCATTCTGATGTTTGATGTGAACATTGACTGAAGCTCTTGACTTGCATCTGCATGATTTCCTTGTATAGCCGCATAAATGAGCAGGTGTACAGGCGTTCCTAATAAAGTGAACATTCAGCGTATGTTGTATTTCATGTTTAAAAACGAGTTCTTGCTTAATTTCCTGTCACAGGGGAAAGATTTCTCCGATAGATTTGAGCAGAAAATGTGAATGTGATTATGAGTAAAGAGTGCCAGATTACATTTGATGTGATGAATTACATCATTCAGTTTCTGATCCCGTCACTCACTTTATCTTTTTTTTTTTTTTTTTTTTTAATATATATATATATATATATATATATATATATATATATATATATATATATATATATATATATTTTTTTCCCCAGACTCCAGTAACAGCAAGCCGTCAGACCCCGAGCTCATTCCTAGGTAATATTTTCTTGTGCGTAAATTCGTCCCTGTTCTTTCTCACATCTTGTTCTCTGAGAGCGTAATTATTCTTTATTCATGCATCGAAACTCTTTTTATGTCTTCGTGATCATTTTGTGGTCTTCCTTCTGAAAGCAGGCGTGAATCATTTCACCCTCATCCAAAGAGCGTTCCCAGCACCGCACCCCTGTCATTAGAGCAGAGTAAGTTTCTCTACACTTCTCAGGAACAAATAAAGAAGAGCAACGTTCAGTGATACTCCAGAGCTTTGTGTGTGTGTGTGTGTGTGTGTGTGTGTGTGAGAGAGAGATTACCACAGATAAGAATTTCTTCATGTTTGCCTGCACTGAGAAATTAACAGGAAACCTGTTTACTCCGAACTCACTTATCACAGACGTCTAAGGACAGATGAACAGCATAAAAGTTTAAAATACACGACTATATAATATCGCAAATAGTCTGAG
The DNA here is from genome assembly GCF_027358585.1 of Pangasianodon hypophthalmus. Taxonomy (NCBI): domain Eukaryota; kingdom Metazoa; phylum Chordata; class Actinopteri; order Siluriformes; family Pangasiidae; genus Pangasianodon; species Pangasianodon hypophthalmus. The sequence goes on along the minus strand of NC_069711.1, from coordinate 2,336,580 downwards.
AATTGAGAGAAAGTCTTAAAATTGTGGAGTTTTTATCCACTCGTAAAGGTTTTTTTTTTCCCTTTGAAAAAGATGAGCAGATTCGGAGCATTTTCGAACATCTTTGGCTGAAAAATTCATGAAAAATGTTTTAATGCCCTTAGAGCTTCATTTTCTTGGAGTAAATGTGAATGTTTTTTTTTTTCTTTTCCTTTCTCAGTGCAGAGAAATATGATAAAATATGTGAAAAATGCTTGCATGTCATGCTATTATAGGAAAATAATCAACAACAGGATGGTGTGATGAAGCTTATTGATTTATTACTGTTGATTATTTCTCAAAGCGTTTTATTTCACTTCAATTTACCAATGCGTACGTTTCTTTTTTCCCTTTATTAAAGAACGACATTTTATACTTTTTATCCGATTATAGTTACGTTTAATGAATGTTGTGGAACGTCCACAAAACAAGTCAGTTCCTGTTCACACAGCTATAAACAGTCGTTCCATCATCATCCTTTTTTTTTTTTTTAAGACAAATAAACGCATCTTGTCTCGTTACGGAAGAACTGCAAAGTATAAACTCTTTCTCCGTCCTGAAAATGTCCGAAAATTAAGTTACAGCTTTAATTCTGACTGTTAAAAAGCACTGACACTGGAGACTCCTTCCATTTTTTTAAAAAAAATCCGTTTATGTGAAGCGTACGCCGTACAAGTCCCCGTGAATGAGTTGTTACTATAGAAACGATAACGTATTAGAACGAGCGTATTAATAGAAACCCGAGATTTGCAGCTGCTGTTATAGAGAATTAATCAACACACAGACCTGTGGTGTAAACAATTTTTTCCTTTTTTTTTTTTTTTTTTTTTTTTGCAGGGAAAGTGTTTGTGACGTACGAAGCCGACAACGAAAACCACGTTAAAGAGGTCATCAATTTTGTGGCACTGCTGAGGCACAACGGCTTCTACACCCACGTAAGAGAGAACTACTTCAGATTTCATAGTGCGAAGCTACGGAATGATTCATCTTTTTCATTCAAGAAGCCCGTTTTGTACTTGAGGTCATATTTTTTTTTTTTTGTCTCCAGATTGCATCAGCGTTAAGCTAATGATGGCCCAGAAAAACCAAAAAAAAAAAAATATATTGTAACCTTGGACTGACTTTCTGTCTGTATTCCTTGTTTAATTGCTGCAGGAAAAGCCAGTCGTTTGAATTCAGGGCAGTAACGTTGTTCTGTGCTCCGTATTTGCAGATTGACATGTTTGAACAGCAGTTCAGGAGCATAAGTAAGATCGACTTTATGGAAAGGTATATTACGGAGGTAAGTTTAGGTTTATTTTATTTCATTTGATTTAATATTGAGTTTGCACCTTTGATGGAACTTGACAGCAAGACTATCTCTAATTTCAGCTAATAGCAGCAGTTTTGCTATTTTGCTAGGATGCTACGTCCATGTGGTAAAAGACATTGTTCTAGTTCAGCATTTTCCGTTTTCACTCGTACTCAAATGCGAGGTTTAAACACACACTAGGTGTGTGTTTTTACACTTGGAGTCTATTGTGCTGATTTCTGTGAGCTGTATGCTACTAGTGTCTTGCTATTGACCCTACAATACACAACGTTCCCACTCTATTGTGCATTTAAAACCCAAAATCAGGGCTACTGCAGTTCCTATTTGATCATTTTGTGAAAATGCTTCCTCTTGCAAGTCTAAGTCGACTTCCAATCACAAGCTTTGCAGTCTGAGTTGAGTCTTGAGTCACATAATTTGAAGTGTTACTTGAGTTGTAAGTCGTAACCTTTGAAGTCTGAGGCCGGTAGTGAGTCGTACGCATTGAAGTTTGAGTTGAGTCATGAGCTTTGTAGTGGGAATCAGATTGAGAGTCACAAGCTTCAGAATCTGAGTCGAGTTGTGAGTCAAAAGCTTTGAATTTTGAGCCGAGCTGTGAGTCAGAAGCAGTGAACGTCTGAGTCGAGCTGTGAATCAGAAGCATTGAAATCTGAGTTGAGTTGTGAGTCGAGTTGTGAGTCAGAAGCATTGAAGTCTGATTCGAGTTGTGAGTCAGAAGCATTGAAGTCTGATTCGAGTTGTGAGTCAGAAGCATTGAAATCTGAGTCGAGTTGTGAGTCAAAAGCATTGAAGTCTGATTCGAGTTGCAAATCATAAGCTTTGAAATCTGAGTCGAGTTGTGAGTCAAGTTGTGAGTCAAAAGCATTGAAGTCTGAGTCGAGTTGTGAGTCAGAAGCATTGAAGTCTGAGTCGAGTTGTGAGTCGAGTTGTGAGTCAAAAGCATTGAAGTCCGAGTCGAGTTGCAAATCATAAGCTTTGAAATCTGAGTCGAGTTGTGAGTCAAGTTGTGAGTCAAAAGCATTGAAGTCTGAGTCGAGTTGTGAGTCAAAAGCATTGAAGTCTGAGTCAAGTTGTGAGTCAGAAGCATTGAAAACTGACTCGAGCTGTGAGTCAGCAGCATTGAAGTCTGAGTCAAACTGAGTCAGAAGCATTGAAGTCCAAGTTGAGTTGCAAATCATAAGCTTTGAAATCTGAATCGAGTTGTGAGTCAGAAGCATTGAAGTCTGAGTCTAGTTACAAGTATTAAGCTTTGAAATCTGAGTCAAGTTGTGAGTCGAGTTGTGAGCCAGAAGCTTTGAAATCTGAGTCGAGTTGTGAGTCAGAAGCATTGAAATCTGAGTCGAGTTGCCTGCCTTAAGCTTTGAAGTCTGATTCGAGTTGTGAGTCAGTAAATTTAAGATTTTTTATTTAAGATTCGAAGCATGAGTCTTCATCTCTATCACATCTCGTAGTCTTAGGGCTTTAGTCATCAATGGAATTCCTGTTATATTGTCTCACATATTTAATTTTTTTTTTTTTAGAAAGACTATCTGATCATCATCATCATCAGCCCAAAGTACTTCGAGACTGTAACTAATGCTTCATTATGCATAGAGAATGACGAAACACTCAACACTGTCTATATCCACAAACAGGTGGGTTTTCGTTCCTCCAAAGTACGTCTTAAGACATTTTTATATACATACAGTTCACTCATTTTGTATTCTGTACTGGTGATGTTTTTTTTTTTTTTTTTTTTATCTTACAGTTACAGAATGAATTCATTCAGAACGGCTGCAGGAATTTCAGATTCATCCCTGTGTTGTTTCCTGGTGCCAAGAGAGTAAGAGTTGTTCATTCATTTATTCATGTTTTTATTGCAATATTGGTACGTAGGTGAGTCTTTAAGAAGTAATTGGTGAAATTGTGGTTATTTTGTACCAAAGATCCCCAGCATCAGCACCAACAGGATGTAGTTTTGTTTCAATGGACATTTTTGTGCGTACTAAAATGTAAATTTTAAGATGAAACCGTTCAATTTTAGCTCGAATAGTGCAAGTCGCTACTGACGTACAAGGTTTTAGTTCATTGATCATATCTGTATAAAGTTATTTTGATTCATCATCTAGTCAGAAATTAAAATATTTCATTTTTGTCATGGTGACGATTTTTCGTCTTGTTGCTACAGGTGATGAAAATAATAAAAAAAACTCTTAATTTGCTTTCAGATTGAATAACAGTGTTAATTGAGGAACAATGTTAATGTTAATCTACAGTGTTAGGTCTTGTTCCATGTTGAATGGAACCACAGCTTTGTTTTGCAGTAATGGCGCTTTCGTTGTTTTTCCAGTTGTCTTGCAATTTGGTGGAAATTGAGAAAGTTGCAAATTTCAAATCATGGATTCATATCATATATCGTATCATATCGAGATCGATGATCACTATGAATCAGTAAAGCAACTCTATCATTGGGGAAAATATATAAGTTTAAATTGAACTCCTGGATAACACTGGCCTTAAATCCAAACTGTTCTTTCTGTCACCTTTGGGAAAAAAAGTGAAAATCTTCACACATGGCTCAGTGTCAGATCCACGAAAATAAATCGTTACTCCCTCCAGGCCTTCAGGTTTATCACTGGTTCTTCTGTCACCCTTATTTTATACATGGCACTGCTCAGAGCGAAACCTTCAAACCGACATCTTTATCGGTCCTGGAGTTCATTTTTATTTTCGATTTATTTTTTTCGACTCAGGATTAACCCTCATTAAGACAAATCTGACAATGTGTGTTTGTACTGTCAACGATTAGCACGAGGAGTGTTAGCGTCGTTAATCCCATCTAACCGTCTCGTCCTCAGTGCCATGTTCCTGCGTGGCTCCAGAACACGCACATCTTCAGCTGGCCCAGAGACAGAGACGACATCTTGCGACGGCTCATGCGGGTGGAGAAGTACAACCCTCCGCCCATAGGGGAGCTGCCCACCATCGTCTCCATCCCCATATAGTGAATGAAGCGTGGGACGGTGTTGATGGTGGAGTGTTACACCTGCAATCTGAGCCATGATTGCTTTTCAACAGGAAGTGGACTTTGGAGCCATTTGAACCAGGAATTGTAACCTTCTAGCTACTATTTATACCTTGGAACCTATAGAGTTTCTGTGATGTACATTTAACACTCTTTCGCACCTGTTAGTCTGTTTGTATCAGAGCGGCAAAATAACTTTGGCTGAGGTGTGTGTGTGGGGCTGAAAACGTCCTCGGAAAAATTCGTTCCTTCATTGTTCAGAAATACGGCGACGGAAAAAGAAACTTTTAACGACGTGTGCGTAGAAATCACAAAAATCACGTAGAGAGCACGGAGCCGAATGAGCTAAATAAATGATTCAGTGATAATACCTAGATTAAAACATGTTGTGTGTCAGATTTTGTGTGTTTATTTCTCTTTTTGTTCACCTGCTACAAATCTCATGAGCACATGGCTGCATTTCTGCAGCTCTACAGCTCTGTCCTTTGGCTCAAGTTCAAGTCTCAGTGCTCAGTTTAGCAGCTCGAAAAAAAAATCCACAAAAAATTCACTTCCTGCATTCGAGTCTAAACCGTTTCTCACTAGAGTTCACTTGGAGGCAGACTGAGACCCGTTCGCTCAGAGGTTCTCGGACCCGAGTGTCCATTCAAATGGACTACATGCTGTGAATGTGAAAGCACCATGAGATGAAACAAACTTAAAGATCTCAGCGTAGTTCAAGCAGAAATGAGATGTATGATGGTCACACAGAGACGAAACCACTTTCTCATGTATAAGTTCTCCAGTACTGCAGGGGGCGGTGTTAAAATGACATTTTATCTCACGTCATGACATTATCTACAACTGCACTGGAGACTCCTTCCATAAATGTTCAATAAACATCTCCTTACAGAAGATCAACAATTACACAAGTTCTTAGATCCATTCACGTAGAGCGTCCTCTGTACCAGTCGCTGTGAACGAGCTGTTACTATGGAAACGATAACATATTAACGAGCATATTAACATATTAACATATATGAATAGAACGAGTTTATTAACATAAACCTGCGATTTGCGGCTGCACGACTGTCCGAGCTGCTGCTATAGAGAATTCATCAACCAATCAGAATTCAGTTTTATTTAGTTAGTATTTGGTCGTCTGTTTATATTAAAAAAGTGAACACTTTGTAAGAAGGCGGTAAGAAGTGTTACAGGAAGTCGGGAAAACAGCATTATTTCGCTATTGTGTCTCCAATAAGTGAGGTCTCGCTATTATATAATTTTAGTGCAATTTTGGAGAAAAGTAGGTGAAAACCCAACGGTGTTCCTTTATTTCTGACTATGAAAGAAACAGCTAGGTGCAAACCAAAGAAAAATGAGCAATAACCCACAATTAAACCTGCAAATTATGCTTGTGCTTGCGTTACAATTCACCCCCGAGCACTGTATAGATGATTCAGCGCAAGTCATTCTGTGAGTCTTAACAGCTTTTGTATTTAAAAAAAAAAAAACTCCGCGACTCTCGGGAGTCTGTTCGCTGTGTGCGTGTCTGTGTGTGTGTGTGTGTGTGTGTGTGTGTGTGTGTGAAAAACTGCTCAGCTTGCTGTCTTGCCAATGTGGAGCGATAAGAAATTTGTTTTCTGTCTTCTCAGCCCCTTCCTTTTACATCCTGTCTGATAGCATCTTGTAATACTCTCCAAAAGATTAAAAAAAAAAAAAAAAAAGCGATGGTGAATATTCACTTGTCTGCTCATACGCTGTTGATGAGACAGACGTTAAAAAACTGACGTTTTCAACACGAAGTGTGTATTTCTATATAAAATAGAATCCAAAATGAGTCTAAGTGATGAGTTCCTGATGATTACTTGTAGTAGTATTATTTTTTTAAAAAATGTCATGACCACTGCCGGAGTGGAGCTTGGCTTTTTTTTTATACATCATAATAGACAAAATATATCATTAACAAGGGAAATCTGAACAGATGGAGAAATATGCGTCACTTGCAGCTACACTGAGACTTCTAAGCGATCCAGCAGCAGCAGCTCGTGACCATAGAGTTAACAAAGACATGGCTTTAAACTAAATAAAGTTGAGACGCGGTCACACTCATGCAATAAGCAACTATCTAATGAATTTTTAGAGTAACCTGTTGAGTTGACAATCAAAAACATAGTCGTAGTCATCCAACGCACACTCTAGCAGCTTGTTTTGAGCAGTTTTAAGCCAGCTAGGTGCACACAGAAGAGCTAATATCATAATTAGTCAGATTCCAGCTCAAATACATCTCAGGACCCTGAAATTTTTCCCAAAAAATTGGAAAAAGTTGACACTTTTTTCCTTCTTTTTCTCAGCCTTCATGTAGGGGAAACAAGGTCACAGTGGTGTGCACGCATTTCCATTATACAGACATTATCCACTCCTGCTTTCCGTCTCACTATATGGCCAAAAATATGCGGACACCTGACCATCATACTCATATGTGCTTGGTGAACATCTTCCCTTGCTGTTATAATGAGCTCCACTCTTCTGCGAAGGCTTTCCACTAGATGTTGGAGCGTGGCTGTGGGGATTTGTGTTCATTCAGCTACAAGAGCATTAGTGAGGTCAGGCACTGATGTTGGGATGTCGAGGAGGTCTGGGGTTCAGTCGGCGTTCCAGTTCATCCCAAAGGTGTTCAGTGGGGTTGAGGTCAGGGCTCTGTGCAGGACACTCGAGTTCTTCCACTCCAACCTTCACACACCATGTCTTCATGGAGCTCGCTTTGTGCACAGGAGCATACAAAGACATTCTAGACAATTATGTGCTTCTAACCATGTGGCAACATTTTAGAGAAGAATTTTACAATAGACATGGTTCTGTACACCATAGACACGCTTCCTGCACTTACACTTTGCCTTTGTTTGCAGAAATGTATTTGATTAGATTCTGATTATTTGATGAAAAACAAGATCTTGGCAGCCCTAGAGCAACTGGCAACCCTGTCAATCCTGTCTGCTGCTCCTCCCCCGAGCATGGGGCAGCATGATACCTGTCCCAATGGACTTCTATTAGAGCTTGTTGCAATTCCCATTTTTGACCACTAGGTGCAATAATAACTCTATGGAGCTAAATGGTGGCGTCAGCGCACTTATATCTGTCATATAGCTTTTTTTTTTTTTTTTTTTTTTTTTTTTCTTTCCAAAAAGATGAAATTTTAATGGAATTTAAAATGGATTGGGTTGCGAATGAGGACTTTGAGATTGATATTTGTTAAACAGCTGAGATAAATGTTAGGGCTGGACTCAAAACTGATCAGACATCCATCTAAAATGGATTTTTACAGAATTAAAAAAAAAAAAATTAGTATATTTCCTCATCCATTGCTGAAATTAATTCCACTGCTTCTGACCAATCAGAATCGAGAATTTCAGCTCTCTGTAGCATAAGCTCCTTTGAGACAGTATAACATGATGGTGGGTTAAATATTTTCCCAGAATTCCACACAAGCTTCTGTATCACGCGAAGGGTCATACTGCTTCGACTGTAGAAATTCATGGCATTCTTTACAGTGTAATAAAACCGAATTCCTCCCGCGCACGCGTCTAACAAGCGAATCACTTCGTCAGCTGTGCGTTCTCGGTTCTGCCGCGGGCAAATTCTTACTTCTTCGAAAGAACTTCTTAACATGTTCGGTCAGGGAGGAGAAGACTCCAGAACGAGGCTGAAGTGCACACCGTGTCTCTAAACACGTGCTCCTCTGCAGCATGCTGTTAGACCGGTGAAGCTTGCAGCATTTAGTTGTTGTTAAAGGTGGAGTTCTGTTGGAATACAGAAGAAACAAAAGCGCACCTTTGTGTGGACAGTTAAGAGTACGTAGCTACGTTAAAAAAAAAGGTTCTACTTAAAAGTAAAGTTAAAATACGTTTCCTTATTCATACAGAATCACTTTATGAAGCAAAGAACCCTACAATATATTAAAAACCACTGAATAACAGTGTTAGTGTCAACCCTTAAAGGTTCCTCGGTTGCTCCTCTGGGGAACCATTTTGAGGTTTTACATAATAAATAATAAAGTAAATAATAAGCAGAGCCTTTATGGGTTCTATGTATTTAAAAAAAAAAACTTGGAAATAGGATTTTAACTTTCTAAAGAAGAACGTCAGCATTTTTTAATTTATTTTTTTAAGAATATATTCTTTATGAAGCTAGAACCATATTTCAAGTTATGAACACAACCATATGCCACATTTGCCCTTTTAAGGTTCTGTAAGGTTCTGTGTAAATAAATAATAATCTAAATGCTAAGCAGAGCCTTTTTTTTTTTGGAAAAAAGTTCCAAGTAGAACCTCATTAGGACGATAGAACCCTCTTTTCCAAGATTTTGCAAGAATGCAACCAAATACTAAATGCATGAGGCTCTTTTCTGAGACATACCACACCCACACACACACACACACACACACACACACACACACACACACACACACACACACACACACACACACATACACACATTAAGCATTAAAATACAGAGTACTTAAGTTTGTGAACAGGTTCTACTTTTATTTAGAACCCTAAACAGTCCATAGAATCACTTTATAGAACAAAGAACCATAAACTATCCAAAGAACCACTGAATAAGAGTTGAAGTCATACACTGTGAGAAAGAAGGTTAAATCTAGAACCCTTATGGGTTCTTCGTAGTTGTTCCTCTGAGGAATCCCGTTGGAAATGGTTCCCCAGTTTCACGATTTGTTGTTCTTTGAAAAACGAAATGAAAATTTAGAAGAAAAGTAAAAGTTTTTCATTTCAATAATACTCAAGCAAAGTATAAACACAGCAAAATAATGAAATATTACGTATAGTAGCAAAGTAGGAAAATATGGAGCGTTTTTGCTTAAACAAACGTGAACATTATACTCTATGAAAAGAATATTATGTAGAGTTATTAATAATAAAGTGTGAGTGTAAAGTTTCCTAGCGTCGTTCTTATCTAAAACAGACTGGTGGTTACCGTAAAACCTGTAAAAAAAAATTTCTGAGACTACTGAGGACCGGACCTCGGGGTCCTCATAGCTAGCTACGGTCAGGATTATGAGAACCGTTCATTAAAAATAATTATTAATGCAGTTAATTAATGGTTTGGAATGGAAGATAGTGAATTAACGGTATGATAACTGGAATCTGACCGTAACCTCAATGAGCAAAGGAAAACTTTCAGTTTCACTCTTTTAGTTTGTACTAAAATAAAAGTTTTCTTTCTTCCTAGTGAGGACCATCCAAATGTCCCCACAAGTGCATACACACCCACACACACACACACACACACACAAGAACAGTGTTGCTGTGAGTCGGAGGAGCAGCTGAAGGTTGATTTGATGTCTAATCACAGTGTGACCTCATTGTGAGGATGATTAGGCCTGAATTATCCTAAATGAAGTGGAACATTGTCATAAAGATGACGGGCTAAACGAGACGCAATAAAATACTCCATAAAACGAACGTTATCACGTCCTACTCTCGCGAACCCTTCCGCACAAATGAAACGTGACGCCACGTGCTGAATAATAGATTTATTTTAAAGTACGACAGTGGTTTTTTTTTTTTTTTTTTTTTTTTTAAAAAATCCAGTCTCTTGTGTGTAATCTGACTCAGAGCTGATTAAACAGACTTCCTCTGACACACGATGATTTCAGTGGCTACGGTGGACGTTTCGCTTCAAAATATGAACTCAAGGACTTTTATCATGAAGGACGTGACCATTGCGTGAAATTCGGACATTTCAGAAGCAAATCAGAGCAAATCATTTTCTCCTGCTGGATCCTTTTTTTTTTGTTTTTTTCAAAGTATGAAAAGGGATCTAGTAGAACAGCACATTTAATATCTAAATAAATCTATATACTGATGTTGTTGGATTTTATAAAGGAACACTGAATGCAATAAATAAAAAAAATAATAAATAAACAAAAGCAACAAAAGTAATATCCATATTGGATTTTATAAATGAACATTGAATGCAATGCAAGTAAAATAATATATAATATATAATATACAGAATTAAACAAACAAACAAACAAACAGATAAATAAATAAATAAAAAGTGAATAAATAAATAAATGATAATATTTGTTATTTGATGTGGTTGGATTTTGTGAAGGCACACTGAATGCAATAAATAAAACTAACTAACTAACGAAATAAATAAATATTTATAGCCATAAATAAGCAAATTAGCAAACAAACAAACAAACAGATAGTTATAAGAAATATTGGGGTTTTTTTTATGTTGTTGGATTTTGTAAAGAGACTGCAATAAATAATTAAAAATCAATAAATAAACAAAACAAAAGTAATATTCATATTGGATTTTATAAATGAACATTGAATGCAATAAGTAAGTAAACAAGTAAATTGATATAAAATATAAAATATTAAATATATATAAACAAACAAACAACAAATACATGAATAAACGAATAAATAAATAATTTAATAAGTAAATAAATAAATCTGTTTTTTGATGTGGTTGGATTTTGTAAAGTAACTAACTAACTAACTATTTATTTATTTATTTATTTATTTATTTAATCAAATAATCAGATAATCAAATAATCAAATAAATAAATATTGTTGTTTTTAATGTGTTTTGACTATGGCACACTGAGTGCCATAAATAAGCAAATGAGTAAACAAACAAACAAACAAACAAACAAACAAACAGATAGTTATAAGAAATATTGTTTTTTTTTTTATGTGTTTGGATTTTATAAAGGCACACCAAATGCCATAATAAATAAATGAATAAATAAATAAATAAATAAATAAATAATCTGAATGAGATGTTTAGAAGACTGTTGTCAGTTCATTTGATTTCACTCTAAGACTTTTCCCCTAAATCAGTCAAACAAAACAGATTTATTGAATTTAGTCAACTCTGCTGTTCCTTCTCTAGGATATAAATGTCTAGAATATGATGTCGTACTTTCTATATCTGACCAAAAGCACACAGCACATCAGAGTGACACTAACGCTTATTTACTCCTTCAAAAGCACTGCTAAATTGATAGATGTGTTGATTTACCTTGTACCCGTAACTGAGTATAAAATCCAGACTCATTATTAAGCCAGTACTCCACTAGAGGGCAATGCCTCGCCAGATTATCCTGCACTCGTCCTCGTCTCACTTCTGAATTGGAGGATTCACACGCTCTATTTTTACTCCTCTGAATAATTCAGGGTGCTATATGATCAGTGACACCCCGTCTCACTCACCCCGCCTCGCCCCTGGCTTGCCTCGCCTCGCCCCGGCTCCAGCGCTCTGACTCTGCACTTGCATCATTTGATCTTTGATCTGAAGCCCAGAAACTGATATAGTATAGAAATAATAATAAAAAGTATTAGCCCTATGAATAGTGCGTGCAGGGTCAGAGTATGACATTGATGTATAATCTGTAACACACACTCTGACCTGGAAGATGTTTCGCTTCAGAAACGATGCCACACACTTCCCTGAGCAACATACTAATTATTCTTCCACGCAGTAATGCACGAGCGGCTGTGCTTTCAGCTTTAAGTTCAAATGTCACTGAGGTTTTAATGATGTGACAGTGAGAGTGAGGATAAAACACTCGTGGCGTGGTGCGAATCTCAAAGTGCTTGTGGGAAAAAGCATCATGTGGAAGCGCCGTACACCAGTCACTTCAGTGTGCGTCAGGGGAGTGATGGTGTGTATGAAATTTCCGCCGTGATCCTCCAGCTTGTGAAAGGGCCGTTGCCATGGAAACGTCACAGTTCATCAAGGTTTGGAACAATAAAAAGGAGTCAAAAGTCTCGGCTGAAGCCACACACACACACACACACACACACACACACACAAACACACACACAATTATTGGCACCATTAATAAAAACAACCCCAAACACACTTCCACGTTAACTCCGAAGTGATTACAGGACGGAAAATCAATGAGTCAGGATTTTAAACCCTACTAAAAACTGCAAGTGGTGGTCTGAGCTGAAAAAGGGTGTGCACACTGTTATTCTCTCCAAATACTAAACACAGGGGTGCCAATAATTTTGAATTTTGACTCACTACTTAAGAAAGCTTTCTGTGTTAATATATATATATATATATATATATATATATATATATATATATATATATATACACACACCACTGATATATTTATACCCATTTGTATTTGGATACGTTATTCATTGGATTAACGAGGGGTGCCAATACTTTTGGGGGAGCACTAAGGTTGCTTACTGTCTTAGAACGCCACGCCTCAAAATGTTTTATTCCTCTTATTCCACAGCAATTCGCCAGCGATTACAGTTTTTTATTTATAAAAGAACAACGCATCGTACATTTTTATCCGTTTATAGTTACATTAAATGTTATAAAAGTTAGCTCCTCGTTAGTCGTTAATTCACCACCCTTTTCTTTTTTCTCTCTCTTGAAGTTAATAAGACAAAAAAAAACGCAGCTTGTCATGTCAGAGAGAAAGCACGAGGCGTAAACCCCTCCGTCCTGAAGATGTCAGAAAGCTTAGCTTTACCTCTGACACTGGAGACTCCTTCCATGAATGTAAAATAAACATCTCCTTACAGAAAACTTCAACTATTATACACGAGTCCCCGGGAATGCGCTGAAACGATATTGTATTAGAGCGAGCGCATTAATATAAACCTGCACTACTGTCAGAGCTGCTGTAAAAAAATTAATCAACACCTTCTGACCAATCAGAATCCAGCGCCGTGGTGTAACGTCGCGTAATAAATACAAGAAATTAAGCTACTTTACATGTTCGCTTTTTTTCACGCATGACTCAATTCATATAAAAGTTTACAACGGTTACGGTTAGGGGTTAAGGACAGAGCCAGGCACCTAATTCTCATTCATATTAACCCTTTCATGCATAAAATGATTTGATCAGATGGTTCCTGAAAATTGCATATGAATTTTTAATTTCTTTATATTTAAAAAAAAAAGGGTTGTCCATGCGACATAAAAATCTAATCAAATATTATACATGAAATTTTAAAAAAAAACATCCAATATGTTTAGAATCAAAATTTGCTAATATTCAAATGAAATATTAATATTAATATTACAAATAAAATACCAATATTAAAATATTAATATTAAATATTAAAATATTTACTGGTGATGACCAAAAGTATTGATTTTTTTTTTTAAATAAAAAAAATTAGTATGCTTGATGTACAAAATGTATACAGATTAGGACTGTCTCATTTAACAAAAAAAAAAAAAAAAAAAAAAAAAAAAAAAAAAACTTCAATTTAATCAACAAAAAAGTAAAAAAAAAAAAAAGGCTAAAAAAAAGGTAAAAAAAAAAGTTAAATAAAATAAAAAAAGGCTAAAAAAAGGTAAAAAAAAAAAGGCTAAAAAAAAAGGTAAAAAAAGGAAAATAAAATTTTTTAAAAAAGGCTAAAAAAGTAAAAAAAAAAAAAAAAAAGGTAAAAAAAAAAGAAAAAGTAAAATAAAATTTAAAAAAGGCTAAAAAAAGTTTTAAAAATAATTTTTAAAAGGCTAATAGGTAAGTAGATATATGGTAGATATACAGTATATTTGAATTTAATTTGGGATTTTGTGGAGAAATCTTCTTCTTCATGTTGTTCATGTTCTTCAGGCGAGTCTTCATGAGTTTTTCTTCGCCACTTGGATCTAAATCTCCTTACGGATTTCTGGAAATCTGCTTACTGACATTCACATCGTTAAAAGAAATAAAAACTGAATAAAAACTGCTTTGTGTCTAATCCAGCATGAGGGTAAAAATCTCTCTCCATCTGTGATTCTTTCTTCAGCCAACTGTCAACAAAGCCAGAAGAAATACTTCGTTGTTTGTCCACCGCTACAGGTCTTTTCCAAGAAAATGACTTTGTCTCCGGCATGAGCGTTTTGGGAACGACCTCCATTTCAAGCACTGTAGGGCACAATAAACTCTTAAATGAGACAGAAATCGAAGTAGTCATCTTCTGAGACCTCTGGTTCACCAAGATATTAGAGTGAACCTCAACAAATTGAAAGGAAAAGAAAAAAAAAAGAAATCATGGTATACGTTTCCAATTGCAGGAAAAGCCTGAAGTTATAGAGAAAAGGGGAAATAACACATTAATCCTGAAACAACAATCTTCACTTAATGGAAGAAGAACATTTGAAAAACGTTTAAGTATCAATAAATGTTTGAGTAATGATTCAGAGCGCAGATTTCAGGCAAGCCAGGAAATTTCCTGGAGCCTTAACTGGAACTAAACGTACATGTAATCGAATGTAATCCTAAAATAGCTAATGTGATCCTAAGCTAGCTAATGTAATCCTAAACTAGCTAATGTGATCCTAAGCTAGCTAATGTGATCCTAAGCTAGCTAATGTGATCCTAAACTAGCTAATGTGATCCTAAGATAGCTAATGTGATCCTAAGCTAGTTAATGTAATCCTAAAATAGCTAATGTGATCCTAAGCTAGCTAATGTAACGTGATTCTCTAAACTAGCTAATGTGATCCTAAGATAGCTAATGTAATCCTAAAATAGCTAATGTAATCCTAAAATAGCTAATGTGATCCTAAGCTAGCTAATGTAATCCTAAACTAGCTAATGTGATCCTAAGATAGCTAATGTGATCCTAAAATAGCTAATGTGATCCTAAGCTAGTTAATGTAATCCTAAGCTAGCTAATGTGATCCTAAGCTAGCTAATGTAATCCTAAAATAGCTAATGTGATCCTACACTAGCTAATGTGATCCTAAAATAGCTAATGTAATCCTAAGCTAGCTAATGTGATCCTAAACTAGCTAAAGTGATCATAAAATAGCTAATGTGATCCTAAGATAGCTAATGTAATCCTAAGCTAGCTAATGTAATCCTAAAATAGCTAATGTGATCCTAAGCTAGCTAATGTGATCCTAAGCTAGCTAATGTGATCCTAAACTATCTAATGTGATCCTAAGATAGCTAATGTGATCCTAAGCTAGCTAATGTGATCCTAAACTAGCTAATGTGATCCTAAAATAGCTAATGTGATCCTAAGCTAGCTAATGTAATCCTAAACTAGCTAATGTGATCCTAAGCTAGCTAATGTAATCCTAAACTAGCTAATGTGATCCTAAACTAGCTAATGTGATCCTAAGATAGCTAATGTGATCCTAAGATAGCTAATGTGATCCTAACCTAGCTAATGTGATCCTAAGCTAGCTAATGTGATCCTAAACTAGCTAATGTAATCCTAAGATAGCTAATGTGATCCAAAAATAGCTAATGTGATCCTAAACTAGCTAATGTAATCCTAAGCTAGCTAATGTGATCCTAAAATAGCTAATGTGATCCTAAACTAGCTAATGTAATCCTAAACTAGCTAATGTGATCCTAAGCTAGCTAATGTGATCCTAAGCTAGCTAATGTAATCCTAAGCTAGCTAATGTGATCCTAAGCTAGCTAATGTAATCCTAAACTAGCTAATGTAATCCTAAACTAGCTAATGTGATCCTAAGATAGCTAATCCTAAATCATTTAAAACTAGCACGATGTAGAATTTCTGTTGCACCACAAACCTTAATGCTGCTTTCGACGAAAACCGGTAACTAATGCTACATTCGAGGTGAACTTGTAATTCTCCGCCTACGAGAATTTCAACTCGTCAACTACTATCAAGGAATTAAAAAAAAAAACAACTTCTGAAGGTGCAGAATATTGTTTTATTGTGACCCAAAGGTTAATTAACCAAAAAGCAGACATTTGTTGTGAGCGTAAGTATTCACCCCCTTGAGTCCATTCTTGGTGGAACCACCTTTGGCTGCAATTACAGCTGCAGGTCTTCTGGGATGTATCTCAATTTGGATCCTGATATGTTTTGCTCATTCTTCTTGGCACAAATGGCCAAGCTCTGTTAGATCGTTATAGAGAAAATAAGAAAAATATGTATCATTCGAAAAATAAAAAAAAACCTCATCTTTAATTTTGGCTCGGTTGGAAGTACGACATTTAAAATTCAGCTTACTTGGTAGACTTTGTTATTTTGCATGCCATGGCCTAAATTATCTTGATGGCTCATTAATTATAAATATCATGAACATAAAAGCTAAAATAATTATATAATAAATGTGTTCTTATTGAGCTTATGTGAAACATTAACCCTGGCTGGTTAACTCGTCATTTTGGAGTCGAATATCCTCCATGGATTAGTGACTTTATTACCTGAAAAGCCTTGAATAAACATTTTTTAAATGCAAATATTATATATATATATATATATATATATATATATATATATATATATATTGTATTAATGGCAATTTCTACATATATTTATACAGCGACATTAAATAAATATTCCTTTTAATACTGTATTGATTACAAACACAGAAATGAATCATGGTCAGTAAAAATGTTCAGAAGGAAGAACATTGAATTTAATTGTCAAAAATGGTTTCACACTCTGGAGGCCAAACGGCACGTCGCTCCATTGTGCACAGATCTTTTGAAGCACCAGTTGGAGTGCGTTTAATCTCCGAGATATACTGATACTGAGCGGCTTTACAGTCGCCTCTGGACTGCTCTCCAGAATAAATACGAAAATTGGGTTAATAAAAGTGAGGTCAAGGGTTATACATGATGGAAATCCACATGCAGGAGAAAAATATGGCACTTCTATTAAATATTTAGGAATGTGTCGTTATATAGTTTGTGTCTATTAGAGTTTAGAGCAATGCCATTATCACATGCCATGTTAGGAAATGTTGGGTGCCATTTTTTAATTTTTTTTTTTAATTCTTGCAACTAGATTAGTTTAGAATAAAATCTTAGAAAATCTAGAAAAACATCCAGTGCATGGATGCCTAGCTGTCTATCCGCATTGTCTTGACAATATTATGCCTGTTTATCTTATCACAAAAATTTCTAAAAATCATTTTATCAAAAATGAATCAATATTTCCTCCCATAAATATTAAAACATAAATCACCTTACCGGGAGGAGACGATTGAAGCGTCCCAGTCAAAATCATTCCAAAGACCAATCCAAGAAGAAATCAAAAACAATTTCATATTAATAAAAGCAATATCAAAAAGAATCTCTAAAGAATCAAAATTGTCATGGGACTACACTACCCATCAGCCCCTGCGCATCACATGACCTCACTGATTACCTACCTGTATCCTGTTTGCACCTAATTAGCACCTTTATTTAAGTCCTAGTCTCTGTGTTTTGTGTTTGTCGTGTGTTAGGTGTTTTCGGTACAGTGCTAATGTCGTGTTATTGGTTCATGTTTGTGCGTTTAAGTCTTGATATCGTTTGTTTTGTTTAATTTGAAATTCTTAATAAAATTGCTTGCAATTGCATCTGCCTCTGACGGCAATCCCTGACAAAAATAAAATGACTAAAATCTTATGAGAGATAAGGCTGGATCCGAAGCTAGACTACTATTCAGAGCAATTGTGTGTGTATGTGTGTGTGTGTGTGTGTGTGTGTGTGTATATATATATATATATATATATATATATATATATATATATAAAAAAACTCGGTCACCTTTGTATGTCTACTTTGTGTCTGTCTGCTTTCAGTCATGTACACACAGTCCCTTAACCTTTCCACTCAGTTCTTCAAAACCTGACGTCTCTACACCTTTATACCTTCCGCAGCTGTGGACAGAGTCTTCTTCCATTTCAACAACTGGAGAACTTTTCTCTTCTGTGTCTTTTTTTCACACTTCAGCTGTTGTCGTTCATGTGCTTCAGTTTTACTCAGAAACTGAATTAATCTCCTATTAAAGGAACTTGAGAAACAAGGTTCTAGGACTATGTGTATCAGTGAAGTGCTCGCAATATTCATATCAGTATTAATTTCAGGATTTAACCCGGAAGTAGACATGGTCTAAACCTGGACTAAACCCCTAATTTTCAGGACTGCTGGAAATAACAAGTCATTTTTTTTTCATTTGCAAATTATAGCACCAAATAGCAATCTGCAGAACATATCATGAGCAATCTCTCATCCATTCAGCTTGTACAGCTCCTCAGGTACTTCGCTGGAGTTTATAACTGGTTTCAACCAGACGCCCTGTGGAGCTCTCGGGCAAGCTTTCTATGAGCTACATGGAGCTTGATAAATAAAAGCTTTTCTGAATTTCAGCCCAGTCTGTATATATGGTAGAAACATGGTTCTATTCTGGAGCTCCAGAATCATGCAACTTTTATTCGTTGTCTTTGTCCTGTCAGCTCTCACGCCTTTAACGAGTCTGAAAGTATGAAAGCAAAAACTCTCGTACTTGCGCAACTATTTTGTTGCCTCCTGTGAGATCTCAGTCCTGACGCACACCTCTAGTCTCAACCAGATGCCCTGTGAATCATTCTAGCAAGCTGGTTTGAGAAACAAAACAATACAAACCAAAAAAAAAACCCTCACAATACTGGACATAGCATTTATATCTGTTCATTGTGAGTAATGAATTTGTATTCATTTACATCCCTAATGTCTATTAGTCACACAGTGCATATTTAACCCCTAACGAGAAAAAAAAAAAGCAGTGCTCTAAGGCCAGTTAACAACAGATGCGCTTCTGAGGCGTTTTACTGACACACGTGAGAGGCGAGTCACATGTTTCCGTTTTAATAAGCCTTTCATTCCCCACCAGCTGCGCCAGATGTGCGTGAAGGACATGTATTTTTGTGAGATGACCAAAAAAACCTCATCGAGGTCACTGTCTGAATTCTGGAAAACAGCCAAAAGTGAAAAAAAATCAGGTTTTGACCAAAACTATGGCATCTCTACGTTAAAAAAACAGAATTACCAAAATTAATAATGAATAAATGTTTTATTTAGGTAAATTTGCCTTGGCGTCTTCCTGCAAAGCCTCAAAAACATTGCGTAAGCATCCAGTTTAACAAACACAGCAATTAAAACAGTCGTTCTGCCTAAAGATGTCTAAAACCTTGATAGCTAAGTGTGATTTTTTTTCTCAGAAGAAAGAAGAAACAGATCAATACTACACACTCCTGTCTTCTTATTCGGTCTTAGCAAGCTAGCTTATATTAGGCTAGCTACTATATTGTGTTAATCAACGGCCAAGGTTGCTATCAGGCTAGCTCAGAGAGAGAGAGACTGAGCTACAGGGTGGGAATTAAAGAAGATTAGAAGAGATTTTCTCAATTTTATGCAAATTAGGTAAAGCAACAAATCCAAGGGATTGGCTTGAGAATGCCTCGGACCAATCCAATGGCGCGTGTGGTCTGACGTTAGTTCCCGTTTAGTCTTTGGCACACAAAATTGGAAGAAAAACTTAAAACTGGAAGAAAAAAAACAGTAGTTTCAACTTATCCTGTCATATACGACCTCGTTAAATGTGTATAGAGACATAAATAAGAAAAATAAAACGTGGAAGGAAGTAGCAGAGGTCGTTGGTGCCTCTGGTGTGAGTATGTCATAGCGAGTACAACTGGCTTGCGTCGTTAATCTGAGAACGAAGCTAGTATGAAGCCAAGCACATAACGTACAGTGTATCAATTAATTAAATTTCACACTGATTTGATTTGTGTTTAACAAGTTAGCTTTAGAAGCTGTATATAGCTACTACAGTTTCTCATCCAAACTAAAAAAACAAACAAACAACAAACAAAAAAAGGTCACAAAAGATAAAATTGGTATTTTTGGACCTGATATCATTTTCTGATGAGTCATCCTGTGCTACTCTTGTGTTCGTCCAATTAAATGCTCTCTGGAAGGTGTATGTCCCGCCCCCGGGGGCGTATCTTGCTCTACAGTAGCAGCTTGTTAGGAATGCTGTTACCTCAGACTGATGGAGATTTCTGTCTTTATTTATTGTCTGAGCTTCTCCATTAGTAAGAGTCAGTAATATCATTTTATCTACCAGTTGCATGTGTCAGATGTCTCCCGGTGACGAGTCCACGGCTCTCCATCACCATCGACAACAGTGACGCAAACGTGTACCGCAAAACTCCATAAACGCCCCGCATCTCATCGTCTAGGATATCATGGACTCTCGTCTCGTCAAACTCTTCACTGTTCTCCATATTTAGCTAGCTTGTTAAGCTACTGTCAGTTTGTTTAGATTGGGCGGCCATGTGGCGTACCTCAAAAGCAATTCTGTAAACTGTTGTGTAAATCAGTGAAACACTTCAACACGTCCTCACTCTGACTTCCTGTTTCAAAAGGAAATACATCAATCAAACCAAGCCACTTCATGGGGACTTTAAACAATAAACATGGCTAATTTTCACTTCCTGTAAAAGCCTACTGCAGGTTTAATTACTCCACTGCCATCTGTATCCTAGCAAAGGAAAATTTCACACACATACACAATCACACACTCAGACTTTTGCCTTGCGGTGACCTCGTTGCTCTGCAGAGCCGTGCTCAATCTGAGGGGGAAAGAAGAAAGAAGAAGATGGATTAGTTCTCAGCTTCGCTCTACACTCCGGGTCCAGGGGCGTTTGTGTAAGAGCGCAGGTCCAACACTGCTCCCTCCATCTGGCCAGATCAAAGGGCGTCTCGCTCGTGACGTCGTTTGACTTCGGAGAAAGAAAAGGTGCCTGGGAGGTTCTCTTTGCTCTGAAATATTGATCATCTTGACTGCGGAGTGCTTCCTCTTCTCTAACAGTATTATCCTGTATCAAAAGAAGCAGCATGATGGCACCAGAAAGCATCTCACCTTTAGTATGTCCTTTTCTCTAGACAAACATAACACAGGTTCTGAGAGTCTAAAATGTAAAATGTATTGATCCTAATACCCTTCGATTCTTCTTTAAGTCTACAAAAAAACATTCGACTTTGTGGATGAAGGGTTTAAAGCACCTAGCAACATGATTTCTAATATTTAAATGTGATAAATCATCCTGAAACACATTGAATATGTTTATATTGAAACATTTCTGATGTGTTTAATTTGTTGGTATTATTCCTGTTATTCCTTTGACAGGCAGATTGCTAGCTAGCGCAGTTACCGTGGTGTTTAACAAGAGAAAAAAATTTGGAAAAGCTAACTACGAAAACTGCATGACATACAGCATACAGCATATTGCGACTCCGCCTACCATTCACAGCTAGCTATTAGCCACGCCTCCACAGCTACATACTATATTAGTGCTATAGGTAACAATGTACAGCCACAAAGGTGATTCCTGCGTCTCAGCTCAACTTTACGAAGAACATTTTTAATAAAAGCCTGACTTTGTTTTGCGTAACATCATAGCCAGCCTGGAGACACGTAACTTGCTGTAATTTTAGTTTCCCGTGTCGTTCAAATAGATCCGCTAGGAATATAGCAGTGTGTATAAACGCTGGGATTTGAGAATGCTTCGTAATTTGCGTATACTAACGACAATACTGTCTACACTGCTCATTGTGCTTTAAGCCAAGCATGAGTTAAATTTGATCAATTCTGTCAACTACGCAATTTATCATTTCTCTTAATAATGTAATGCTTTTTTCGTTAAAAAAACCCCCAAGATCCTTTTCTCGTAATAACAAGATACTTTTCTTGTTATAATGACATGCTTTTCTCATAATAATGAAATGTTTCTTGTTATAATGAGATGCGTTTCTCATAATAATTACGTGTTCCATTTATTATGAGATGCTTTTCTCACGATAATGAGATGTTGAGATGTTTTTTTGTAATAATGAGATGTTTCTCTCGTAATAACGAGATGTTGAGATGTTTCCTTGTTCTAATCTGATGCTTTTCTCATAATAACGAGATATTTTCTTGTTATGACAAGATGTTTTTCTCATAACAATGATGTTTTTCTTGCAAAAGATGTTTTCTGATAATAAAGAGATGTTTTTCTGGCTTCAAAGCAGCACAGTCTACAAAAACTGCTCTTGTGGTTTTTACTGAAAAGCTTCGTGCTTTGTGATCATTGCATAGATCAGTGACATTTCAGCCGCCTTCAACATCTTTAAGCGCAGCAGTGGTTGGGTTCCTACCTGCAAGGATGGTCATATCAGGTGGACATGGAGGGGATCTACATCCTCTCCATGCAGACTCTCCACTGGTGTCCCACAAGGCTTAGTGCTGGGTCCTCTCCTGTTTCTCTGTACCACTCTCTTGGGTTTTCATACCACTGCTAGGCTGATGACCCTCAACTCATCTTCCATTTTCCTCCATCAGACACTCACATTTCATCATGGATAGCAGCTGATCAGCTGAAACTATACCCCAGCAAAACTGGATCAGCAAACTGGCTGTCAGGATCCTGTGACCTCCTTGGACAACTCTCAGATCATTCCATCTGTCACTGCATGCAACCTTCTTCTGTCCTTCTTACAGTCCACAAAAACTACTACACTAGTTTACATTAGATGCAGTTTTCTTAGGCACAACAAGGTCGAGAGATCAGGACAGAAGTCACTTTGGTTTCTGCGTTTGGGGTAAAAGGGGTTAAACATAGGCAGAAGGCTAATTCTGATTGGTTCTTTGGTAGTATTAATGGCACCACTACCAAATAAAGTCCTACATCAGATCGTCCAGATGAAAATAATGGAAAAAAAATATTATTTCTTTTGCAGTTGGTCGTAAATCCACCACAGAAGCTATAGCTAACAGTATGAAGCTCATTATGAAATGACAGATGGCCGCTTTAAAGATAACTGACACAAATTTGTAGCTATGTATGTGCCACGGGATAATGCGAACTAGATTAAACCTCGTAATTATGTATCAGCCATAAAGTAAAGCTCGGCCGTATCATTAATCGCAGATATTACACGGCTCTGTGGAATACTTCTTCCTGATTGGTCAGCCAAGGAATTCAGAGGTCTGTTAGTTCTTAAAGTGCTGAGTGTGTAGAATTGAATGCCTGGTCCTGCTACTGTTTCACTCTTTCACTCTTTCACATCTTCTCCTCAACATAACATATTTTGTGATTACGCCCCACTTCCTGTATTCATTCCTTATAATTTCTACACTCACACAATACAGTTTCAACTGATACGCATTTAAAAATAATAATAATAATAATAATACAAAAATGGAACGAACGTTTTGAGGTCAGGCATAAATGTAGATTTTTTTTTTTTTTTTTTTTCAAATTCCACGAATCCTGTATAACAGTTGTCATAAGACAATTCAGGAAGAATTAAATTATTTCTGGTCTGTCCTTTTGAATCACCCAGGCTATTTCATCGTATTTGCTCAACTGATGGTATGCGCCAGCAGAATGAGAGGATGTCTGATTGCGAGGAGCAGAAATAAGACCATTTGCACACATGAATAATCAAACTGAAAGGAGACTTTGTCTTCCTTATACACAGCCGGGCCAGAAAGAATGGAGACATTTTTCTACAGCGCACTAACTTAAATTGGTTTAGTGAATGTGCTTTACCACCCACTGCTGTTCTCCTCTTTCCTTTTTCTTCAGGAGTCTGAAGAATTGTCATTGCTTTGGGATCCGCCAAGGACAAACCCTAAGTGGGGAAATTTAAGAGAAAAATATCTGTACAAAATCTAATTTTCAATCAAATAAGCCGTAATGTTGGACGGATTCCACGTCTATTTGTGTCCTGCTGATGTTACATCTATAAATATGCATAAAACATGGGTTAAATCTCCTTCATAACAAATATTTTTGAAACAAAATAATTTAAAATAGCATTTCTACCCATTCCCAGTGCACTATAACTGCAATTTACCTTAAAATATAATCATTATTGTACTTTACAAAGTGTATTATTTGTGCACTAATGTGTTAAACGATTTAACCTCTCATGCTCGAGACATAATTTTCCATGATGAATCCACTATATTTTATGAAAATGTACATTTTAATTCATTCACTTCACCCTTTTAACTGAACACATTCATCCTTATTAATATTTGGAGCATTCCACAAGTCACATCTTCAACATTAATGTGCATCGTCCGAATTTCCTGAAGATCACGTGAAGAAGAAAAGTTCTCTCATTCTTTCTTATTCATTTTCAATAATATTGTGATATTGATTGACTTTGGAAGTAAATGATTAATTTAGACTATATCATTTTAAGTCTTTAACATCAACATGCCATTACCATGGATGCTAGTTAACCACATTTTGTATACTTGCTAATTCTATGCTAAAAACTCACCCTTTGAATTTAAGAGGAAAAAGTCAGCCATTTTCATCAAAGAAACCTTACAAATGAGAGATTTTGAACTTAAATGGATTAACGTATTTTTTCAATGTTTAAATACATGTTTTCTTTGTTGAGAAATTATATGAACAGTTTAATTTTGAAGAGTTATAAGGGCTAAACGGCACCACGGCGGTGGAATCATCCCAGCTACAAACACCACAGTGTTTTGGTTAGTAATAAGGAATTGCAGACTCTGGAGGCCGACGCCTCATTAATCAAATCTTTCACTGCACTTAGTTTGAACTCGAGTGCATTTTCTCGAGCGCATTATCGAGCTGGTATATTTTGATACTGAGCAGTTTTATGCTTGCCTCTGTCCTTTAGCCAAAGTTCTGTATTTGGCAAAGAAAACCGGACCAATAAAACTGAGGTCAAGAGCCACATGCACAAACAAGCACAGCATTATTAAGTAAGGAATAAAACACTCAGAAACACTCAGACAGAATGGTGTGATAGAGCGGAGTCACTCTTCCCACTCTGAAGTTGATTATTTTACAGTAAGAGCATGTCGTAAAATGTTTTATTCCTCTCATACCACAGAAATTTGCCCACAATTACAATTTTTAATTTATTAATGTAACAACAGCAACACAAAAACTACAACAAAAGAGCAAAAAAAAAAGATAGAATGCAAAGACTTAAAAAAAGTTGTGGTTCCGTGAACTTTCCACCTGCATGTTATTGAACCAGTTGTACTAACAGCGATTTTTTTAAGGGTTCTTTGCTACGGTTCTGTAGCATTTTCCATTTGAATGTTGTTTAACAATGTTGTTCTTGAGAACTTTAGGAAGCTCCTTCACCTTCTCCGTGTTTGCTATTTGTTGCGGGAAATCTTCCTAGCCAATAGCAACGTCTTTTATAATGACGCCAGGTGGAATTTGCCTAAGAACATTTTTTGCAGAATTTATATCTAGAACTTGATTTATTTTTATGTAACCTTTAAGTAATATATATATTATAATATATATATATATATATATATATATATATATATATATATATAATTTTAGTGTCTGAATATTTTTTTTCCCCTAGCATTTTGGTATTTAAACACCTTAAAAATCTTTCTTTATGCTTATGAATACACACTTTTTTGTTATTTATAAATACAAAGCCAAAATACATTTTGTGCATAAATTTAAAGTTGATATTTGAATTCGAAGTACATATACTGAAATAACAAAAAAAAAGTGTTTCTACTTGAATACTTATACTTGAATACTTATTTCCCCTCACTGTAGAGATATATTTGGGTATTACTAAGTATCTCATCATTTTGATTTAATGGTTTGTTATTTTGACTTCGAGATATTATCTCATTATTTTGATTTCGGGTCTGCTGTAGGGTATATAATAATAATAATAATAATAATAATAATAATAATAATAATAATAAAAAACAATCAACAGTGCAACACAAAACACCTAGACATAATTGAGACACAACTGTGAGATAAACAAATGACACGACAGGGGGCGGAGACAAGACTGAATTTAGTTTCTATTGTTCTTTACAGCAGTTACAGCAGCTATAATCAGTCGTTCTCTCATCACTCTCTCTTTTCTTTTCTCTCTCTTTAGCTTAATAAGACAATGTTTATAGTTACCATCACGGATTGAGGAGGAGGCGGACGCAAGTGCAGGTAATTTTAACATATTATATTTTCTCTCGCGAAGTCTTGCCGCTTTTTTACCAAGTACCCACAAAGCATGATCTCTTCTGTCCTAAAGATGTCGGAAAAGTTACAGCTTTACCTCTGACTGTTACGAAGCGCTGATACTGGAGACTCCTTCCGTAAATGTTAAATAAACATCTCATATTTATACAGCATGTCTTTCTTTCTTTGTTTGTTTTGGATTATGTGGACGTCTACTATGCAAGTTCCTGTGAATGTTCCTGTTACTATAAGACGATAAGGAATTGGAACAAGAGTGTTAAAAGGGTGTAAATCTGAGATTTGGCACTACGGTCAGAGCTGCTTTTATAGAAAACAAATCAACATCTTCTGACCAATCAGAATCCAGAATTCAACAGTGCTGTTGTATAAATAGCTATAAATGCTTTAGGATAAAATATAGTTGTCCTGAAACTGCTGAGAACCTGAAAGCAGGGGTTGTGTGTGTAGGTATGT